>NC_137802.1:22685844-22992591 GCF_963383645.1 Muscardinus avellanarius | reverse complement strand
TTGGGAGGCGGAAACAGGAGGATCGCGCAGGTTCGAAGCCAGCCGCGCGCTGGCTTAGGAGACCCTGTTTCCAAAATGAAAATGTAAAAATAGGTCTGGGAGTGTAGCCCGGAGGTAGAAGGGCTTCCAGGAACCCCAGTACCACAAAAAAAAAAAAAAAAAGAAAGTAATAAACCCTAGAAAGCAATAATAGAAGATATTAGATCAGGGGTGTGGTGGAGTAAAGTGATATAAAAGATGGAGATGAACTTGGAACACTGAGGTTGCTGGCAACCTTCACATGGGCATTTTCAATGGTATTCAAAAGCTGGATGAACAAGAGGTTAATAAGTCCAGTTAATAAGTAGGAAGGAGACTGAGACATGAGGATTACAGGTTCGAGGCCAGCTTCAGAAACTTAGCAAGACCTTGATTCAAAATCAAATAAGGTTGGGGTGGGGGTGTAGCTTGGCAGTAGAATGCCTCTGGGTCCAACCTTCAGTACCAAAAAAACCCCAAAAAACAAAAACAAACAAAACAAAACAAAACAAAAAAAGTGGGCGGCCAGGGTTTCGGGTATCGTCACTTTTTGACCCCGAGTTTGTCACATGTGGTGAACCAGAACCAGGCTCAGCAGCGTGCCTTCATTGACTGGGCGTGGTGGAGGCGGCAGGGCCTCTCTCCGGGCCTGGACTGGAGGTGGTGGGGCCATGGGAACAGGAGACTGCCTTGCTCCCAGGACATGGCAGGCAAGGTGCTTTCCACCTGGGAGTTTTCTCCTTCCATCTGCCAGCCCCACAAGTGCCCTAAGAATTCCAGGTTTGTGTTTCTCTCCCTGGAACCATCCCAGGCCACTGCACAGAGGCAGGCTGCAGCCCCTGGCTGCCAAAGAGCTAACACCAGCTGCTCCTTGGAGAGCATTTGCTTGGCAGCAGTGGCAGTCCCAGAGGGGGACCTCAACTGGATGTGGTGCTGTGGGGGAATATCCTTGCAGACTCACCACCACCTCTGCCACCCTGGAGCTCCAGAGCACCGAGCTGGTCAGGAGGACATTTCCATTTGAAGTGGTGTGTGTGTGTGTGTGTGTGTGTGTGTGTGTGTGTGTGTGTGTGTGTGTGTGTGTTATTAGCTCCAGGGCAAGTGTGTGTGTATATGTATGTGTGTATGTATTTTACTAGCTCCAGGGCAAGCACTGTACCTCTGAGCTACACCCCTAGCCCTTTTTTTATTTTTCTTTGCAATGCTAGAGATGGAACCCAGGGGTATTCTGGCTCTGAGGTACACCCCCAGCCCTATTTTTTTTAATTCTTTTTTTTTGAAATATGGTCGGTCTCACTAAGTTGCAAAGGGCCTCACTAAGTAGCTGAGGCTGTCCGTGAACCCCAATCCTCCTATCTCAGCCTCCCAAATGCTGGGATTACAAGCATGCACCGCCATGCCCAGCTCCTTTTTACTTTTTAGTTTTGAAGCAGAATCTTGTTAAGTTGCTGAGTCTGGCCTCTAATCTGCAATCCTCTTGCCTCAGCCTCCTGAAGAGCTGAGATTACAGGTGTCAGCCACCATACCTGGCTAAAGTGGCTCTTATTCTGCAGCAGGCTGAGGCTCGGGTCCTGGTGTGGGCAGGGAGGCAGAGGACCCTCTAGCGCTTCTGAGAGGGCTTGCTCCAGTGCCAAGGTGGGAGAGGGGGCATTAGATGAGGCCTCAGAAGAGTGAGGGGCATTTGGGGGATGGGGTGTTTTTTTTAAATCTGTGTGTATGTATGTGTGTGTGTGTGTGTGTGTGTGTGTGTGTGTGTGTGTGTTGGGCATTGAGCACTGGGGTAGTCTACCTCTGAGCTAAACCCCTAGCCTGATTTTTTATTTTTATTTGAAAAAGGGTCTTGCTAGATTGATGAGAGTCTCACTACTTGCTCGGACCTGCGATCCTCCTGTCTCAGCCTCCCAAGTACTGGAATTACAGTCATGTGCCATCACACCCCGCCTCATTTAACCCTGATAACTTCCTAAGGGTGCTCTTCCCCGATACCGTCACACTGAGGGCTGCGGCTGCAGAATGGGGATTTTGAGGGGATCCAATTCATTCTGTAGCATCCTATGTTCTCCTTATTAGAATTCGGGTTTTCTTGACCTTAAAATCAGAGGAACCATGGAGAATCCCCTATTTTCTGATACATACGTAAAAGTCTGCAGACACCTCTGAAGCCCTCAGCAGCGGGTGTCCTGAGCTGGCCCGGAAGCCCCTCAGTCTGCATGACTCTCAATCATTAATTCAGCCTGTAGTATGATTCTGTCCGAGGGGAGTCCAGATGGGGAGTGGCCCAGAATGACCATTTCCCTTGAGTCCTGTGGTCCAGGTGGGAGTGTCAGAGTGCTTCGCTGCTGCTGGGGTCTAGGTTCCCAGGACTGAGCCCAGAGAGGCTGCTTGGAGGAACAGGTACCCGAAGGCTGCAGGAGCGCAGAGCCTCAGGGAGGGGCTGACAGCAGAGACGAGGGAGGGCTGGATGCAGGCTGGACAGCAGGAGGGCAGGGGTTGGGTGCTGCTGAAAGAGGGAGGCCAAGAGATGCCCTGGCAGATTTGACTTAGAGACAGGCTTCTTGCAGGAGGGATGGTGCACGCTCCAGTCGCCTCCACAGTAAGGTCCTGGGGACTAGAAGGCATGGAGTAAAGCTGAGAAGCTTGGGAAGCTAAAAGCAGGGTCACCAGAGTGCAGGCCGCCTTTGAGCAGAGAACAGGCAGGTGTGTAGCGTCCTGGGCCCCTGGAGATGATCACAGAGGAAGAACCCCTAGGTTGTAGTCACTTAGGAGCTGAGACCCCGGGAACTAGAGAGGCCAGGACCGAGTCCTTTCCAGCTTTAGCCCTGCAGGGCTCCCAGGCGAGGGCGGGAGGAATGACATCATCTGTTCACTCATTCATCCACGGCTTCCTGTGTGCCCACTGGTGCCTGCCACTAGGAGATCCAGATCTTGCCCTTCCAGGAAGGGGAAGTCATCAGTTGTGGATCCTTCACTACAGTTAGGGTTAGAGCTCTTGGTGGAGCCAGCATCTCTGCAGAACCTCGCTGTGTATTTTCATCTCTGCTTTGCTTGTCCTCGGCTTTGGGGTGGACGGCAGCCCTAGACCTATGCGGTGCGTGTAGGCTATAGAGAGGCTATAGAGAGAGGCTGCTGGGGAGGTTGCGTGGGAAGTGTCCAGAGCCAGGCCTGGTGAGGAAAACAGATTTGCAGGTGCTCCTGGGGACACAGAGGCATCCCCAGCAAGAACACCAGCAGCCTTCTGTAGCTAATGAGCACAGAGGAAGCCCACACAGTCTTCAGAGCTGTGTCCCCTCTGTGATTGGGCTGCAAATGCCCAGCCTGCCTGCCCTCATTATCCAGGCTCGTAGTGCGAAGTTGAGAGGGACTGGCTAGTTAATTAGAGAGGGCTGGCGCTCCTAATTGCTTGGGATCTGAGTCTGCTGGCCTTCCATCTAATTGAAAAGTCCAGCTTCACCAGCCACAGGGAGGCCACACGAGGCTGCAGGGGACCCGCCAGAGCGCAGGATGGTATCTTGCCATTTCAGGGAAGCAGCTAGATTTTTTTCCCCTGGTCTCAGCCAAATGGATCACACGGTGTGGGCACAGGGAAGCCTGCCTATGAAATGGCCTGCTTTGTATACCTAGTTCAGGTGAAAGTGGGTATGAGGTCAGCCAGTAGTTTGCTCAAAGCTGTTTGAGGGAAGTCTAGTTTAGCCTGGGGGAGCACTGCAGGGAAAGAGCTGCATTCCACCTGGATCCCTCCTGCCCTGGATCCAGGCTACTTTGCTCAAAGGAGCTGAGTCCCACCGAGGATCGGCCCAGACCCCAGCAAGAGAGCCTGCAGTCACCCTGGGCTGGAGGAGGCAGTGCCATTTTCTGGTAAACCCTCAGTCTCCCTCTTTGTTCTGTGTTGGGACTGTGGCTGCTGAGCCAAGGGAGGAGCCAATGGCATTTGCTTGTGACTCTCCTCCTGGCCCACGGTGCTGCTCTTTCTCCTAAAAGAGGCCAGCCCTGCCCACCTTCTTCATCACTTTGATTCACAGCACTCAGCTTCCCACTCTTAAAGAGGGTGGTTTCAAAAGAGTCTGCTGGTGCACACATGTAATCCCAATACTTGGGAGGCTAAGACAAGGAGGATCACAAGTTTAAGGCTAGTCTCAGCAACTTGGCCAGACCCTCAGCAACTTAGTGAGACCCTGTTTCAAAACAAAAAGGCTGCCAGGCGTGGTGGCGCACGCTTGTAATCCCTGCGCTTGGGAGGTGGAGACAAGAGGATCACACAAGTTCGAAGCCAGCCGCACTGGTTTAAGAGACCCTGTTTAAAAAAAGAAAAAGTATAAAATAGGTCTGGGAGTGTAGCCCGGATGTAGAAGGTTTTCCAGGAACCCCAGTACCACCCCCCCCCAAAAAAAGGCTAAAAAGCCGGGCATGGTGGCGCATGCTTGTAATCCCCATGCTTGGGAGGCTGAGACAGGAGGATCTCACAGGTTCGAAGTCAGCCTCAACTACTTAGTGAGGCTCTCAGCAACTTAGTGAGACCCTGTTTCCAAATAAAATATAAAATAGGTCTGGGAGTGTAGCCCAGAGGTAGAAAGCCTCTGGGTTCCACTCCCAGTACCACCAAAAAATAAATAATAAAAACAAAAAGGCTGGGAGTGTAGCTTGGGGATTGAATGCCCCTGGATTTGCTTTCCAGTACCAAAAAAAGAAAGAAAGAAAGAAAGAAAGAAAGAAAGAAAGAAAGAAAGTCTATAGAGCTTCTCCTCCAGGTGGAAGCTAGGGCAGCTGAGTGAGTTCAGGTGCTGATGGTCCTCACTGCTGGTGTAGACACCCCCTCAGTGTTCACTGAAAATGCAGATCCTCAGGCCCCTCTGCCCTTGGCATAAGGTCTTCAAGGTTCATCCACATTTGGGTCAGAATTTCCATCCTCTTTAAAGGTGAATAGTATTCTGTTGCATGTACATATCACATTTCGCTTATCCATGCTCTGTGAGGGACACTTGGCCTGATCTGTATTTTAAGTATTGTAAATAATGCAGCTGGGTACGTGGTTGTGCAAAGATTTCTTCAAAGTCCTACTCTTGGTCCTTTGGGGGTATGTCCACAGCAGTAGAACTGATCACATGGCAATTCTATAAGTAACTTTTTGAGGAGCCTTTTCCTACAGTGGCTGCACCATTTAGCCTTCCTCTCAGCAGGGCACAGAGCTTACGAGGTGTCAGGTGGGGCTGGGGCTGCCTCTCAGGTGAAAGTCCCCTGTGGCTCAGGGCTCCCAGCCTGCTCCCTTCCACACCTCATCTCCATTGCCTGCCTTGGGTGGAGTGGGCAGCAGCAGCCTCTCATCTCGTCTGGCTGCCTCCAGTTGGCCTGGCACTGTCCTTTCTCCTCCCCAACCTAATTTAACATAGAACACAAGTATTTGTGCCTCCTTACTAAGATGGATTTTTTTTATTCATCTACTGATGTTTTCTAAATTCTCAGAAAAGTCACTTAATTAATCTGCCCCCAGGGGCCAGCTCTGCAACATGTACGTTGCCAGGGTGGTTGGGCAGGACTTGGCTGCTGATGCCGGGGACGGAGGATGGGACCTGGTCCCCATAGCCTCAGTGGCAGCAGAGCATCTCCATTAGGCACTTTTCCTCTTGGAGTTTTGGTGCCTGCAGATGGCTTCCCTCCAAGGAAGGAAGGAAGCAGGGAGAGAGGCAGGATGGAATGCCACTCAGTGGAGTTCCAAGCCTGTTCTGTCCAGCCCAGCGTCCCTACCTTCAGCCCAGGGTCATCAGAACAAATTTGCGTTTGCCTGGGGACCACATGGCCCTGGCGACACAGCCCAGAGCTTGCTGTCCTGTGCCTGTGCAGCATCATGCCAGGGGAGGTGGAGATGCCACCCCCTCCCCCCCAGGAGCGGACAGTTGTGATCCTTGTGGAGGGGCAGAAGCGGGCTGGTCTGGAGCAAACCCTGGAGGCGGATGAGGCCTCCATTGCTGGGCACAGTCAGTGTCTGCGTGGGGCCTGGGCAGGGAGCCAGTACCCAAGCAGGCAGGAGTGAGCCTGGCACCCGAGAGAGGAAGCAGTGGTAGGTGGGCACTTAGTGGAGCCAGTGGCTTGAGTATGTGGGAGCATGAGATGGGGAGGGAGAGGAGGGAGGGAGGCTGAGGAGAGAGCATGCACAGAGGGCCAGGAAGGGCAAGATGCAGATGAAGGCGCAGAGAAGGACCAGCTGGCCAGGGCCAGGCAGAGCCCCCCAGGGGTCTGAGCAGGAAACAGGCAAAGGGTCTTTGCGGGGAGGTGAAGTCCACAGTAGATTAGAAGGACTGGATAATGGGTTGGAGTGAGTGCATGAGTGTGCTCATGGTGCTGTCGTGGGGTAGCAGCAACCAGGATCTGAATTAAGGCAGGAGGGACTAGGATGGAGACTCAAAGGCAGTTAAGAGCTGGGAAGGACAGAAGATGTCAGCGATTGACAGCTCTGTCCATGCAGGCTCCTCCCACTCCAGCCTCAAAGCCCCTGGCCTGGATTTATAACCTGCACTTTGCCTGTGAGGAAGGAACACTAAGTGGAGGTGAAGTCCTTTGCCAGGTCACGCAGAAGGTCAGGCCCGATGGCCTCCCCCAGCAGCACAGGTGCTGCCTTAAGGGCGGGCAGGAGCAGGTGTGGGGAAGGGTCAGACATTTCTGTGACTTCATATCTGAGGCCTTACTATGGAGTACCAGAGCTTCTCTGTAGAATACGTGAGCCAAGGCAGGTGCAGTGGCATGCACCCATCATCCCAGCATTTGGGAGGCTGAGGCAGGAGGATCACAGGCTTGAAGCCAGTGTGCAGAGACCCTGTTTCAAAAATAAAAAAATAAGCTGGGTGTGGTGGCGCACGCTTGCAATCCCAGCATTCAGGAGGCTGAGATAGGAGGATCTGGGTTCACAGACAACCTCAGCTACTTAGTGAGGCCCTCTGCAACTCAGTGAGAACCTGTTTCAAAATAAAGAATAAAAAATAGGGTTGAGCTGGGCATGGTGGTGCACACTTGTGATCCCCACACTTGGGAGGCTGAGACAGGAGGATCTCACAGGTTCAAAGCCAGCCTCATCTTAGTGAGGTTCTCAGCAACTTAGTGAGTCCCATTTCCAAATAAAATATAAAATAGGCCTGGGAGTGTAGCCCGGAGGTAGAAAGCCTCTGGGTTCTACCCTCAGTACCACCAACAAAAAGTACTTAAGTACTTGTAACCTAGTACTTAAGAGGCTGAGACAGGAGAATTGCAGGTTCAAGACCAGCTTCAGCAACTTATCCAGACTCTCAACAACTTAGCAAGATCCTGTTTCAAAAAAACTGAAAACATGAAGAGGACTGGGGGTGTAGCTCAGAAATAGTATGCTTCTGGATTCAACCCCCAGTTACACACACACACACACACACACACACAGAGAGAGAGAGAGAGAGAGAGAGAGAGAGAGAGAAGAGAAGAGAAGAGAAGAGAAGAGAAGAGAAGAGGAGAGGAGAGGAGAGGAGAGGAGAGGAGAGGAGAGGAGAGGAGAGGAGAAGGGAAGGGAAGGGAAGGGAAGGGAAGGGAAGAGAGAGAATATGAACCAGGCACAATCATTGGGTGTCTGCTGTGCTGTATGTGTGGGGAGTGAAAGTTGAGAAGAGCCAACCCCACGAAGCTGCCTTGTGAGGCATGAGGGCAGATGCGGTTGGTGTGAGCTGGGGTAGTGCTCCCTACCTAGCCCCCCAGCTGTGAGGCAGGCATCCTTGTTGGCCATCCTTAGCAAGGCAGGGCACAGGCTGTCCAGAGTTCAGCCACCAAGAGATTAGAGCTTTCAGGCAGGTTCCGTCTTGACTTTGCCCTGATTTGGGCTTTTAGCCTGAGCCTGGCTCTGCTGGGACTCATGGCTTTGGTTCTGCATTTCCGGAACTGACAGCCCCGGCCATCTCCTAGGCGTGTGCCTGGTGGTGCAGGTGCCCAGGACCCCGCTGCAGCAGCCTGATGCTACTTCCCCAAACCAGGGGTGTCTACAGTGTGGCTGTCTGCAGCTGGGGACTGAGGCTTTCCTCTCACCTCTGGCTTCGTTGCTCCTTTGAAGCCAGGGTGAGTTTGCCTGCAGCTCACTTGGGCGGAGCCTGGGATCCAGCCTGTGTCTTCTGAGCAGGAAGAGCCAGATAGAGGTGGCAGGTGCTTCCTCCTTCTCCTCCTTCTCTTCCTCCTGCTCTTCCTCCTGCTCTTCCTCTTCCTCCTCCTTCTTGTACTGGGGACTGAACCCAAGAGCATTCTACCTCCAAACTACACCCCCAGTCATTTATTTATTTATTTATACTTGTGGTTCTGAGGATTAAACTAGATTACCCCCCCCAGTTAAGGGGTGTTCTACCTCTGAACTATACCCCAGCCTTTTATTATTTTATTTATTTTTAATTTTTTAATTTTTTGGTGGTACTGGGGTTCCTGGAAGCCCTTCTACCTCTGGGCTACACTCCCAGACCTATTTTTTATAGTTTTTTATTTGGAAACAGGGTCTCTTAAGCCAGCGAGGCTGGCTCCCAACCAGCGCACCCTCCTGTCTCCACCTCCCAAGCGCGGGGATTACAAGTGTGCGCCACCACACCCGGCTTATTTATTTATTTATTTTGCAGTACTGGGGATGGAATCCAGGGGCATTCTACCTCTGAGCCACACCCCCAGCCCTATTTTTTATTCTTTATTTTGAAACAGCATCTTTATTTTGAAACAACATCTCACTGAGTTGCAGAGGACCTCACTAAGCAGCTAAGGCTGTCCTTGAACCCGCAATCCTCCTGTCTCAGCCTCCCAAGTACTGGGATTACAGGCATGAGCCACCGAGCCCTTTTTATATTTGAAACAGTCTCACTAGTTGTTGAGGATCTCATTAAGTTGTTGAGGCTGGCCTTGCACCTGTGATCTTCCTGTCTCAGCCTCCTGTAGGATTATAGATGCATACCCTCTTTTTCTTGACCCTTCTCTTCTTCTCCTTTTGTGGACTTGAGGGTTGAATGTGGGACTTTGAGCATGCAAGGCACATGCTCTACTGCTGAGCCACAACCTCTGCCCTGGCTTGTTCTTCTGAGAGCCCTTTCTGCCTCTCACATTGCTGTGAAGTCCTATGTCCTTCACACCCTTAGCCCCAAGGACATATAGACAAAAGGAAGTGTTTGTACCCATTTTCCAAATGAAGAGGCAGACTCCGAGGTGAGTCCCTTATGAAGGCACAGCAGGTCTCTGAGCTCCTGCAGCTCAGCTCAGAACTTTCCTTACATGCTTTTGGCATTAGAGAGAGCAGACGGCAGACAGGGGAGTCCCCAGAGGGAGGAATCTGGCACCAGCTTATAAACAGGGTGCTGAGTCTGGTGGCGACATTCCCTGAATGTCAGGAGGGGATTACAGCCTGGGGCATGTCCTGTAGTGGGAGCTGTGAGCAGAGCCTACCAATGGAGGAGACCTCGCCCTGGTGTGACGTGACATCTCCTGGAAGGGGTGCGTGCGCACGCACACACACACACACACACACACACACACACACAGGCAGGTTTTGCAGGGGTGGGGTTGTGGTGATGGAGACACTGACCCCTCACTGACTGGTCAGGGTTACTCTAGCTTCGGCTGGGGTGTCCATGGCTGGTCAGGCTGTCCTACAGGGGCTCCTCCCCCAAGAGGGCAGCTCTGTATGGCTGCTGATACTGGGAATGACAGTGTCTGTCCTGCAGCCTCTTCTCTGCTGTGGTAGAAGCAGAGATGGCATGGCGTGGCGCCACACACCTCACCCACTGCCAGCTGCCACGCCTCAGAGGACCGTGATTCTTCATCGCCCTCAAATTGCCGCCTTGTTTCCGGCCACGACATTTCCCTACAGCTGTTTGCTGTGTGCTGACTGCAGCTCAGGGGGATTTAGCTTATCCTTCAGTGCTGCCAAGGCACGGACACTGGGGCAGTGCAGCTGCTGACGCGGAGCCTGGGGGAAGCAGAAAACCAGAAGGCCACTTTCTCTCCCCTAGCTCCTTCAGCCTGGCCCTCAAAATCAAAGGTTTAGGCCTGTGTGCCACTAGTGTGCAGCGCTTGGCTAGAGTGCCATTAGGCCCAGTGTTCTACCCCAGCACTGCAAAAACAGTAAAAAACCCAAGAATCAGGCCTTTAGAAGACGTTTCTTGGGATTTTTAAATTTGTGTTTGTTTTGGTACGGGAGGTTGAAGCCAGGGGCATTCTACCTCTGAGCTATACCTCCCAACCTTGTTTATTTTTTATTGAAACAAAGTGCTTGTTGGGGAGGGCCTTACTAAGTTGCTGATATCCTGTCTCAGCCTCCCAAGTACTAGGCCTGCCCACCATGTACTCCCAAGAATAGGCTCTATTCTCAAGAGCCTGTGCTTGGCTCTTAAGGTCCTTTAGCCCTCTCCCTTCCAAACTCTTTCTTACCTTTGTGATCCCACCTTCTCTGGGGGAGGCCATTCTCCCAGGATTACAGATAGGGAAAGTGAGTCTGGGGCGATGGCCTGCCAAGCCTTCTAAAGACCCTTCTGCCTAGAAACCACACGTGAGCACAGACAGGAATACTTTGGACCCTGTGGGGGCAAGACCGGAGTGCCTGGGCTGCTGTCCAGGGGAGGGGCTGCCCTTGCCAGAGTAGGGCCCCCAACGGGCTCCCAGTTGCTGGCAGCATTCCATCTGCTTCCAGGTCATTCTCTGTGCCCCTGCTCATTCGTCTTGCTCAAGTTCATCTCTGGTTATGTTGCTCTCCTCTATCTCCTTGACGTATTCAGTGGCTCCCTACTGCCTGCAGAATAAAGTTTAAATGCCACCCATGGTGTCCAGGGCCTTGGTCCATCCCCAGCTGCAAGCGGCTGATGTTAGCAGCATGAATGAGATCCATGGTGGGAGTTGCTCGACCCACCTGGCCGGCGCCTCCACCTGACCCTTACCTCCGCCCCCAGCACTGGGCCCTGCTGACCACTAGTGCTGCTGCTCTTAAGAAGCCCGGGTGTGTTTGTCTAGTCTAGACACAAACAGAGAGAGAGAGAGAGAGAGAGAGAGAGAGAGAGAGAGAGAGAGAGAGAGAGAGAGAGAGATTGTGTGTGTGTGTGTGTGTGTGTGTGTGTGTGTGTGTTTAAGGCAAACAAAACAGTTCTAATGGGTATTTACTGCCTGAGAGGATATTTACTATGTCCCCAGAGCTGGAAAGAACACAGACTGACCTTTAGAGAGTGACAGAAATCCCAGAGAGGCCCAGAAGCCAGTGCTCTACCCCAGGGCAGGCAGGGCCACCAAGGTTTGCGGTGCCTCACACCAAGCCGGCAAGGGTGGGGCGGGGAGACGTGGGTCCCTGGCTTTGGTCAGGGGCTCCATGCTGGTGGGCCCTGGACTCTATTGTGTGTGTGTGTGTGTGTGTGTGTGTGTGTGTGTGTGTGTGTGTGTGTGTACTGGTGACTGAAGTCAGGGGTATTCTACTTCTGAACTATACCCCTGGCCTTGTTTTATTTTATTTTATTTTTTTGTGGGTCTGGGGATGGAATCCAGGGACATTCGACCTCTGAGCTACACCCCCTGCCCTATTTTTTATTCTTTATTTTGAAACAGGGTCTCACTGAGTTGCAAAGGGCTTCACTAAGTAAGTAGCTGAGGCTGCCCGCAAACCGTGATCCTCCAGTCTCAGCCTCCCAAATGCTAGGATTACAAGCTTATTTTTTATTTTGAAACAGGGTCTCACAAAGTTGCTGAGGCTGGCCTTGAACCTGTGACCTTCCTGTTGCAGCCTCCCGAGTACAAGCATGTACCCCCATGCTAGCTCCCTGGACTCTATTTTTATCAGCAGTCACTGCAAGCCTCCCCACCCCTCACTCTGTTCTCTGTGGCCCCCCCAATGACTGCAGATAGCTGAGCGGGTGACTACCTGGTGTCCGGCTTCAGGCTGCATGGCTGGCTGGGTCTTGGCCCCGGTAGTGGCCCTTCTTTTTCTTATATTCTCTATCATATCAGTTTTAGCCCGAGACCCCTGTGGCCAGCCCACCTCTTGCTCTTGCCCTTTATCTGCTCCCCACTGGGCTTCTGGGGGGGACAGGCCTGACCTGCGGCCTCAGCCCCTTCCCCACTGGCAGGCCGGAGGCACAGTACCATGGGATCGCAGGGAGCAGTGAAGCAGGAGCACGCGAGGCAGAGAGGCCAGGCTCCACAGTTGGGCCCACGTTGGGAGGTCCTCGTGTGTATGTGTGTGTGTTGTGGTGTGCGTGCGTGTGGGCACACATGCATGCCCATGCATCACTTTTTTGTCTTTCCCCCATCAGTCAGTGAGCTCCTCTGGCATCGGCCAAGTCCAAAGCCTGGTAGTAGCAGGTAGCTTAGGAAATATTTGCCCTTGACATCTTTGGCTCTGATCTTAGCTAACATTGCTGTCTAGGTGCTGGGGATGGGACAGTGGAGGGTTAACCAGGGCTCTTGCCTTACCCTCCCACTGGAGATTTTAAGCTTTCCAAAAGCAGGGCTATGACGTCAGTGTCTTTGGGGTCAGGTTCTAGAAATATAGGGGGAAAGCCAACCAAAGGACTTTTTTTAAATTCTTACACAGTTACTCAATACAGCACGCTTGTGTGACCTCTGATCAGAGCACCACCCTGCCTGGCTTCCTTTGTTCTTACACGGGAAAGAGATCCTGGGCCAGGTGACTTCCAGGCCACAGGTGCTTCTGGTGAGATCTTGTCTGTGGGAAGCTCAGCCTAGTGCTTCTGGAAAGCAGAGGCTTATTATGCAACAGGGTCCCCACTCAGGGAGGAAGAGCTGGTGTTGGGGTACCCTCATCCCTGCATTCATGTTCCTGGTGTGGCCAGTGTCTGTGCAGAGCAGCTGTGTTTATCTTCAGGAGGTGGCTCCATCTACCTGTGTTCTCCCTCGGAACAATGAAGGTCCATTTCCTGAGCCCATAAGCATCCTTCTCAACACGTGTGCAGGGCCTGGGCAGAGGTAAAATGCAGGATTAGGAGTGAGCCCCCAGCCAGGCCTTCCAGCTAACATGTGTGACCCCTGGCAGCCGCCCTGCACAGCCTGGGCTTCAATTCCATTCTTGCTAAAAGCATAATCCCTATAAAGCATTCACACTGGGTCTAACACAAAGCAGTCCTTATATAAGCTCTTGCTTTTTTTTTTTTTTTTTTTTTTTCTTTCCTTTTTTGTAGTGCTGGGGATTGAACCCAGGGTCTTGAGCATGCCCGACAAGTACTCTACCACTGAGCTGTATCCATGGCCCAAGCTCTTGTTTTTATTATTAAGGATCGAGGACCCAATCCTGTTCTTCCACTTCCTCCTTGCATGAACTTGGCTGAGCACACCATCATTCAAATTCTCATGTACAGCATTCAGATCATCAAACCTCCTTCACAGGGTGATTGTGAAAGTCAACGAGATTAAACGTGTTAATGATAATATGTGTTGAGCGCTGAGTAATGTGCCAGGCATGGAATAAGAGCTCAATAAATGATGGCTATTACCATTATTAGGAGTTGTAACTCTAAGTAACCACATGCGGGGAGATTGATGTGAGACAGATTCCTGCACCTCCTGGGCCTCCCCACCCTGACTGCCTCCCAGCCTTGAGACCATTTGATTTGGAAGGCGAGGGAGACTAGAGTAGAGAGCTGCTGGCCGCTGTGGGATAATGGTCGTCCTGGGAGACAGCTGAGCCAAGCCTTAGGCTCTGGTGATCTGAGCAGAGCCACGCAGATCTGTGACCCAGAGCCTGGAGGGCAGGGGGCGCAGCTGTGGCTCAGACACCAGAGCCAGGAGCCCAAGCTGGTGGGTGGGGAGTAGAAGCAAGTGGCACCTTCTTTTAGGGCTAGAAGGAGTTCATGAGGGGCCCCAGAAGAAATTGTGGCCAGACAGGTTGGCTCAGCAGCAGTAGTTAGTGTTGACGCACATTGACTTCCTTTTTTTTTTTTTTTTTTTTTTTTTTTGGTACTGAGGATTAAACCAAGGGTTTTGCACTTGTTAGGCAAGTGCTCTTCCATTGAACTGCATCCCCAGCCTTTTGAATTTTTTTTTTATTTTGAGACAAGGTCTCTCTAAGTTGCTGAGGCTGACCTTGAACTCAGTCCTCCTGCTTCAGCCTCCTAGATTTCTGAGATTATAGGTGTGTGCCACCACACCCAGCCATGCACATTCTAGTCCTCCCTACCTCCTAGGGTACATCTGCGTCCCCACACAAGGTCCCCATGATTTCCAGGCCTGTCCCCTTTGATGTCTGAGGGGGACAACTCTGGATTCTACCGCATGGCTACTTTGCCTCTAGTTAGAGGACTTTACAGCAGCATCCTTTATTTTCTCAAAACCTAGGCAGTCTCTCTTTTTTGATAAATATGCAAATCTTCGTTATTCCTTTTACTGTTTGAACTCAAACTAATTGTGTTTGAAAAAAGTGAACACAATATTGACTTTGTTTTTCCCACTGTGTGTACCCTGTCCTCTGGACCCAGAGTTTCCAACAACCCCCAGGGGAGAGGGGCCCCAGGGGGAGGCACAGATGTGGCCATGGATGCGCCTTAGTGGAAAGAAGCACAGGAAGGACTCAATCGCCTCCGGGGGACATGGCCAGGTCTGGGCAGCTATTGCTAGCTGTGTCCCCAGCCCTCTGGGGATGGCTCCTTGTCCCTTTCATGCCAATGTGCATGTTTCCCCACTGTGGTACCCTGGCACGGTGACTCACACCTGTAATCTCCGTTACTTGGGAGGATGAGAAAGGAGGATTACACATGTAAGGACATCCTCATCAACACAGCAAGATCCTATTTCTTTTTTTTTTTTTTTTTTTTGGTGGTACTGGGGTTCCTGGAAGCCCTTCTACCTCCGGGATACACTCCCACGGGCTACACTCCCAGACCTATTTTATATTTTTTATTTGGAAACAGGGTCTCTTAAGCCAGCACGGCTGGCTCCGAACCAGCGCGATCCTCCTGTCTCCGCCTCCCAAGCGCGGGGATTACAAGTGTGCGCCACCACGCCCGGCGACCCTATTTCAAAACACACACAAAGCCGGGCGTGGTGGGGCACACTTGTAATTCCCCCGCTTGGGAGGCGGAGACAGGAGGATCATGCAGGTTCGAAGCCAGCCACGCTGGCTTAAGAGACCCTGTTTCTAAATAAAATATAAAATAGGTCTGGGAGTGTAGCCCAGAGGTAGAAGGGTTCCATCCCCAGTACCACAAAACACACACACAGATAGATAGATAGATAGATAGATAGATAGATAGGCTGGGAGTGTGGCTGGAGGTAGAGTGCCCCTGGGTTCCATCCCCAGCACCATCACCATCCTTCCCTGCCGTGCATACATGTCTGAGGGGCACTCTCCCGTCTTGACATGAGCTCTGTCCATTAAGGCCAGCTGAGGCTGCTCCACAGTACTTCACACCTCACACTGGCACCCACCTGTGCCCATTGTGTCCCTTGAAAATGCCTGTTGTGCCGGGCGTGGTGGCGCACGCTTGTAATCCCCGCGCTTGGGAGGCAGAGACAGGAGGATCGCGCAGGTTCGAAGCCAGCCATGCTGGCGTAAGAGACCCTGTTTCAAAAATATAAAATAGGTCTGGGAGTGTAGCCCGGAGGAAGAAGGGCTTCCAGGAACCCCAGTACCACCAAAAAAAAAAAAAAAAAAAAAGAAAATGCCTGTTGTATCCATGATACCTTGAGACCAAGTGCCAGGTTTTGTACTTCCCTCTTTGATTGCACAGGGCTAGATTTGCTATTGTCTTTTTTTTTTTTTTTTCAGTACTAGGGACTTGAACCTAGGAGCATGCTACCTCTGAGCTTATTATTTTTAAACATTTTCATTAGGTTGCTCAGAGTCTCACTACTTGCTGGGACTGTCCTCAAACCTGCAATCCTCCTGTCTCAGCCTCCCAAGTACTAGGATTAAAGACATACATTTATTTATTTATTTATTTATTTATTTATTTATTGCGGTACTGAGGATGGAACCCAGGAGCATTCTACCTCTGAGCTACACCCCCAACCCTATTTTTTATTCTTTATTTTGAAATAGGGTCTTATTGAGTTGCAAAGTGCCTCACTAAGTAGCTGAGGCTGTCTCTGAACCACGATCCTCCTCCGAAGATCTCAGCCTCCAGAATGCTGGGATTACAAGCATGTGCCAGTACACCTGGTTTATTTTTTTATTTTGAAACAGGGTTTTGCTAAGCTCCTGAGGGACTCACTAGGTTGCTGAGACTGACCTTGAACCTATGATCCTCCTGTCTCAGTCTCCTAAGTCCTAGGATTGCAGAGGTCTGCCACCATGCCGGCTCTTCTCAACTTCTGACTCAGCAGCCCCTGCCCTCTTTGCCCAAGCTCTTGTTGGAAGCCTTGCTGTATGCACTCTGTTCCTGTTCCCACAGCACACACCCTCAGCCTCAGCCCATCTGACAGCTCGCCACCTTCCTTTTTCATGGCCTTGTGGAAATGAAATGGAAACCCCAGGTGCAGTCCCGTCTTGAAGGGCAGGTAGGGTTAACCAGGACCAGGAAGAGTTAGCAGAGGCAGGGCGCTGTGTTCCTGTACTCACTGCCACCCTCCCCAGCCCTCCCCAAGGCTGTCTTGTCTGAGGACCCTGACTGCCCCTTCAGACACACACATAGCAAGGCGCCGGCATGGGAATGACCCAAAGCCGCGTCAGGCCATAATATCTTATGTGCTCCAGGAGTATTAATAATCAGGGCTGATGCCATTGCCTTTTTGAGACCTCCTCTCTACTCAGGAAGGTGGTGGTTGAGTGGCAGGTGGAGGGAGGCATGTCTTTGAAGCTAGTCCTGAAATCAGCAGGAAAGAGAGGTGACTGGGGGCTGGCATGGGCCTGCGGATCAGGTGGGTTCTGCATAGCGTCGTGGCGGTCTCGGGAAGCCCAGCTGAGGTGGTCCAGCCCTGTGTGGGGACTCAGCTGACCCCTGCAGCCAGGAGGGAGAGGGCGGCAGGTTTGGTTGGGGTGGGGTAGGAAGCATGGAGGGATGCATCTTCCTTCTGAAATGTTTCTCCAGCTCTGTCTTGTTGCCATCTCAGACCAAGTAGCAGGCAGTGATATTTTTTTTTCCTTTTGTGATACTGGAGATTGAACCCAGGAACATTCTACCTCTGAGCTATACCCTCTACCCTATTTTATTTTTATTTGGAAACAGGGTCTTACTAAGTTGATAAGAGTCTTACTCTTGCTGAGACTGTCCTTGAACCTGTGATCCTCCTATCTCAGCCTCCCAAATACTGGGATTACAAATGTGTACCACCACACCTGGCTTAGGTGATGATATTTTTTTTTTCCCAGTACTAGGGTTTGAACCCAGGGGCATTCTACCTCTAAGCTACATCCCCAGCCCTATATTTTATTCTTTATTTTGAAACAGGGTCTCACTAAGTAGCTGAGGCTGTCTGCGAACCACGATTACAAGTGTACACCACTGCGCCTGGCTAAACAGTGATATTCTTAAGGCCATGCCTCTTTGGGCAATGTTTGGGACAGTATTTGCAGGTGGTCAGGGCAAGGTCTGGAGCTCTGTGTGTCTTCAGCCCTGCCAACTGCCTGGGCTTTGACCTAATGAATGGTAAGAGGGGCCAGGCTCTGCCCATTGCTACCTGAGGCTTGGCCTTAGCTGTGTTTCTTTTTTTTTTTTTTGATACTGGAGACTGAACTCAGGGGTATTCTACCTCTAACCTATATCCCAAGTCCTCTTTTTATTTTTAATTTTGAAACAAGGTCTTGCTAAGTTGCTGAGGCTGTCCTTGAAACTGTGATACTTTGTTCTCAGCCTCCCAAGTACATGGGTTAGAGGTACATGGATTACTTGCTGCCTAGGCTGTACTTCTGGAAGAGGCCCAAGGTACCTTGCCTGCTTACTGGGCAGGGAGGGTAAAATTGTGTTCAGGCAGAAGGACCAGCCAGGCATAGTGGCACATACCTATAATCCTAATACTCAGCAAGACAGGAGGATCACAAGCTCGAGGCCAGCCTAAGTAAGTGAAGACCTCTGCCACTTAGACCCTGTTTCAAAATAAAAAATAAAATAGGGCTAGAGGTGGAGCTTGGGGGTAGAGCACTCCTGAGTTCAGTCCCTAGAACAATACAACATATATGCATGCACGTGTGCATGCATCCTGCCCAGGCCTGTCTGGAGTAGCTGGAGCCTCTTCCTGAGTCTCAGAAGGAACTGGGCTCACCTCCCAGCTGCCTATGGTCAAGTAGTTTAACCTCATGCCTCACATCCCTTGTTTATAGAACAGGGACAATAAAATCCACCTCAGAGGGTGGTTGTGAAGGTCAAATGAGATTCTGCAGAAAACAGCCCGCTCAGTGCTTGGCATAGCGTAAACACCTAACAAAGTATGGGAATATAATACATGCATCGATAGCTGAACTATATGTACTTAAAGTTGTTTGTCAGCAGCCTTCATTCCTACACTGAGTCCATAGCAAGGCCTCCAGCCCTTCTGCCCAACGGCTAGTGTGCTTCCAAGCCCAGCTGACTGTGGGTCTGAGCTTGAGGTCAGAGGGTCAGAGACCCAGTGACTCCAGCTGGGAGGGCAGGGGACATCTTGACTCTTCTCTTTTGAGCTACAGTCACTCGCTAAGTGCTGTCTCCTGGCTGTCTCTGCTGTGCTGTCCGCATCTTTCCGCATCTTAACTCTGTCCTTGCCTGTAAAGTCCAGATCTAATAAAAAAATAACGCTGGGGCCGGGGCTGCAGTTCGGCGGTGGAGCACCTGCCTAGTGTTCTCGAGGTGCCTGGCCCCATCTCCCGTGCTGCAAAAGAAAGAAAAAAAGTTGGGGGCAAGTGATTTCCCAAAGCTTTTAGCATTGGCTTCCTTTAAATAGGAACTCTGTATATTCATTTAAAATAGATTTTGACTTAGCACAATTCAATTTGCATTTTGGCCTGTATCCTCCCAGATAGTTTTCTGTGTATAGATAGACTTCCAAATCGATTAGGCATGTACACGTACTTAAGTGGTGGAGCATTATATGATGCAGGCTATTTATAACAAGCTTTTATTTTTAACAACAATTTATTGTGCATATCGTTCCACTTCATTATACATACAGCTCGTCATTATTTTTGTCACACTTTTCTATTTTTGTGGTCAACATTTTTATTGCTGGCATAGCTTTCCACAAAGCACAAAAAGATTTTTTCTATGGCAAACTTGATTTCCAGCATGAGAAACACGCTTAGAGGATCACCGTTCACCCGGCCTTGTGTGTGTATGGAAAGCATCTGCACGTGGCTATTTATTTATTTAGTGGTATTGAGGATTGAACCCTAGGGCACTCTACCTCCAAACTATACCCCCAGCCCTTTTAATGTTTTGTTTTAAAACAGGGTCTCACTAAGTTGCTGAGGCTGGCCTCGAACCTGTGATCCATGTCTCAGCCTCCCAAGCACTGGGATGCATGTAGCTATTTTTTTCCCTACTTTATCCAGGTACACAGACAAGCCCTCTGTCAACATCACTTGCCACAGAGTTTCTAATGAGAAACCACCTCCTGTACCCACTTCAATTCATTGGAACTCTCAGGAAAGCTACTTTCCAGATAAGTTTTGCCAATTTATAAATGCCTGTTTATGCCAGGCGTGGTGGTACACACTTGTGATCCCCACACTTGGGAGGCTGAGATAGGAGGATTGCATAGCTTCGAAGCCAGCCTCAGCTACTTAGTGAGTCTCTCAGCAATTTAGTGAGACGCTGTTTCCAAATAAAATATAAAATAGGTCTGGGAGTATAACCAGGAGATAGAAAAGCCCCTGAGTTCCACCCCCAGTACCACAAAAATAAATTAATAAATAAATGGCTGCTTTTAGTGGCAACTCATAAAAGCAGCAAGGCTTCCAGCCTCGTTCATGCTCAAAGTTCCTAGAATAATACCTTACTTACGTGTAATAATGAATAAGTGTTTATTGAATTGAAGCACCAATTTTTTTTTTTTTTTTGCAATATCACAGATGGAACCCAGGGGCATTCTGCCTCCAAGCTACACCCTCAGCCCTATTTTTATTCTTTATTTTGAAACAGGGTCTCACTGAGTTGCTAAGGGCCTCACTAAGTAACTGAGACTGTCCGTGAACCGTGATCCTCCTCTTTCAGCCTCTCAAATGCTGGGATTACAAGCATGCGCCACCACGCCCAGCAAAGCACCAATTTTTGAAAATTTTAAATTTATTTATTTTTCTGTGGTACCGGGTTATTGAACCCAGGGGCATTCTACCACTGAGCTACACCCCCAGTCCTATTTTTTTGTGGTGGGAGTCAAGCTCCACCACACCTGGCTCCCAATTTTGGGGGGGTACTATGGATTGGACCCAGGTGCATTCTATCTCTGAGCTACACCCCCGGCCCTATTTTTTATCATTTATTTTGAAACAGGGTCTCACTAAATTGCAGAAGCCCTCACTAAATAGTTGAGGCTAGCTGAGACCCTGTGATCCTCCTGTCTTAGCCTTCCAAGTACTGGTACTACAAGCGTGCGCTACCATGCCCGGCTTCAAAAAAAAAAAAAACATATACACACACACACACACACACACACACACACACACACACACACACACACACTACTTTTTTTATTTGGAAACAGGGTCTCTTAAGCCAGCGTGGCTGGCTTCAAACCTGCGCAATTCTCCTGTCTCCGCCTCCCAAGCCGGGGATTACAAGCGTGCGCCACCACGCCCAGCTTAGACTAGAGAATTTTTGAGGCCAGGAGTTTGAGGCCAACCTAGGGAAACATAGTAAGACTGCAATTCTTTAAAAAGATAAAATAAACTATCTTGGGTATGTGCGTGCGTGTGTGTGTGTGTGTGTGTGTGTGTGTGTGTGTGTGTATGCGTGTGTGTGTGTGTGTGTGTGTGTGTGTGTGTGTCTGTGTGTGTGTGTGTTACTAGGGATTGAACCCAGGGGCACCTTATTGATAAGTTATGCACCCAGTCCTACTTTACTTATTTTGAAACAGAGTTTGCTAAGTTGATGAGACCAGCCTCAAACTTTCATTCGTCCTGTCAATCTCCCCAAAACTTGGAATGTAGCCATGTGCCACCTCATCTTCCTTAAAAAGTAACTCTTCAATGCTCATTTCCTTGGCACAGTGCACCTCTCAGGCCTTCTTGTATAGGATGTCTGAGCGCCGTTCCATTCACGGCCAGCACTTTCCAGAAGTCTGCCATCACCGGGCGTGTGTGGCTGCTGCCCTGGTGACTGGACATCCTGATGGCCTGCTCTCCACCAGCACGCAGCCCTTCCTGCATGGGGAGCTCTGCAAGGAGGGGTCAGGGCTCCAGGGAGGCCTTGCAGGTCCTCGTCTGGTGCTGTTGAACTTGTGGCTATGGTCTGGAAGGGGAAGGCCTGCGATGGAGGTTCAGGGACTTTGAAGTGGCTGGATTAGGAGGATACCAAGTAGACCCCTGGTCAGGCCTTGGAATAGGTATCTGCCTGTAGGGGCCTAGGATGTGCCCTGGCATGGTCACATGAGAGTGGGCCCAGCGTCCTCGCTGAGTGCCCTCAGGTCATTGCCCCTGTAGCCTGGCCAGCTGGGCTCAAGATCCACCTGGCTGGCAGTCCTGCCTCCTCCGACATGGCACCCCACGTGGCTCTTCCCTGGGCAGCCTCCCGTCATCCCACCAGCCAGCAGTTCGCAGTGTGGAGGTGCCGTGCCCTGCTCCTGCAGAAGGGGCAGTGATTGTCAGGCGCCACAGGGAGTCTCTAGAGGCTGCTAAGCTGGCAGGGATGGGAGAAATAACATGATTAGATTTTTATCTTGAAAAGATCAGTCTGGCTGCGTGTCAAGAGCCAACTGGAAGCCAGCCAGAGCGAGGGTGGGGACACCTGCTGGGGGCCTGTGGTGCAGGCCAGGCCCAGTGGCGGCAGTGTGGGTCGGGGAGTAGGGCACGTCTGAGATATCTGGGCTTCTTGGAGTTGGGTGGTTTGGCTGGGGTGAGGAGAGAGAGGGTCAGGGTGATCGCTGGGGTTCTGGCCCCAGATCTGACAGCTGCTTTGCCCTTCACTGGGAAGACAGGCTGGGCCAGGGCTGTGCGCACCTGCTCAGCAGCATGCGTGCGCTGAGCACTCTCATGGTTCGCCTCCCTGTCCCTCCTGCTTTGGTCAGCATTCTCACCACTGCAAACAAAATGCCTGACGACTTAGAGGAATGCCACTTAGAGGAAGGAGGATGTAGTTGCTCACAGTTCTGGAGGTTTCAGTTTGGGTTAAGCCAGGTCATGTATGCAGAGCTCAGGGCATAGCAATGGGAGGCAGAATGAGAGAAAGAGAGAGGGAGAGGAAGAGAGGAGAGAAGAGAGAAAGAAAAGAGAGAGGGGAGAGAGGAGAGAGGGGGGAGAGAGGGGGAGAAAGAGAGGAGAAGGAAAAGAGAAGAGAGTGAGGAGAGAGAGAGAAGAGAGGGAAAAGAGGAGAGAGAGAGAGAAGAGAAGGAGGAGGGGGGAGAGAGGAGTGAGGGGGAGAGGAGAGAGAGGAGGAGAGAGGGGGAGAGAGAGGAGAGAGAGAGTACAATCCAAGCAATGGAATCTCATCTGATGAGAGCAGAGCCCTCTGAACATTTTGCATTGTCAATACGTCGGCTCTTCCAGGAGACATTCTACATGCAACCATAACATCGCCCAACTGTGGTGACAGCCTGGAAGTGAGGCCCAGAGAGGCCAAGTGCTGAGGTCTGCCTCTAAAGGCACCCCCAACTCTGTCCTGTCCAAGCCTGTGTCCTTGGGCTGAGACCAGGGCGGGGCACTCCTTCCCAGCTCTCAGGGATGGGACGCATGGGGGGGGGGGCTAGGGATGAAACCCAGGGCATTCTACCTCTGAACAACACCCCCAGCCCTTTGTATTTATTTATTTATTTATTTATTTATTTATTTATTTATTTATTTATTTATTTATTTATTTATGGTACTGGGGATGGAACCCAGAGGCATTCTACCTCCAAGCTACACTCCCTGCCCTATTTTTTATTCTTTATTTTGAAAAAGGGTCTCACTGAGTTGCAAAGGACCTAAGTATCTGAGGCTGTCTGCTAACCATGATCCTTCTGTCTCAGCCTCCCAAATGCAGGGATTACAAGCGTGCACCACCACGCCCAGCTTCCTTTTTAATTTTTTTTGTTTTGGAACAGGGTCTCACTAGATTACTATGAGTCTCACTACTTGCTGAGGCTGGCCTTGAACCTGTAAGCGTTTGTCTCAGCCTCCCTGTACTGGGGTTACAGGTGTGCCACCATGCCTGGCATTGGGACATCCATTTGCAAAGGAATTAATGGATTGAGACAGGAGAGGGCGTGGTGTGGAGGCCTTGGCTTCTGTCACTTCTGCTCTGAGTCAGGCCCAGAAGCAAGGTGTGGTTGTTTCATGCTCAGACACAGTACCAGGCTATAAGCTGTAGGAGGTGGCCAAGTCTGGAAGTCAGTGTCCTACGTGTCCAGGGCCATTCCACTCCAAGAAAGCCCATCTTGGCAGGAAGCAGGTGGCTTCCTGAGCCCAGGCCCCTCATCACTGAGGAGCCCGGTTTGAATCAAAGAAATCAGCTTGCCCTCTCACCTGTGCGAGCCTTTTTAGTACCAGCTACATGATTTTTGGTATGTGAACCTGGGAGCAGAGACTAGCCCATGGGGAAGGGCTCATCATTCTTTTATTGTCTGAGTTTAATAAGCAGTGACTATGTCTGAGTTGAGCCAGAGTGTGCCATCCTTTTGTGGCCCTTGTTCTCAGGAGTCCAGATCTCCCCTGCCAACCAGAGGCGTTACCAGTGCTTAAAGATGACCGAGACATGGCAGGAACCCACTGGGTTCCCAAGATGGCTGGGAGCTTGAAAACAGGTCTGTGCACACATGGGGGAGGACGAACCTTGTCACTCCACCTTACCTATCCCCTGAGACACCCCCAAAACTATGAGGTAGAGGGGACACTCAAGAAAGTCTTACTGCCACTGTCCCGACATGGGATGGAGTTGGAGGGGCTCTCTGTGCACCTGGCCAATTATAGCCCTTGTTGGCCTGTGGGGACCAGGCTGCACTGCACTCTCTGCTAAGGAAGATGGGGTTGCCACCCCAGCAGGGACAGGCCACAGGTATCTTCTCCTCACCTCCCACTTCAGACGAGCTGACCATCTACAATTTTTTAATGTGATACTGGGAACTGAACCCAGAGGCATTACACTTCCAAGTTTCACACCCAGCCCTATTTTTTTGTTTTGTTTTTCCTTGTTTTGAAACAGAGTCCCACTAGGTTGCTGAGAGTCTAAGTTGCTGAGGCTAGCCTTGAACCTGTGGTCCTCCTGTCTCAGCCTCCCAAGTGCTGGGGTTATAAGAGTGTGCTACATGCCTGGCTTTGCACAGCCACCTTTGATCCCACTCCCCTGGCTCTCTAAGAAGACTCTGCTCTCTTGCTCACTAGCTGTGTGACTCGAGCCATCTGTAACGTCTCGGAGCCTCCATTTCTCCATCTCTGTAATGGGCATCCTAACACCTTCCTCCTTCATGCTTTGTAGCCGGGGTCACTGTGCCTGGCACACATAATTGTGCAATAAATGGTAGGCAGTGGTGGTATGTTTCCACCTGATTTTCAAGACTCCTTTAGCAGCCTTGGAAGGAGCAGAGCACTCTGGGTGTTTTAGGACAAGTGTCAGCAAATCTCATATGCATATAAAGAATGCAGCAGGAAACCAGGCTTGATGCACACACCCAGTACTTAGGAGGCTGAGACAGGAGAGTAACAGGTTTAAAGCAAGCCTCAGCAACTAAGCAAACCCCTCACTGACTTAGCAAGAACCTGCTTCAAAATAAAAAAGGGGTGGGGGGAGGCTGGAGGTGTAGCTCAGAGGTAGACCGCCCCTGGTTTCAATTCCCAGTACTAGAATAAGAAGAATAGAACAGAATAGAACACAGCAGGAAGCCGTGGCTCCTCTGAGGGCCTCACCCATTTTACACACTGTGTGTATGTGTGTATTGCGACAGTAGGAATTAGCTAGGAGGACAGAGCCAGCTACTGTGGCCCCTCCTTCCTCTTACTTAAGGAGGAAAGACCTGCTTGTATCTGGGGGCTCATCTTGGCTGAGTGGGGTCCTGCACTAGAAGTAGAAGGATTGACGATGGGAGGGATAGAGAGGCAGTTCAGGCCTGTTTTATGGGCGAAGTATCTGCGGTGGGAGAGTTTGAGAATCTCTCCATGGGACAGAAGGGCTGGGTTCAGGGCTAACATCAGGGCATTGGGTCATTTCTATAGGACACATCAACAGCCACCCAGATGCCCGTGCTTTTCCTTCTACAGAGTTGTTTACGGCCAGGGATGGAAGCTTAGGGTTCAAGGAGACAGGCTGCCAGTCCCTCCAGCCTGGCAGTGACCCCACATCCAGGACTGGCACAGAGGGGCCACCCTCCCACACACCTCAAGCAGCCATGGCAGTGTGAGGACAAGGCAACCACAGGAAGAGCACCCCGGGCACCGCCCCAGAGGTGCTGGGCCACCGCAGACCCCAAGCTGGAGGGCCCTGTGATGACAGGCCTGAGAAGGGCTTTGCTGCCAGCCCAAGGGGCTGTGAATTTGGAACCAATTCCATTGTATTTGAGGAAATTGAAGAGAAGTGACATTTCTTGCACCTGAGCCTTGCACGGTAGCCAACCTGTACCCTACCCATGTGTCACAGCCTCCCTCGAATTGCCTCCCTCCCCTCCTCCCCAGCCTCAGCCATCCAATCGGCTTCTGACACACACTTTGGGAAGCAAAGTCGGTGACATTTCCCTCCCCACGGAGAGATGTGCTCCTTCCTCAGCTGGCAGCCTGCAGAAGGCTGAGCCACCAATCCAGCCTTGCCTTAGCAGCGGTGGAGAGCCCCACCCCTGCAGGAATCGAGGCACTAGGGCCCTGAGGAGCAGCCTGCAGCCAGGGGTTGGGGAAACCGGCTCAGCCTCAACAAACCCACCTCTGCCTCCGGCTTGCTTACCCATGCTTTCTCACCACTGCATGCTGCTGAGCCTCCAGGAAAAGCAAAATGTGTATTTAGAAGTTACGAGCTTAAACGTATCTGTAGAAGGAAAAACCCGGGCATCTGGGTGGCTGTTTATGCATCCCACAGAAATGACCCAATGGCTCCAGGCCGGCCCTGAACCCAGCCCTGCCTTGCCATGGGCAGATTCTCAAACTCATCCGCACCTCAGATACTTTGCCTGAAAAACAGTCCTGACCCTTGTGTGATAGGGGTCCTGGGATTGCTCAGTGAGGGGCCTTGGCATAAGGTATGCACTCCAGCTGCTCCCGCTCTTCTGACCTGTCAGGTGCCTGTGCCAGTGTTTTGCATGGTCATATACAAATGAGCAATTTCTCTGCTGGGTGATGTGCCTTCCTGCCCACGTGCCTAGGTAGCAACAACACTATGTGAAGGCCACACCATGTTCTGCTGTATTTACCTGGATCTTCTCCTAGTACTGGGTGCTTGGGTTACTTCCAGTTCTTTGCTGCAGACGATGATGTAGCTGTGAATCTCAGCACACTTTTTTTTTATGTGGTCCAAACAGAACAAGATTATGGGGATGGGATCTATAGCACGAGGATCTGTGGCTGGTATGTGTCCCGTGCTCCCAGAGCCAACCCAGGTTTCTAGGTGATCTGTGCCTCTTGAGCCATCATCCTTCAGCACGAGAGGCAAAAGCCATCCCCTGGGAAAACACCACAGTATTCCTTGGTTAAAGGTGTTGAAGTATTGACGTTCCTATGCCCTCTCTCTTTTGTAGAAAGTCTGCACCAAGTGTGGGATCGAGGCCTCCCCTGGCCAGAAGCGGCCCCTGTGGCTCTGTAAGATCTGCAGTGAGCAGAGAGAGGTAGGCGGGTCAGCAGCAGGCATGCAGGGCCGGGCACCTCAGCATATAGCTGTTTGCTGGCAGGGGCCTCTCTGGAGGGCACTGTCTGGGGATGTCCAGGGGAGAGGGACACCCCTCTGACTTGCCTATCTCCCCCCTGCAGAGGTGGAAATGGGCTCGGCTCTAAGCCCACCTGTGGGGTCTGTGGTTCCCGCGGGAAGCACCCACTCTGGACTGCAAGTGCAAGTGGTGTTTGGAGGCACCTGCTATGGTAGTAATCAGAGTGGCTGCCCTGGGTCGAATGCTGGCTAAGCGCTTAGCATCACACCAAGTTCCTGCCAGCTATTAATTCGCTTCCTCCGTATGTGACTGTGGGTACAGTTCTCATCCCCTTTTCCTGGCAGAGGAACAGAGAAGCAGAGGCTAAGTGACTTAGAGACATATTTGGCGTGGGGCCAAGGTGGCTGCTGTAATACTGCCACCCCTAGAGTCCCTTTTGGGGCTAGGGTTCTGTCATCCCAGTGATGACCCTATTATAGGGGAGGAAACAGTCCTAACCCCAAATCTGGGCACTCCTCATTGCACCAAGAGTAGAATATAGCCAGGCATGGTATCTTGTAATCCCAGCATTCAGGAGGCTGAGACAGGAGGATAGCAGTTTGGGGACAGCCTCAGCTACTTAGTGAGGCCCTTTGCAATCAGTGAGACCCTGTTTCCAAATGAAGAATAAAAGATAAGGCTGGGGGTGTAGGTCAGAGGTAGGATGCCCCTGGGTTCCATCCCCAGTACTTAAAAAGAAAAAAGTAGAATGAAGCCCAAACAAAGGAGGACACGACAGGGGTGTTATGGGGAGCGCCATGAGGAGGCCACAGAGCAGGGACAGAAGGAGCCTAGCAGAGGGAGCGTGCCACTGGCTTAGCAGTTAAGGATTTATCTTGTTATTTATCTTGCTGGGCACTTGGTATGTGCTTCTCATCTGAGGATACATAAAATGTTTTCAGTTCTGGGAAATTCTCAGCCATAACATCCTCTTCTGCCATTCTGCCTCTCTTCTTCTGGAAATCATATATTTTAAAACCTCTCAGTCCATCCTCGACAGCCCATTGCTCCCTGCTTGTTAAGTGGTGTCACAGCTCCGCCATCAGGCTCTGGGCCCCTGAGGCAGAGCCAGCCAGGAATCTGGGTTGGTGGTGAGCTGCTTGTCCATGAGGATGATGGGATTATTCCCAAGGAGCAGGAGCCACTGCCTGGCTTCTGCTGAGCCCACTTCTTATCTGTGCTCCAGTCTTGCTGCAGAGCCCTACTGTTCCCAGCCCCCACCCCTAGGTGGGAACCCCCCTAACAACCCTGTTTTTAGTGACTTGGCTCTGGTCCCCCATCTGCCATAGGACACATTAAGTCCCTATATCCTGGATAAACAATCTCCCAGATGCTTCCACCTGTTTCTAGACCCAGCTCTGCATATAGGGCCTTTTAGCTCCTGAAAATGGTAAGTATTTCAAGTTTCTGATTCATTGAGAAATAGAGCTTGGTTTTAAGCACATGTAAGTTTACTTGTCATTTTAAAAATATTTCCACCTTACCCGGGCGTGGTGGCACACACTTGTAATCCCCGTGCTTGGGAGGCGGAGACAGGAGGATCACGCAGGTTCGAAGCCAGCCCTCGCTGGCTTAATAGACCCTGTTTCCAAATTTTAAAAAGTATAAAATAGGTCTAGGAGTATAGCCTGGAGGAGAAGTGTTTCCAGGAACCCCAGTACCACCAAAAAAAAAAAAAAAAAAAATTCCAACTGCCAGGCATGGTAGTGTACACCTGTAATTCCTAGTACTTGGGAGGCTGAGACAAAAGAATTGTAGATTCCAGCCCAGCATGTGTAATTTAGCGAGACCCTGTTTCAAAATAAAATGGCTGGGGGAGCCAGGATGACGGCACATGCCTGTAAACCCAGTTTTGAGAGGCCAGGAGGGTCACAGGTTTAAGGTCAGTCGCAGCAGCTCAGCGAGACCCTCAGCAACCGGCAAGGACCTGCTTCACAATCAGAAGGTGAGGGTGAGCGCGAGTGTGCCCGCACGCGCGGTCCTCAGTAGTCTCCCTGCCTCACAATCAGAAGGTGAGGGTGAGCGCGAGTGTGCCCGCACGCGCGGTCCTCAGTAGTCTCCTCCCCGCAAGAAGGAAATCTCCACCTGTCATTGCAGTATGTTTGGAATTGAGAAGGCAGAGGGCAGAGCCTTCTTTGTGAACTAGCATTTGGTCTTTCCTAGGGGTCCCTGATTCCTCACCCCCAAATGGCAAAGATTGTGCCCACTTTATAAAGTTGCCCCAAGAATTGAGCAAGATCATTAAAGTGAGCTGGCTGTGGTGGTGCATGCATGTAATCTCAGTATTTGGGAGGCTCTTTTAGGCTAAAACAGGAGGATCACAGGTTCAAAGCCAGCTTCAGCAACTTCAGGCTATCAGCAACTTAGCAAGACCCTTTTTCCAAATAAAAAATAAAAACCGGGTTGAAGGTGTAGAATGTTCCTGGGTTTAATCCCTAGCACAGCTCCCCCAAAAAAAGATCATTAAAGTATACAAAATGTCCATTACTCCAAGAATATTATAGGCTTTCCTTCCCCCAAGCCAGAAAGTCCCCTTTGAACTAGAGATCTTCCAGCCTTCAAGAGACCCCTTTTAGATGCTGATATCTAATATCCATGGGGAACAAATTCCTTACAGCTTGATCTTGTGGGGAGGGTCTTCCCAAGATGGAGTGGTGGTCACAGGTAAGCTGTGGGAGATCAGAGGTCAAGGAGCCACCAAGGAAATTAAAGCAAAGAGAAGGAAAGATTGATTTTGCAAACGTTACCACTTAGTGAAGGCTGCCGAGGGCACTGCCCTATCCAGCCTCATCACCAGTCACCTCCACACTCCTTAATAGTCCTGACCTCCCACCAGCCAGAAGGGCCCCCTCCAGCCTGTCCTAATCTCCAGAGCGCTCTAGTGCCCAGAAAAGTCCAAAATAGCTTAGGATGAATTTTCTTATCTTTCCTAAGGCGAAGAATATGAGGTTGTACATTATGCTATCAGTTTGTCCTTGAATTTTTAGAAGCCAGCACTACTTGGCAAGATCAAGAATGTTCCCCCGCAGCACCAGGCATCCCATGGACGCTCGTGGGCGTGGGCATGGGTGGGCTGTGAGCGTGCGTGGCCCAGTCTGTAGGTGCCGTACCTACCTAGGCGTGGGAGTTCTCTGTCTGCTTGGAGTGGGAGAGGAACAGGGTAATTGGTTTCTTAATGCTTTCTTTTTCCCCTTGGAAAAATACCTAATCATACCAAAGACAAAACTTGATAAAAAAAAAAAAAAGGCATCATTTAAAATGTTAGATTTTAAGCACCATGTCAAGTTAGTTCTGAGACGGTAATATGAATCTGGAGTTCTGTCCCACACCCAAAGCCAAATCCTGATGGGAGAACTTGGGTTTCCTGATGGGACTCCTGCAGTGCTCGCCAAGCACTCTTATCTTCCTTCGCTTTGGAGCCTCACGTCCGTCTTCTCTCACTATAATTGGAAGCAGTTTTTCTGGAGTGTGTCGAATGCTGGTTAATGTTCCTGGGACCGTCAGCTTGGTGCTGCTGCCTGTTTTTGTGCACTTGGAAGGTACCGCAGTATGCAGGGGCCTCAGCTCCTCTGCCCTAGAGGAGTTTGCTGGTGAATGCATTTATTCATCACATTTGACACATATTTATTGAGCATCTTTTGTGTGCTAGGCAAAATAGCTCTTCTAATGAGAAAGAGAGAACGGAAACACAGTTGAGTAAGTTCTGCAACCTCATAGATGGAGATAAATATGTGAGGCAAAGGGAGAAGGGGTGCCGAGGTCAGTGCCGATTTATCTGGGGCCACGGGCTGGGAAAGGCTCACTGATAACATGCCATCTGAGCAGAGGTTGGAAGCATGCTGTGTGGGTGTGGGGAGGGAGAGCATTGTAAGTAGCAGGTGTGGCAAGCTCACAGGCCTGCAGGAGGTATGCTGGGAGTGTGTGTGCAAGGAGATGAAGCGGACCGCCCAACATCGCAACATGGGGTGGGGAGAGGCCAGCGATGGTGGTTGACCGTAATGTCCCTGGGAGACCATTGTAAGCACTTTAACTTCTATCCTCAGTGAAATGAGGAGCCTTTGAAGGGTCTCCAGTAGAGGAGTGACATGATCCGACCTCCGCTTTTGAAGGGTACTCTGGCTGCTGTGTTGAGAATAAATTGTAGGCTATAATGTCAGAGCCAGTAGCATAATATTTCTCAGATATCTTAAGTCCTTATCTGTTGCCACCTTTAGAAATGTTCATCAAAAACTATACATTTGTTGGGCATGGTGGCACACGCTTATAATCCCAGTACTTGGGGGGCTAAGACAGGAGGATCACATGTTCGTGTCTAGCTTTAGCAATTTAGTGAGGCCCCCTGCAATTTAATGAGATCCTTTTTCCAAGTAAAAGAATAAAATAGATCTGGGGGTATAGCTCAGAGGTAGAATGCCCCTGGGTTTCATCCCCAGTAACCCCCCACCACCCGTAAAAAAATACTGGGATTACAGGTAAGTACCACTGTGCTTGAATTATTATTATTATTTTTTTTTTTTGGTGGTACTGGAGTGTTCCTGGAAGCCCTTCTACCTCTAGGATACACTCCCAGAACTATTTTATACTTTTTATTTGGAAACAGGATCTCTTAAGCCAGCAAGGCTGGCTTCGAACCTGCGAGATCCTCCTGTCTCCACCTCCATCTCCCAAGTGCAGGGATTATAAGCGTGAGCAACCATGCCCGGCTTATTCTTTATTTTGAAACAGGCTCTCACTGAGTTGCAAAGGCCCCTCACTAAGTAGTTGAGGCTGTCTACGAACTGTGATCCTCCTGTCTCAGCCTCCCAAATGGTGATATTACAAGCGTGGGCCACCATGCCCAGTTTCCCTGTTTTCTTATAGACCCTGGAGTGTTTGTTTGTTTGCAATACTGGGAATTGATCTCAGAGGCATTCTACCTCTGAGCTATAACCCTAGCCCTACTTTTTATTCTTCATTTTGAAACAAGGTCCCACGAAGTTGCAGAGGGCCTCACTGTCTCTGCCTCCCAAGTACTAGAATTACAAGCATGCATCACCATGCCCAGTGAAGTTATTGTTTTTATACATCTGGAAATTAGCTGGTGTATAATTTGATGCAATTTTTTAAAAATAAGGGCACATAGATGGTATGTTCTCTGACTCCTATGCTATGTGATAATTGTTGCCTTTTTACAAAAAAAGACGGCTTGACTCATAATACAATTAATTGATCATAATCTTTCCCACTCACATGCCTGTAGACTTTTATCCCTTTGTCTACTAGCCACATGAAGGAAAGAGTCACCATCAGGGAGTGTTGGCAAATGCATTTGTTAGAATTGGTACCCAGGGAATGAGGGATAATGGCAAAGCTGTGAAAGAGACAAGAGATAAGGGGAGGTTAATTAATTAATTAATTAAAAGACTGAGAGAAGGAAGAGAACCCACGTTGAATAGACAGGCAAACAGGATCTTTGGGAAAAAATACAGGCCAGTTTGAAAGAGCATTAAAGTAGTAATTTTCCTTTATAAAGATGAAAAATATTACTAATGAGTTGTAAGAGCGCTACTTCAGTCACTTCCTAGAGCGGTGAACACTGCGCTGCATTGGTAGTCACAGATGTTTCCTTATCATTTGCTTCTTCTGGTTTTTTTTTGTTTTTGTTTTTGTTTTTTGTACTAAGGATTGAACTGAGTCACTCACCTCTAAGCTACACCACCAGTCCTTCTTATTTTTTATTTTGAAACAGAATCTCACCAAGTTGCTGAGGTTTTCATTCAGTGGCTGAGGCTGGTCTTGAAGCTACAATCCTCCTGTCTCAGCTTCCCAAGTACTGGGACTATAGGTGTGCACTGCCATGCCTGGTTTATGGATTATTTTTTTCTTTTGATTCCCGGTTGATGCTCTCAACTACCTTGCCCCTGATTTCCTCTATCCTAACTGCAGATGATTCTTTTGTGATCATTCCAAACTTACCTACATACCCACTTGCCTTTTTAAAATGAGCTGCAAATGCCGGCATTCCATCTCCCAACTCCAGACACGTCCCTCTGTGCCCATCTCCATTCCCTCGGTGGCCTGGCATGCACTCAGTGACTTGCCCGGTTCCCTTGCTGGCAAATTAATAAGCTCTGACACACATGCAAGATTTAAAACAAGAAAAGGAAGGAAGCACCGCTGAGTGGGAGGGCTAAATAGCGCATCCCTCATGCAGGAGGCCAGGGAAGCCGTCAGCAGTTCAAGGAGACAGCTTTAGAAGGACAAACAGAGGGTGTCCGTGAAGTTACAGCCCGGAGAGAGAGAAGGCAGGAGAGGGTTAGCGCCTACCTGAGGTAGCTTTAAAGGTCAAAGCAGAAGCCAGGCGTGGCGGCACACACGTGTAATCCCAGCATTCGGGAGGCTGAGACAGGAGGATCCTGGTTCAAGGACAGCCTCAGCTACTTAGTGAGGCTCTTTGCAACTCAGTGAGACCCTGTTTCAAAATAAAGAATCAAAAGTAGAGCTGGGGGTGTAGCTCGGAGGTCGAATGCCCTGGGTTCCACCCCCAGGACTGCAAAAATAAATAATAAGTAAAGGTCAAAGCAGACATATGTGAGACCCTCACAGCCAGGCTTTATGCTTTCGCTGCCCCACCTCCACCCCCACCTCTTTTTATGGCACAAGGGATTGAACCCAGGGGCATTCTACCTGGAAGCTACAATACCAGCCCTTTTTACTTTTTGTTTTTGAAGCAGGGTCTCCCTAGATTGTTGAGAGTCTAAGTTGCTGAGGCTAGCCTCAAACCTGAGATCCTCTTGTCTCAGCCTCCCAAGCACTGGGATTATAGGCATGTACCATCATATCTGGTTTTGATTTCCCTCTAAATATCCTGCTGGATTTGGGGGGGGGGATTAAAATTTTTGTTTGGATATGCCAGGGCCGTTTTCATCGATTTTTTTTTTCTTTTTGGTCTAAAACAAATATACAGTATTTGGATAATTGACCCAGGAAGGCTTCTCAATTGTGTTTTTATTTATTTATTTATTTATTTATTTATTTATTTTTGGTGCTGGTGATTGAACCCACAGACATTCTACCTCCAAGCTACCTACCCCCCCCCCCGATTTTATTTTGAAATGGTCTCACCAAGTTACAGAGGACTTCACTTAGTTGCTGAGGCTGGCGGTGTACCTGTGATCCTCCTGTCTCAGCTTCCCAAGTCCTGGGATTGTAGGCATGCACCATCATGTCTGGCTTGTTTATTTTTTTGTTCCCAGTGATTCCAATTTCTTCTGGGAATGTTGGATTCCATGCTCTGTCTTCTGCAGTTGTTTCCTTCCAAGTCCTTTTTTTTTTTTTTTTTTTTTTTTTTTGGTGGTACTGGCGGTAGAACCCAGAGGCCTTCTACCTCTGGGCTATACCCTCAGACCTATTTTCTACTTTTATTTGGAAACAGGGTCTCCCTAAGTTGCTGAGAGCCTCACTCAGTAGCTGAGGCTGCCTTCGAACCTGTGCGATCCTCCTGTCTCAGCCTCCCAAGCGTAGGAATTACAGGCGTGCACCACCACGCCCGGCTTCCAAGTCCTTTTAACGCCTTTCTTTTTCCCTTGTATTCTGGGAAATCTCAAAGTTTTTCTTCCAGGTCACTTTCTATGTTCATCTGTGTAAGTCACCTAAACAAAGAAGTGTTCAGCCTGGCACAGGGGCACACACCTCTAATCCCAGTAATTTGGGAGGCTTAGGCAGGAGGATTTTGAAACCAGCCTGTGCAACTTAGCCAGATCCCATTTCAAAATAGAAAATAAAAAGGCCAGGGTTTAGATCAGTGATAGAATCCTTTCTAGCAAATACAGAGACCCTGGGGTCCATCCCCAGTACCTCAAAAGAAAAAAGTCTCCAAAATCATTTGTGTACAATTCAAAGAATTAAAACAGATGTCTAGTAACTGCCACCTGAACCAAGAAACTGATCATTATCATTCCTATATTTGAATATGATAGAAATGAGATGGAACCATGTGCATATTTCTGTGCATAACTTCCTTATTCAACACTATGGCTTTGAAGCCTAGTGTGGTGACACAAGTCTGGAATCCCAGGACTTGGGAGGCTGAGAATTGCAGTTTTTGCAACTTAGTAACTTCGAAATAAAAAATAAGAAGGGCTGGGTGTGTAGCTCCAAGGCATAATGTCCCTGGGTTTAACCCTCAGGGGAAAAAAGAAAAAAGAAAAATTGACTTTGCAATTCGCCCAGTTGCTACACGCTGCTGTAGCCCTTCCTATCAGCGCCCTCCATGGATCCACCCACCTGCCCATCCATCTACCACTGATCGTTTTGGTGGCAGCTCATTTGCTGTTGGGCTTGATTCTCCCGGAATGCGCCCATGTCCCAGAGGACGTGGAGGAGGGTCCCCCGCATTTACACCTGGGGGCGTCTCTGGGGCCATGACATGCTCACGTCCAACTTCACTAGGTAATTCCCGCTGTTTCTGCAGTGGCTGTGCCAGGTCTCCCTCCAGCGGTGCCGGGCGGGCTTGGTTTCCGCTCTCTCCCCTGGCTCCCTTGCTGTGTCACCGGCTTTCTTCTGTTTTTTTACTTGGGACTAAACCCAAGGGCCTTCTCTCTCCCAGCTACACCCCCCAGCCCCCCCCCCTTTTTAATTTGGAAACAGGATCTCACAAGGTTGCTAAAAGCGTCACTGAGTTGCCAAGACTGGCTTCAAACCTGTGATCCTCCTGTCTCAGCCTCCCAAGTACAAGGATTATAGGTGTGTACCACCACGCATGGCTTTATTTTTTATTTTGAAACTGGCTCTCAACAAGTTGCTAAGGGCCTAACTTGCTGAGGCTGGCCTCAAACCTGTGATCCTCCTGTCTCAGCCTCCCAAGTGTGCACCACTGCCTCTGGGTCTTCATCTTTCTAAGCCACGGATTGTCTGATGGTACCTAAAACCTGACAGGCACGTTCAGAGATGCTAAACATCTTGAGGTTCGTGCCCTTATCTGAGTGTCCTGAGTGGTACGAGCCCTCCTTTCCACGCTGCTTTCCCAGGCCCAGGCTTTCTTCCTGTTCATCCAGCTTCTGGTGCGGCAAGTGCAGCCAACCAAGCTTGACCCAGAAGCCCTGGGCAGGAAGACTTCTCACACGCCTGCCCCCACCCGGGATTTCACCTGTGACGCTCTGCCCTAAAGAGGCGGCACCTTTGGCTCTCCTGTGACCTGGCCCGCGAGGGCTTTTGGAAGTGGGGAGGACCTGAGGGACTGTGGGCCTGTTTGTGCCAGCTTATATCTTTCTCTGTCCACTCTCCCACACCCAGCCTGCTATAAGGAAATCCACCTTCCCACGTGCTGCTCTGGTTGGCAGCCTGACTGTGTCTGGGAGTCACATCTCCTGGGGATGGTGGCCAGGCTTGAGGAAGGAGGGCAGCCCCTGTGTGGCAGCTCAGACCTATCCCCTGTGCCCTGGCAGGCATGGCACTCTGCCTGTTGGTGGGAGCCAGGCTGCAGGCTCACAGTCACACCCCTCTCACGCAGGTAATTTTAGTTTCTTTTTTCACAGGTATGTTAGTTGGGGTTGAAAAGGACTACACTGGGGGCTTCTCAACATGAGATGTTCTCAGCCGGGCATGGGGGCACACCCCTGTAATCCCAGTACTTGGGAGGCTGAGATAGAAGGATCTCAGGTCAAAGCCAACCTCAGCAACTTAGTGAGGCCCTCTCTATTTAGACTCTGTTTCAAAATACAAAATAAAATAGGGCTAGGGGTGTAGCTTGGAGGTAAAATGCCCCTAGCACAAAATAAATAAATATATAAATAAACATGAGATATTGCAAAACAGAAACTCATTTCATTTATTGCTTAGCCTTTCTTTTCTATCAATTAAAAAACAACAACAACTAAATGACTCACTCAAGGTTGTACTGTAATCAGTGGAAAAGTTAATTGGAATCGAGATTTCCCAGGATTCTAGAAACCATTCCTCCAGCCTCTGACAGGCACCAGTTGCCGCCAGAAGGCTTCTGAGGAGGCAGTTATCTGAGAGGGATGAGCTAGAGAGGGTGATGAGCAACTTGTAAGTAACTGAAAGCTGATTAACACAGTTAGGCCTTCTTCTCCGCCCAGCCTTTGTTTCGTGTTCCCAGTTCCCTGCCGCCTTTTATCACTCAGAGGCCAGTGGCAGCCAACACGGACTGTGTTCCCAGTGGTGTTTTGCATATAATGGTGCTCAGGAAATGTTTGTTGATTGAAAGAGAAATTTTCAAAGAAATGTCATTGCTCTGATCACGTTAGAACCCTTTTCCAGCAAGGTGTTTTTGATTTCTGGGGAGGCTTATCACAGGCGATCCTGGCCGGGGCCCCTGGTGCCCACTGAGCCTGGGTTCCCTCCTCACAGCACCTCTCCTGCCTGTTGATTGACTCAAAGAGAAATTTGTGAAGAAGGAAAATGGTGTCTCCGGTGATCTTGAAATCACCTCCAACCTTCCCAGGCCTGCAGAGGGTTAGGAGAGCTGGTCCCACTCGTCAGTGGGAGCCGGCTGTGCCAGCCAAGCCTGGCACCCTGGACACCTGCTGAAGCCGCCACCCGCTTCTCCACGCTGCTTCTCTCATGGTCCCACTATTTCTTGCAGTTTAGATTTTTGCTACAAACAGCTTTGCCAGAGGCCCCTCCACACCCGTGAGCGCGCCCGCGAGTGGGCGGCTGGCACCAGGCGGGCGGCTGCTGAGCACCCTGCCATCTGTGCTGGCTCACTCAGAGCTGCCGTCACAGCGTCCCTGGGGGACCCGGATGGTCACACTTCCTCAGCCTGTCAATTGCCGCCCACAGCACATGGCTCTGCCCAGCAGACCCGCTCCCAGAGTGCCTCCTAACCTCGCAAAGGCACAGGAGGAGGCTCCGGAGCCCACCAGCCCAGAGCAGTCTACCTTAGCGGGGACGCCTACAGTGGGCCAAAATCAATTCTGCGCCCTTCCCTGCCCCTTGTGTGGGTGCCTACCTGAGCACACCTGTAATCCCAGTACTTAGGAGGCCAAGACAAGAGGATTGCAGGTTTGAGGCCAGCCTTAGAACTCAGCAAGACCCTGTTTCAAAATAAAATAGAGATGTAGGTAGCATAGCTCAGAGGTAGAATGCCCCTGAGTTCAATCACCAGCAATAAATAAATAAATAAATAGGCAGGATGGGGGTGGGGGTGACACAGAGGTAGAACACTCATGGTCTCGATCACTAACACCAAAAAATAAAAAATAAAACAGGGCTGGGTATGTAACTCAGAGGTAGACTGCTCCTAGGTTCAACCACTAGCACCACTGAATAAGTGAATAAATAAATATTCCTGCCTTGAACTTATGTTGTAGCAGAGGCCAGGGATAGAGCGTAAGAAACAGAAAATAAACCGTGAACAGACTAATAAATAAACACATTATCAAATCTGGTGGCTGCTGAGTGGGAAAGGGAAGGCGTGGGTGTGAAAGGGCCAAGGTGCCAGGAGCGGCCGGGTGGGAGGGAGTCTTCGTGCTCGAGTAGACGCAGCTGCCGTATACCCGTAGGGATGGCCACCGTACAGGAGCAGGAAGGACCAGCACTGGCGAGCGTAGGGAAGTTGGAACCCAAGCGCTGTTGGCGGGTTGTGAAATGCTGCAACCACTGTGGACCTCTATATGGTGGTTCCTCAAAAAATCAAATTGAGGTGGGTATGGCGGCACCTGCCTATAAGTACTTGGGAGACTGAGACAGGAGGATCACAAGTTCAAGTCCAGCCTTAGCTATTTAGCAAGACCCTGCTTCAAAATAAAATAAATAAAAGGTCTGGGCATGTAGTTCAGAGGTAGAAGTCCCAGTACAAAAAAATAAAATAAATAGAACTATGCTATTACCCAGTATTTCTATCCCAGGTATATACGCAGGTGAATTGAAAGCAGAGAAGACTCAAGCAGAAATTTGCACAACCATGTTCACAGCAACACTCTCCACAGTAGCCAAAACATGGAGGCAGCCCAAGTGTCTGTCGTCAGACAAACGGATAAACAAAGTGTGGTATATGCATAATACTGCTCATCTTATGTAGCCGCAGAAAGGGATGCACTTCTGACGCATGCTGCAGTATGGATGGACCCTGAAGACGCTGCGCTGAGCAGAGCCAGCCAGCCATAAAAGGACAAGCACCTGTAACAACACCTAGGCAGTCCCTCCGATCCAGAGACAGAGTAGAGGGTGGTTGCCAGAGGCCGGAACAGGAGGAATGGGGAGGGAGCAGGGGTATTTGTTGTTGCTTTGATCACTGCAGATTGAACCCGAGGGCATTCAACCACTGAACTATACACCCAGCCTTTTAATTTTTTGTTTTGAGACAGGGTCTCGTTAAATTGTCCAAGCTGGCCTTAAACTTGTGATCCTTCTTCCTCTGGAGTCAAACTGCAAGCAGCACATACTTTTTGGTGTGTGTGGGGAAGGGGGTTGAACCCAGAGCCATTCTACTTCTGAAACAGAGTCTGGCTAAGTTACTGAGGCTGGCCTCAAACCTGTCATCCTCCTGCCTCAGCCTCCCAAGCACTGGGATTGCAGCTGTGTTGGAGGTGTTATTTCATGGGGACAGAATTTTGCTTTGGGAAGACGGAGAAGCTCGGCTGGTGGACGATGGCAGTGGCTGCGGGACCACGTGAATGCATTCAGTGCGCTGAACATGGTTAGCCTGGCAAATACTCTGTGCTATATATTTTACCACAGTTAAGGGACAAAAAGATTAGCCAGAGTGAACCTCTTTGAGAAGGTTTCATTTCAGCAAAACATTAAAGCAGGCCTAGCATGGAGGCCAGTGGCTGTCTGGGAAAGAGCAATCCGGGAGGGAAGGCACCCTAATGCCCAGCGTGTCCACTTCTGGGTGCTGGGCCCTGGGCTTCCCTGAGGCCAGTCCTGGGGAGTGGCTCAGAAGGCTTTTGGGGGTTGACATGACCCTTAGGAAGCATCTCATTAATAGCTTCTAGTGTCTGTCTCCGTCACCCCACCTGGGGTCCCCCAGTCATTCTGCCACTCCAGGCATTCTCAGAGCTTGGTGTTGGGAGCCAAAGAGTCTTTGGGACCCATCTTGACCACACTGCGGTGCAGGGCACCTCTCTGTTCCCATGGGGTAGCCAATGTGCCATGTCCTGGTGCGATTTTTTCCCCCTGCTGCCACTGGAAAAGGGAGGGATTTGAGAAGCCAAGGAGGAAGCATCTGAATTTGATCTTTTTCTTGCACTAATTTGAGTAAAAATTTCTGATTATTATTATTATTTTATAGAACTGGGGATTGAACCCAGGGGTATTCTCCCTCCAAGCTACATCTCCAGCTCTTAATTTTTATTCCTTTTTAAAAATGTTTTTGAACTTATTTATTTTTGTGGTACTGGGGGTAGAACCCAGGGCCTTTTCTACCTCCAGGCTATACTCCAAGATCTATTTTATACTTTATTTGGAAACAGGGTCTCACTAATTTGCTGAGAGCCTCACTCAGTAGCTGAGGCTGGCTTTGAACCTGTGCTATTCTCCTGTCTCAGCCTCCCAAGTGCTGGGATTACAAGCCTGCGCCACCACACCTGGCTTTAATTTTTATTCTTTATTTTGAAATAGGATCTCACTAAGTTGTGGAGGACCTCACTAAGTTGCTGAAGCTGATGCAAACCTGCAGTCTTCCTGTCTCAGCCTCCCAAGTGCTGGGATTACAAGCGTGCACCACCATGCCTGGCTCTATCTGATTTTCCTACCCATCTCTTTAAATGTCACATGAAGCCGGGCGTGGTGGCGCACGCTTGTAATCCCCGCGCTTGGGAGGCAGAGACAGGAGGATCGCGCAGGTTCGAAGCCAGACGTGCACACTGGCTTAGGAGACCCTGTTTCCAAATAAAAATGTAAAAATAGGTCTGGGAGTGTAGCCCGGAGGTAGAAGGGCTTCCAGGAACCCCAGTACCACCAATAAATAAATAAATGTCACATGACCTTGGCTGGCACGGACATGCCCTCCCCCAGCCAACAATCTGACAGATGGACCTGGGGATGGAGGGAAGTATTTATTAAGCTGCTAGGTGGTGCTGAGCCCTGTAACAGCACACCCATCCTCTCTCCCATGCACATCCTACTGAGCTACCAGAGCATTCTCCTGATGAAAAGGGAGATGGGAAGAACTGGCCTTTGCTGAGACCCTCCTTCAGGCTGGGCATGATGCTCTGGGACATGGGTATCAACATCCCCATTTTCCAGCTAAAGAAAAGCTCTGGGGCATTAAGTGGCGAGTTCAAAGTGGTCTTCCAGGACATGAGGACCTGTGATGTGATCCGGGGATGGCCAACAGGCCCCTTCCACTAGGCCAGCCTCCTCCTCCAGATCTCTACCAAGCCAGGGAGCCTGTCCTCGGCAGTCAACCCTCAGACCTCCTGCTCCAGAGGGCTGCAGGTTGTGGGAAGGACAGATGAATGGAGGTGGCCCTTCTGCCTCATCTTCCCTGATTGCCTCCCTCTCTCTCTTTCTCTCTCCCTCCCTCCCTCCCTCCCCCTCTGTCTCTCTCTGTCCCTGTCTTTCTTCTCTTTGCCCTGACTTTGTAAATGTTACATCGCAGATCCAGCCAAGCGCCTGCAACTATGCCCAGCCAGGCCCTGACCCTGCTGTAACTCTCTACATCTCCAAAGCTTGCTTTGGGTTTCAGGACCTGGTCAACTGTCTGACTCTTGAACTTTGCCTGCTTCTCCCAACACTGCATTGACTTGAGGCCAGTGCCATGGTCATGGGCCCGCTCCCAGAACTCCCTGTCTGCAAAAGTAATCATAAAGAGCCGTGGGTGGTGGTGCACAATTGTAATCCCAGTACTTAAAAGACTGAGACAGGAGGATAGCAAGTTCAAGGCCAGCCTCAGCATGTAGCCAGACTCTGACCAACCTAGTGAGACCCTGTTTCAAAATAAAAAATATAGGGCTGGGATAGAGGTAGAAAGCCTTTGGGTTCAAGCCTCAGTGCAAGGAAGGAAAGGAGGAAGGAAGGAAGGAAGGAAGGAAGGAAGGAAGGAAGATCCCAGAGGCTCTGCGGTAGGAGTCTTGGCTGGTGCAAACCCTGATGCACCTGGCACCTGTGGGCTGCTCCTGAGCATCATCTCCTCTGCATGCCCTTCCACCCAGCGAGTGGAGCACACACGTGCTCCCAGGAAACATGCCAAGAATACCTGTTACAGCATTTCTTGTAACAGCAAAACATATGGAAACTACCCAAATGTCTTTTTTTTTTTTTTTTTTTTTTTTTTGTACTAGGGACTGAACCCAAGGGCATGCATTCTACCTCAAGTTACACTCCAGCCCTCTTTTATTTTTATTTTGAAATCGGGTCTTACTAAGATGGTAAGGCTAACCTTGAACTTGCATTCCTCCTGTTTCAGCCTCCCAAGTACTAGGATTACAGGGGTATTCCAGGGCACCTAGCCCAAATGTCCTTTTACAATAGAATAGATGGAGAAACAGTGAAAATTCTATACAGCAGTAAAGACAGAAGTACAGCTGAGCCAACAGAGGATGAACCAGAAATACAGTAAGCAGAAAATAGCAAGCCAACAAAGAAAAATGACTCAAAATATGACATTCGAGAGCAGATAATGACAAATACTTATTTAATTTAGAAATGCATACATGTGGTTATTTTTTTCAACTGGAAAGAAAAGAGATTGACTAACACAAAATTCCAGATGCTTGGTACCTCTGGAAGGGAGAGCAGGATTATGGGGCTTCTCAGATCTGGTAATATTTGGTTTCTTGATGAGTTTACAAGTGTTTACTTGAATGGATTCTTTGAAATGTGCTATGTACAAAACATACTTTTTTTAAAAGCTTTTTTAAAATTGATTTGCTTTTTGTTTTGTTTTTTCCTGGTTGCTGGGAATTGAACCCAGGGGCATTCTACCTCTGAGTTAGACCCTCAGCCCTATTTTAAAACAGGGTGTCAGCTGAGCGTGGTGGTGCACGCTTGTTATCCCAGTACTTGGGAGGCTGAGACAGGAGGATAGAAGGTTCATGGACAGCCTCAGCTACTTAAGTGAGGCCCTCCACAACTTAGTGAGACTCTGTTTCAAAGTAAAGAATAAAAAATAGGGCTGGACGTGTACCTTGGAGGTAGAATGCCCCTGGGTTCAACCCCCAGTACCACAGAAGGAAGGAAGGAAGGAAGGAAGGAAGGAAGGAAGGAAGGAAGGAAGGAAGGAAGGAAGGAAAATAGGGTCTCACTAAGTTGCTGAGGCTGGCCTTGAACCTGTAGTCTTCTTGTTTCAGCCTCCCAAATACTGGGATTACAGGATTGTGCCATCCTGTCCAACAAAATATATTTTTGTATGTATGCTAGATTGTTCAGACTCATACCCAGAGATATCACTAAAATCTGACAAAATAATAAGCTCAAATCAATCATCTGAAGGAAAACTGAAGGGCCTCCAGAAGGAGGGAGAAAGTTAAAGAGCTGACAAGACAAGGGAGCACTGACTGCGGAGGAGAGAGAGGACCATGCCGCCTCAGAACTAGAGATTTTCCTCAGTACTTGGCAGCTGAGACAGGAGGATCACAGGCTCAAGACCAATCTTAGCAACTTAGTAATACCTCAGCAATTTAGCAAGACTGTTTTCAAAATAAAATATAAAAAAGTCTGTGGGTGTAACTCAGAGATTAAAATGCCCCTAAATTCAATCCCTAGTACAGAAAGAAAGAAAGAAAGAGAGGGAAAAAAAGAAAGGAAAGGAAAAGGAAATAATTGCAAGTTTTCCTAAGAGGGAACAAGATGGATTGACAGTGAAGCGATAACCAGATGCTTAATTAAGGAGCATGTCTTTACATGAAGACCCCTCCCCCTCCCTGCCCACAGGTCTGCCCATGTGGTCAGCCCAGCAATGGTTTCACATTGGCTTGGGAACACATTTCTGAGACTGTGTTTAAACACAGGCATATTTGTTGTTCTGGGAATTGAATCAAAACCATGAGGCTCCTCTGAAAAGACCTGGCGCAGAATAATTGGCCTGTCCAATTTTCTGCTTCCAGACCCTATTTATTTCCTGTGTGCAGCCCACTCCATCTGGGGACCGAGCTTGGCGTCCCCGCCAAACCCCGCCATCACAGGTCCTCTTAGACCTGTGTGGGAACAGTGCTCAATATTGGAATTCAAAAGGATTTCGTGCTGCTTTCGAATTAAGAGTAAGGGGAGGCTTTTGCAAAATGTTGACAGTGCAAAGTAATTAAGGCCAGTGGCTGAGAGCATCCTCTGCCTCCCTAGAGTTGCTGGATTTGCAAGAGGTTCAGGACAAAGGGAGGAAACAGGCAGGGAGACAAGGGTCCCAAGCCAGACATGGTGGCACATACATAATCCCACTACTTGGGAGGCTGAGACAGGGGGATCACAGGTTCAAGGACAGCCTCAGCAATGAAGCAAGACCCTTAGCAACCTAGTGAGACCCTGTTTCAATACAAAAAAATAAAAAGGTCTGTGAGCGTAGCCCAGAGGTAGAATTTCCCTGGTTCCAATCCCCAGTACCCTCCCCCACACACAGAAGATGAGGGTCTCTGCCCTCAGTGGCTCCGGGGGCCATTCCATACTCCAGATAAAGCAGGAGATGCTAAGGCTGGGGGCACACATAGGACACAGACCTGGTAGGTGGGCTCCAAGAGGGGGCAAGACCAGATACATGCTAAACCCGACAGGAGAGCCTCGGGTGGCAGGACAAGACCACGCGCTCAGCTACTAGGCTAGCTGCCCTTCCTGGACTTCGGCAGGGACACCGCTCTGACATTTGGTTTTGTTTCCTTAGCTTGATAAAATTTTTCCTTTCCTTTTTTTTTTTTTTTTTTTTTTGGTATTGGACATTAAACCCAGGGGCTTCTACCACTGAGCTACAACTTCCCAGCCCTTTCCTTTCATTTCATTTCTTCTTTTTGAAACAAGGTCTCACTAAGTTGCTGAAGCTGTCTTCAAACCTGTGATCCTCCTGTCTCAGCCTCCCAGTTACTGGGATTGCAAGCATGTACCATCACACCAGGCCCTAGCTCAGTCTTGACACATAGGAGGTGGTTTATAAATGTTTCTTGTGTATGGTACTGGGGATTGAACCCAGGGACATTCTACTCTGAGTAATACCCCCACCCCTATTTTATTTTTTTATTTTTATTTTATTTTATTTATTTTACAGTACTGGGGATGGAACCCAGCCCGATTTTTTGTCTTTTTATTTTTTTGAAACAGGGTCTCACTGAGTTGCAAAGGCCTCACTAAGTAGCTGAGGCTGTCCGCGAACTGCGAACCTCCCATCTCCACCTCCCGAATGCGGGGATTACAAGCATGCACCACTATGGCCGGCTTTATTTTTATTTTGAAGCAGGGTTTCACAAGGTTGATGAGAGTCTAACTATTTGCTGAGGCTGTTCTTGAACCTGAGATCTGCTCAGCCTCCCAAATACTGGTATTACAGGCATGCGCCACCATATCTGACTCCATAAATGGTATTTGAATGAATTAATACCCGCAAGCTCCCTATTCAGAAGTTGTGAGTGTCATCTTAAGAGAGTGGGGAAAGATGGTTACTCTCAGCTTAATTCCTACCAAAAGAAAAAGACAACAACAAAGAAAGTTTTAAAAACAGAAAGAAGGAAGGAAGATAGGGAGAGGGAAGGAAGTGAGGGAAAGAAAACTGGCAGAAAATTGTGTCAGAATGACAGACCTCTTCGCTAGCTGTAATCCTGTCGGTTGTCTTGGACATATGTATGCATGCATGTATATAACTTTTGGACTATTCAAGGACATATTTGTCTAATTGCTTACAATAGAAAAAATATCACGGGGCAGGTGCATGCCTGTAAGCCCAGTGACTCAGGAGACTGAGGAAGGAGCGTCTCAAGTTCAAGGCCAGGCTGGACAACTTAGCAACCCTGTCTAAATAAAATAAAAGGGGCTGGCAGATGTAGCTCAGTGGTTGGGCACCCCTGGGTTTAATCCCCAGTTCCGCACACCCACACAAAATGATGTATTCACTCCCTCTCACCATGAGGAATGAGGAACTGATGCTTTAATTTCTAGCCATTTGGTTTTCATGGAGACAATCTGAGATTTTTAGATCAGGTTATTATTAACTGACTCTTTTTTATATCTGCTTTTTAACATAATTTTACATATTTGCATTTTGTAGTTTTATTTACACTAATTATTTGGACTAAATTCAGTATCTTTAAGAAACATAAGAGGTTTATTTAAGGAAATAAGAGTACAGTTTGTTAGTTGGTACTAGAGATTGAACCCAGGGGTATTCTACCTCTGAGCTATACCCCCAGCCCTATTTTATTTTTTATTTTGAAGCAGGGTCTCACTAAATTGCTGAGTCCCTCACTAAATTGCTGAGGCTGGCCTTGAATCTTCAATCCTTCTGTTTCAGCTTCCCAAGTACCGGGATTACAGGTGTACACAACCACACCTGGCTAGCTGTACAGTTTAAGAGAAGGCCATGATAAAGGAATTACATTCCAGAGAAAGAGTCTAGAACCAGAAGCAGAAACTCAACTCTCTCTTTACTTTTTGATTGTTGTGAATTTTCTGGTACCACGAGTACTTCCTTGTTGATCTGTTTATTGTGATTCCTGTGTTGGCCAACTGACCAATTAGACCTTTGGGCCATCTTTTAGGAAGAATGAATGCATTTATGAGTTCTCCTTTTGCTGATAGATCCAATCGATCAGCTAAAGATTGGAATTGCGGGCATTCTTTGGATTAGAGGGGCAGGGAGAGCCACCATCCTAGACCCTTGGAAGAGCCAATGCTCTTTCCCATGCTAGTGCTGTGGTTACAAGTGTGTCCAACGTCCTGTGACCTGCTTTGAACCCTGGCTAAGAAACTGAATGAATGCATAAAGTGAAAACCCATCCTGCTGTGATCATACACTGAATGAATTCTGAGTTGCTTTTCAACCTGAATAGGTTGGAAGGCTAGCAGATAATCCAGCAGTTAGCTAGAAGGAGCAACAGAGAGCATTTCCAGCAGAAAATAATACTAGAAACAAATGTGTATGAGCTGGGCGTGGTGGCGCATGCTTGTAATCTCAGTACTTGGGAAGCTGAGACAGAAGAATTGCAGATTCACTGTCAACCTCAGCTACTTAGTGAGGCCCTCTGCAACTCAGTGCGACCCTGTTTCAAAATAAAGAGAAATAGGGCTGGGATGCAGCTCAGAGGTAGGATGTACCTGGCTCACTCCAAGTCTGCCCAAGTCTGGTTGTACTAGTGAATCTCATGTTGACTTGCCTTGTTTGGCATCGGTGTGGGCCTGAGACTCTTACAGAGCCCTCTGTCTGTCAGCTTCGTGTTACTGTAACAAACACCTGAAATGATAAACTTATGATGAAAAAAGGTTTATTTTGGCTCACAGTTTTGGAGGTTCCAGCCCACAATCAGGCAGACCTATTGATTTTAGGCCTCTGGTGGGGCAAGGGATAGCACATTATGGCGGAAGCATGTGGCAGGGCAAAACTGCTCACCTCCTGGCTGGGAAGTAAAAGAGACAAGGATACACCCCAGTGACCTGAAAACCCCCCACTAGGCCCACCTTTTACGGGTTCTGCCACCTCCCAATAGCATCGGTGACTAGGGACCAAGCCTTTAATGCATGGGCCTTGGGGACACTCCAGACCACATTGCAGAAGCCCAGTGTGCTGCCCTTGGCTGTAATCCTGGCTCTTCACACATCTGTCCACTCAGAAGCGTGGCCACAGGTACTGCCAGCAGCATTGGAGGGCAGCGCTGCTTGGCCAACTGTACGATGCCCCCGGCCCTTCCTGTTCTCCACTGGAGTCGGCTCTGCCCACTTCTGTGCCGGGAAGGCTTGCCTCCCACTGCAAGACCCCGAGCCCAGTGGTCAGGAGGTACCGTGTCATGCCAGGGAAGCCGAGCGTTCTTCAGGGACAGACATGGCAGTGCTACAAATTCATGCTAATGTTTTGAAACTAACCAAAGCTTCACTAAGCCTTTCTTTGCCCCCCTGCCCTTTGGTACTGGGTATTGAACCCAGGAGCATTCTACCTCTGAGCTACACCCCAGCCCTTTCCACTTATTTTTTTTTTTTATTATTTTGAAATGGAGTATCGCTAAGTTACCAATTGAGGCTGTCCTTATACCTGCAATCCTCCTGTCTCAGCCTCCCAAACACTAGTATTATGGGCATGCACCACTGTGCCCATCTAAGCCTTTTCCTATCTTGCTCCACAACAAGGGGAAAAAATTTAATTTCTGCTTTCTCTTCCTCTCCTGAGTTATCAGCTTTTCTCCCCCAAGCCACATCCAGATTCAGTATACCAGCCTGAGACTGTTCTAGCTCCCACGTGTCGACCTGCCATGTGGCCCAAGGATTGAATAACATCAACATTCAATTACCAATCTGTTATATTTTAATTTTAATCAAAGTAATTCATGTCGCTTTAAAAAATCAAATTGTTCAGAAACACATCTGCTGGTCCTCACTGCAGAACTGCACATTGTCATCACACGCTGGCTCCTTTCATGCTTTTCTTTTTTAGGTGTGTGCGCGCGTGTGTGTGTGTGTGTGTGTGTGTGTGTGTGTGAGAGAGAGAGAGAGAGAGAGAGAGAGAGAGAGAGAGAGAGAGAGAGAGAGAGAGAGGAGAGAAGGGGAGGGGAGGGGAGGGGAGGGGAGAGGAGAGGAGAGGAGAGGAGAGGAGAGGAGAGGAGAGGAGAGGAGAGGAGAGGAGGGAAACTGGGGATTGAGACTGGGGGCATTCTACCCTTTTTTATTTTGGAACAGTGTCTTGCTGAGTTGCTGAGCGCACTAAATCGCTGAGGGTAGCCTCCAACCTGTGATCCTTCTATCTCAGCCTCCTAAGTACTGGGCTCACAGGCATCCTTTTCTTGATTCATCAGCTTGAGAGACCCTCTGTTGACTCGTGCTATGAAAGACAAGGGGCTGACCTGCTTAGATTACTTGGCTTCCACTCTCCCCTCCGTGTATATGTGTATGTGTGTGCGCATGTGTGTGTACACATGCTCCTGTGCACATGCATGTGTGGACACAGTACTAGGGATTGAACCCAGGGGTTTTTTTTGCCTCCAAGCTACATCGCTAGCTCTATTTAACTTTTTATTTTGAAGCAGGGTCTTTTTGTGTGTGTGTGTGTGTGTGTGTGTGTGTGTGTGTGTGTGTGTGTGTGTGTACTGGGGATTGAACCCAGGGGCATTCTACCTCTGAGTGAAACCCCAGCCCTATTTTTTATTCTTTATTTTTTGAAACAGGGTCTCACTGAGTTGCAAAGGGCCTAAGTAGTATCTGAGGCTGTCTTCAAACGACGATCCTTCTGTCTCAGCCTCCCAAATGCTGGGATTACAAGTGTGCACCACCACACCTGGCTTGAAGCAGGGTCTCACTAAGCTCTTGCACGTTAAGGGTGCAAGAGTGATCTTTGTGCCACAGCCTCCCAAGCACTGGGATTACAGGAGCACACCACTGTGCCCGGTGACTTCTCCAGCCCTAATTTGTGTGTGTGTGTGGGGGGGGGGTACTAGGGGTGGAACCCAGGAGCTTTCTACCTCCAGGCTGTACTCCCAGACCTATTTTATACTTTATTTGGAAATAGGGTATCACTAGGTTGCTAAGAGCCTCACTCAGTAGCTGAGGCTGGCTTCAAATCTGTTTAATCCTCCTGTCTCAGCCTCCCAAGCGCGGGGATTATAAGCGTGTGCCACCACGCCCAGCATAGACCTAATTTTTCTTATCTTATTATTTCTAGCTCTTTGATTGAATTGATAATCTTATATAATAATTTTCTGTTTCTTCTTCTGTTGACTTTAGCATCCACTCCTCAACTCCCCTGGGTAAATCTTAGCTCCAAGGGCCTCTGTTCTACCCCTCCCTCAACTCCCTCGTTGTCTAGATCATATCTTTGCTAGTAGATCGCCAAAACCGTACCTTCTTTTTGTGTGTGTGTGTGTGGTACTGGGGTTCCTGAAAACCCTTCTACCTCCAGGCTATACTCCCAGACCTATTTTATACTTTTTTATTTGGAAACAGGGTCTCCTAAGCCAGCGCGGCTGGCTTCGAACCTGCGTGATCCTCCTGTCTCCGCCTCCCAAGCACGGGATTACAAGCGTGCGCCACCACGCTCCACGCCAAAACTGTACCTTTAGATTGTGATATTTAGCAGTAATTCTTTCATTCTTGGTGATTCGTGCGCCTGTCTTAATTTATAAGGGTGACTGAGTTGTGACAGAGAAAGGCTAATGCTGTGGAGGAAAGGAGTATCCACTCACAGTTGCTAAGAAAAGGGGCCCTCAGTTTCTCAGTAGGCAGAAAGTGGGGGAGACACAGCACAGCTGTATTGGGGATTCTGCAGGCAGGGTGGGGGAGGGGACAGTTGAAGACTGACTGGCTTGAATGCTTTGGGGCATAGAGGCCCTGCTTGTGTAGGACCCAGCCCTAAGTTGACTTAGAGCAAAGGAAATATGGGTGAGAGTTCAAGGAGATGGTTGGGGTATAGACTCAGGATTAGTTGGAACATTTATAATATTGTTTTTGTGACCCTGCAAAACTGGGTCTTGGAGGCTAGGGCTTTATCATATGAACTTGGAGGAGATACAGTGCAGTCCCTAGCATCCTATGCAAGCCTGTGCTTCTACCAAGGAGCCTGAGTTATATAAACCCTTGAGTGTGGACATGTGTCCCATCATCAGCTGGCATATTTGCTGGGCACCTGCTATGTACTGGCATGTGTGGGGTGCCTTTCCATCTAGCAGGAAACACACATAAATAGGCAATCACAGTGCAGCAGGGGTCTGTGCCTTGCATTGTCTGTGGAAGGTTCTGAATAATAGCGATCTCCCAAAGATGGAATAGGAGTGGTCCGGGGGAGAGAGAAGAAACAGCATTGGCAAAGTCCTGGGGGTAAGAGAGGGGCAAGGCATGAGAGTCCCTGTGTTGGGGAGGCTGGTGAGGGGATGGGCTCTGGGGCTGTGTGTGTGTGTTTGTGTGTGTTTTACTGGGGATTGAACCCAGGGACAGGCTCCCTCTGAGCTATGCCCTCAACCCTATTTTATTATTTATTTTGAAGCAGAGTGTCACTAAGTTGCACAGGTCCTTGCTAAGCAACTGAAGCTGGCCATGGACTTGTGATCCTCCCATCTCAGCCTCCAAGGTCCTGGGATTACAGATGTGTGTCACCATGCCCAGCCTCTGGGGTCTTTTGATGGTGCTCATATACCAGGCGTGCATGTGTGTGTGTGTGCCTCCCCTCTGCCACAGTGTTGATCCCTGCAGAGACCCTCAGCGTAAAGGACAGGACTGCTCTTTAACACCCCATTTCTTGTGGCTTTTCAAGGCTAGAGCTTGTAAAGCAGACAGAACGTGGTCTCCTGGACAAGGTCCCACACTCTGCCCCCTGCAGATGCTCTGCTTTGCTTTCTGTCTGTTCATCCAGTCCTGCTGTGTCCTGCACATCCAGAGGTGGCCCAGATACCGCCCTCCCCTCGAGCACACAGCCACCCAGTCGGGAAGATGGACGAGGCCAGGTGTGGCACGCTGACCCAGAGGGACCACATGGCCTCTAAGAGCACAAGGAGCCCCACGACTGCTGTATTTCCCAGGGGAAATGTGGGTGACAGGCCCCGCAGGGAGATGGCCACAGACTGTCCTCTGCTCTGGCCTGTGGGGTGAAAGTTGGGGAGAGTAGACACCTGAGCCAGTGGAGACACTTACCTGAGACCCACCAGGTGCCTGGGAGACAGGGCGGAGCAATGGACAGACAGCAGCCCTGGGCCCCCCTCCCCAGCCCTCTCCATCAGCTCCACAAGGCCTCCCCTTCTTTCCAAAGGGCCCCACAATTATCTCTCCTCCAGCCACCACCATTTAGGAAATGCCAGTGATTAGCGATTGTTATCGTGGTAATTAAAATTCCCTGAGAACAGCTTGGCTAATATCCATCAGTATCTGCAGTCAGGTTGGCAGTGAGTGGAGATCAGGATGCAAGCCTCGAAGCAGAGCACGAAGCAGGCACCAGGGAGCAGCGTGCTCCTGGACGCCCCTGCAAGCCAGTGGCAGCCACCTCTTTCTCATTAGATAGTGTTTTCGAGGCCAGCACTTTGCTGGCCTTATCACAGGAGAGCACACATAGGGAGCACAGTGGAGCGCCACAGAATCACCTGGTGGCTCCAGAAAGTCAACATCCCCATTCTGCAGCCCAGGAGGCAGGTAGGGGTGAGTCCCCTGGGGCCGTGTTGATGGCCGGCCAGGGTGAGGCACTGAGCAGAAGTCAGGAGCCTGGAAGCTGCAGCGGTGCATTTTTCCGGGGAGCGGGTGGGGGTCCAAGATTAGCTTGGGAGAGGAGGTTGCTTCCCAGATCTTGCCCAGTCCAGATCCAACGTCCTCGCCTGGCCAGGCCTACTCACCCACATGGACAGCGTGGAAGGCGTTTTCCAAAACACCGGCTGTGCTTGAGCGTATCTGCACGGTTGCCATCTGATGGTACACCTGTGTGCTCTGGTTCCATTGATGTGGGGACTCAAAAGCTGCCTCTTCCCCCACTAGTGCGGGACCCCAGCCACTCTGGGCAGTCAGGGATGGCCATCAGCTCATCTACCTGGACAGCAGTGACCACAGGAGAGAATCAGGCCAGAATCCCCAGTATAGCACAGCCTAGCTGGCCTGGGGGCCCTTGCCCGCTGCTGAGTGCCAGCACTGACATGGATTATATGAAGTTAATGAGGCTTTATAGGTTTTGGGAGTTGAATACCCCCCAACAACAAGAAGGAGGTTGACTTCCCACAGCGCCAGGCAATTCAGCCTGACCCTGGGATGCCCTGCGTTCTTATCCTGCCTTCCCTATGTGCGGCACTGATGAGTGTTTTCTAAGTGGAGGTAGAGGGGAGATGGTGGCTGTGCTGTGATGGGGCAGGAGGGCTGGGATGTGCCGTCAGGGATGTGCACAGGGTTTGCTCTCCACCAGCCCACACTGCCAGGTACTTCCTCTGTGTCCCTCTCTTAATCCCAAATTGTAAGTACATTTAGTTAATTGCAAGAACTTAGGCAAAACCCCCAGGCCACTTCCCCAGGAAGCCAGTAGACTCTGGGTTGCAGCATAGTCTAGCAAACCACCTCTGGCTGTCAGTGCTTATGGAGGGTCTGCTATGGCAGGCATGTGCTAGGAGCCTGAAGATATAGCACCCGGTCAGGACTCTCCCTCCTTGATGGTAGAGCCTAGTAGGGGAGACAAAAATTAAAGAAGTAGCAGGGGACACCGTCGTCCTTGCAGCACCCAGCTCTGGCAACCTCAGCGCTGGACAAGTGCCTCTCTCCCGACCCCCAGCCCCATGGACACTGCTCCAGGCAGGGTCCACAGACTACAGGGAGTGTGGTACCAGACCCCACTTTGAAGGCAATGCGGCTTTCCTTCTCAGAGGGCAAACTGACCATATGCATTATCTAATATATGTGCACATTGGGCTGAGGGTAAGCTCGGAGATAGAATGCCACTGGGTTCCATCCTCAGTATGACACACACAAAACAAACAAAAACCAACTGATGATAGAGACTGTTGCTTAGTAGCACAGAGCCAGTGCCATGACACAGCTGGGTGGCAAGGGAGACAGGTGTGTCTTATGTTTTCAAATCAAACAGAAAATGGCACCTGTGCCCAAGAAAGAGCGGGAGGGCACACAGCATGGTGGTAAGCAAGGCTCTCTCTGGGCAATGGTGTCAGAAACAACCTGCAGGTTTCTTTGACTATGTAACTTATATTGTTTTTTTGTGTGTGTGGTACTGGGGGTGGAACCCAGGGGCCTTCTACCTCCAGGCTATACTCCCAGACCTATTTTATATTTTATTTGGAAACAGGGTCTCACTAAACTGCTGAGAGCCTCACTAAGTAGCTGAGGCTGGCTTCGAACCTGTGCGATCTCCTGTCTCAGCCTCCCAAGTGCTGGGATTACAAGTGTGCGCCACCACGCCTGGCTTTACCTTTTTCATTTTATTTATGCTTATTGTACTAATATTATGTGCTATATAGGTTTTCTTATTTATTTACTCTGTGTGTGTGTGTGAGATATATATATATATATATATATACTGGGAATATAATCCAGGGATAGTTTACTCCAAGCTATATTCCTAGCTCTTTTTATTTTGTTTTGTTTTGTTTTTGTTTAGTAGTGGGGATGGAACACAGAGGCATTCTACCTCCAAGTTACACCACCACCCCAATTTTATTTCTTATTTGGAAACAGGATCTCACTAGGTTGCTGAGAGCCTCACTAAGTTGCTAAGGCTGGCTTTGAGCCTGCAATCCTCCTGTCTCAGCCTCCCAGGTGCTGGGATTACAAGTGTGTGCTACCATGACTGGCCCCTTTTTATTTTGAAATAGGGTCTCGCTAAGTTGCTGACAGTCTTGCTAAATTCCTGAGACTGGCCTCTAACCTGCAATATTTCTGTTTTAGCCTCCCAAGTACTGGAATTACAGGCTTGTGCACCATGCCCGATTATATATGTAATTTTCAGAAAAGAACCTGCAATCCTCTTGTCTCAGCCTCCCAAGTACTAGGATTACAGACATGCATCACCACACCCAGCTAACTATCTTCTTGTGTGTATATTGTAATAGGGATTGGACCTAGAGCCTTGCACATGCTAGACAAGCACTTTTGAGGAGGGGACTTGCTTCTCCGATGACCAAGCTGAGTACGTTTTTCAGATGGGAGGAGGAAAGTGACAGTAATCTGTGGGTGGCAGCTCTGAGCCTGTGCTCAGCCTTGGGACCCGCACTCACCAACAGGTCTGACTTTGTCCGCTATAACATAAGCTGCCCACCATCCCCCTTGCTGGTGAGGAGGAAACAGGGTCCAGGAGGCCCATGTATTCAAATCATGCAGCTGCTGGTCAGGTGGCAGACCCAGGATTTAAACTCGGGATGCCATGCAGAACAGCCAAGGCTGCTCTTTGACAAGGTGACATCAGTCCTCACAGGTCCCAGGCTTCCTTGCTCTATATCCTGAATGTATTTCCTTCACAGGGAAAAAGATTAGGACGTACCCGGTGTTTTCTGAAGTAGGCATTAAGAGTTTAGGGACCTTCACTCAGTGGCCGCTCTGAACTCTAATCCAAGGCTCTCTCTGCAACTCCGGTCCTTCCTGTGCCTGCGGCAAAAGCCCTTAAAGAAGAGTTTCCAAGTACTGTGATGCGGCCTGGCCTGGCTCTTCTTTAAGCCCCTGTCACTCTGCCCAGAGCCTCCAGGGGAACAGCTGAGCAGGAGGAGGCATCTCTCAAGCACCTCCTGGGAGCCAGGCAAATGTGGAGCACTCTCCAACTTTCTCAGCGGCCCTGTCAGGAGCATCATCGGCACACTTCACCAGTGAAGAAATATAGGTTCAGTGAGGATAAGTAAGTAACCAAAAGCCACACGACCAGTTCCTATGGAAGCTGCTGCTGATTCTGCCTTGTTCCCAGGGGAGAGGAGGAGGGAAGAGCCTGGGTGACCATGCTGGGCAATAAGGGAGGCAGAAGGACTCCTCAGAACCCAAGAGGCTACCGTCCCAGGTCAGCACCTCCTGCCTGTCATTCTGCTCAGGACCACGGTGAACATCTCCGCTCCCTGGGGACGCGCATCTCCCTCACCCAGGGCAGCCTCTACTTGCTGCCCCCAGCCAAGTCTTTTCGGGGGGGGGCTGAAGGGAGGCTTTGCACCTGTCCGGGAGCCATAGGCCTGACCTGACCCAGTGTCTCTGTGAGTCCCAGGGGGCTGTGCGGGGTGGCGAGGGCTTCTGTGGTGCCCAGGACTTGAGCAGGACAGAACCAAGGGAGAAAAAAGGCAGCGGCTGTGCCTGGGGACCGCCAAGAAAGCCTGGAGCTTGTCACTGCATCTGAGCCCCTCTCCTGAGGCACAGTGGCCAACCTGAGTCGGAACAGTGGCATGATGAGGGGCACTGGGGAACAGGAGCATCCTCCTTGAGAAACTGGGGTCTGGCTGCTGCGCTGGGGGGACTCTGTGGCGGGTGGGTATGGGGGATGCCGGCAGCTTTTCAGGGCCCAGCAGTCCGTCCTGTGCCATGCCAGACCAGTCCAGTGAGGCCAGGTGGCAGCCCGGGGCCCTGTGCTCCAGGGATCCCCAAAGAAGCTAGAAAGTACTGAGGATGGGCAAGGAGCTGACAGGGCCAGCTCCAGGATTTTGAGAATAAGAAAGAACAGAGAGGGCACCTGCGGCCAGTTTTCATGAGTATGCCCCACATGCTTTAGCATGTTCTCCCATGAAGATCCGTGCTTTGCAAGGGTGAGATGGAAACCCTCAGGCTTGTCTTTAAAGTAGCTGTGAGTCAGCCGGGCGTGGTGGGCACGCTTGTAACCCCAGCATTCAGGAGGCGGAGACCCGAGGATCGCGGTTCACGGACAGCCTCAGCTACTTAGTGAGGCTACTTGCAACTCAGTGAGACCCAGTTTCAAAATAAAGAATAAAAAATAGGGCTGGAGGTGTAGCTCAGAGGTAGACTGCCCCTGGGTTCCACCCCCAGTACCACAAAAGAAAGAAAGAAAGAGAGAAAGAAAGAAAGAAAGAAAGAAAGAAAGAAAGAAAGAAAGAAGCTATGAGTTAGACCAGTCTAAGAAGCTGTGAGAGGAGGACCTAAGTTTAACATTTTAACATACAGGCACAGGTAGAAACTTCCTGAACAAGACCCTCAAAGCTCAGGAAATTATAATAAGAATTAACAAGTGGGATGACATCAAACTAAAAAGTTTCTGCTCATCAAAGGAAATCAAGAACCTAAGAGAAAGCCTACAGAATGGGAGAAGATCTTCACCAGCTAACCCTCTGACAGAGGTCTAATATCTAGAATATACAAAGAACTTAGAAAACTTTACATTACAAAAACAAATAACTCAACCAAGAAATGGGCAACTGAACTGAATAGACACCTCACAAAAGAGGAGATACAAATGGCCAATAGGCACATAAGAAATGTTCAACATCTTTAGCCATCGGGGAGATGCAAATCAAAACTACACTGAGATCCCATCTAACCCCAATCAGAATGGCAGTCATAAAGAAGTCAAATAACAATAAATGTTGGTGAAGCTGTGGGGAAATAGGCACTCTTCTACACGGTTGGTGGGATTACAAACTAGTCCAGCCACTATGGAGATCAGTGTGGAGTCCTTAGATCCACCATACGATCCAGCCATACCACTACTGGGTGTCTTTCCAAAGGGGTTGAAACCAGAGAACTACAATAATAAATGCATACTCATGTTCACAGCAGCACAATTCACAATAGCAAACTATGGAACCAGCCTAGGAGTCCAGCAACAGATGAATGGATTACAAAATTATGTGAAATACACATAATGGAACTCTACTCCACAACAAAGAAAAATAAAACGGCATCATTTGCAAAAAAAATGGAAGGATGTGGAGAACATTATGTTAAATGAGTTTACCCAATCACAGAGGGTGAAGGGTCATGTTTTTTTTTTTTCTTTGCAGTACTAGGGATGGAACCCAGGTGCATTCTACCTTCAAGCTACACCCTCAATCCTATTTTTTTATTCTTTATTTTGAAACAGGGTCTCACTGAGTTGCAAAGGGACTCACTAAGTAACTTAGGCTGGCCGCGAACCCAGATCCTCCTGTCTCAGCCTCCCAAATGCTTGACGATGTGCCACTGCGCCCAGCTTCATATGTTTTCTTTAATATGTGCAGGATAGGAGTAATTGGAATACAGGAGAGACTCCAGATGATAAGGAGAAACCTCAGGGGAGCCAGGGAGAAAATATGAGGGCAGGGGTGGAGGAAGACTTAGGTTCGTTAATAGAAGTACTACCATAGACTACTTGTGTATACATGTGAACCAACATCAATCTGGGTACTCTGTATTAGGAGGGAGGGCACCAAGAGCGTGTGTGTGTGTGTGTGTGTGTGTGTGTGTGTGTGTGTCATTGCCAACATGATTTACATTATGATGTGAGACTATAATGTATCAATAAAAGCGCGCGCACACACACACAAAGTAGCTGTGAAGGTGGGCATGGTGACATGCATCTGTAATCCCAGTACCAGTACCTCCTGAGACAGGAGGATCTCAAGTTCAAGGACAGCTTCAACAATGTAGTAAGAATCTCTTCAACCCAGTGAAACCCTGTTTTAAAATTTAAAAAGGGCTGGGAGTGTAGCTCCGAGGTAGAATGTTCCTGAGTTCAATCCTCAGTACCACACACACACACACACACACACACACACACACACACACACTGACAGAAGGGAGGGAGGAAGGAATAGAGGAATGAACGAAGGAAGGAAGGATTGATTCATGGAGCTTAACCCCACTGTCCTGGGTCCCTGAGAAGTTAGGGCTGCCCAGCCCATGGTCAAGGGAGGATGGAGGCAGGTTCCCATCTGCATCATCTGGACTCCCTGTCTCCATCTCCCATCACAGAACTGAGGGCTGGGGGGAAGAGAAGCGGAGGGCAGCTCTGTGTCCTACACTCTAAGCAGACGTCTCCCCACTCAGGTCTGGAAGAGATCGGGGGCCTGGTTCTACAAAGGACTCCCCAAGTATATCTTGCCCCTGAAGACCCCTGGCCGGGCCGATGACCTCCACCTCCGACCTTTACCTGTGGAACCGGTGGAGTCAGTGCCCAGGAGCACTGAGGTCAGCCGTGTGTACACCTGGGCTCGAGGGAAAGGTAAGAGCCGTTGTCCCCAACCATGGCACTCAGGCCGTGTTCTAGCCCTTCCTGTGCCCTCAGCTCCTCACCCATGTTCAAATGCGAGGGCGAATCTGCTCACCCACACGGTGAGTGCTCTGTGTAGAGACAAGGAAAGAGAAGCCTTTGGGGTTGGTTCCCAAACAAGCACTAATTTGGGGACAGCACTGTAGATCTTTGCAAAAATGTGATGCCAAGCAAGGATTTTTGCAAGGTGGAAATGAAAGGTAGATTGCGCATCCCCCAGTCGCATAGAGACACGTGGAGATCCATAATCGGTATTACGGATGTCTTTATTCGTGGGAAGTCGGCCCGGGGGCTGGTGGGGAGAATGCGTCTCTCCCTCTCCCTGTTGGGCTTCCCTCTGAACTCTCTTCTTCCTGACCAGGAGGCGTGGTCCCCTCCTGGAATCACTGGGCTCCACCTCCTAGCTTCCAGCCCTGCCCCTTTTGTGGGGCTGGGGCAGCTCTAACCTTTCAGGAAAGACACGTCTTTCCCAGGCAGGCCCGTACCACCTCGTTCCTGAACTTGTTTTGTGTCTCAGGAAGGGAGACGCCTGGCTTTCCCAGTCCTAATGGGCAAGGTGATCTCATACCCAGCATCCTTGGTGTTGATGGCTATGCTGTTGGGCACATCTTGCCAGGACTGTACTTGGTGCCAGAGAAGGCTCTCCACGGCTTTCATGATTTCATGTTTCTGAGCTTCTTTTCAAAGTGTGTAATCCCAGTGGAGGTTCAAGAGGTACCCTTAGAAGGTATCTACTAGCCCCACTTTACAGAGGAGTAGCCTGAGGCCTAGAGAAGGGGGGCCTGGCTCTGCTGCTGTGCAGGCTCTGCGCTGCCCTCTGGGCTCGGGGATGTCCTACCCTGGAGTGTCCATGTGTCAGCTCAACTCAGGGCCTGAGGGTCTAAGTGAGACAGCAGCCAGAGACTGAGGGGCTCAACCTGGGGGAGGCAGCCCCAAGAAAATGTACATGGCAGCTGCTTCTAGGGGCTTTTGAACATCTGTGGCTAATGACCTGACTTCTGACCATCTTTATATCACTTGGACTGTTTTTCTTATTACAATAGTGATGCGTGTTTGTAACAAAAATGTAAATGGGCAGTTGGACTTTTTCCATCCTGTCCCTCCCATCTCGCAGTCAGGGTTTCTCCCACCTGTCATAGCAGGTCATTGTCTGAGGGAAGAGATGTGACCTGGGAGGCAGAAGCTGGCAGCCACCAGCAGGTTCAACACGTTGCTTGGACAGGTTGAGGACAAGAGGCCCTGTGTGAGCTGCTCTGTGCTCACCTCAAAGGGCTGTTACTGCCCTGTGTGCCACAGCTCAGCACAGCACACGTGCGCTCACACACGCACACACACACCCCAGGTAGGAGCAGAGCCCCAGCTGTCCTCTCAGACATGCAGACACAAGATGGCCTTTTAATTACATGGGTGAGGAGGCCGCTGGCCCTGCATGTTGCAGTCAGATCTGTTTATTACCAAGTTTGCACCAAGGCCAGGCACATCAGTGCCAAGGACCCATGGGGAACTCGTCCTCCCCCAGAGCTACCAGGACACCCACCCCGCCCCGTGCCAGGCACGTAAAGCCTGTGATCACCTAGGGCAGCTGATACACATCAGCTCATGGCAGCCGGGGTGGTTGTAGTGGCTCAGGGGACATCTGTGCCACACTGTGGGGTGCAGTAGAGGATGGGTTGCACTGAGCTTGGGTGGAAGGAGGAAGAACTAGTGGTAGAGGCAGAGGTGGGGCGCCAGGCCACAGGAAAGATCTGTGTCCTGCGAGGGAGCCGAGCTGCTTCCCAGCCCTTCCTGGGTGGCTTTGTGTCCTCTGCTGTTAGCCTGTGAAGAAGCCAGGATTTGTCCCCTGGCTGGCCCACATTTGCCATGTGTTCACAGGGCACAGGGGTGGCTCCTGGAGCCTGGTGGGAGGACCTGTCTTCAGGGCGGTGGTCTGAGGTTAGGGCAGGACCGGAACCCTTCAGTGGGTTCATGGCAGTTCATACAGCAGTGTCTGGGGCTGGCCTGGCTGGGCCCACCTCTGGAAAGCACCCCAGGAGAATGGGGCTACATCCCTGTCCCTAGAGGGTCCTCATAGCCATTGGACTCTAGTGAGCACAAAGCCCTCAGTAGGCAGCCCTGGGAGTCTGGCACAGGACATCACGGGACTTGTCCAATCCTCTGCTAACTGGGAGCCTGGTTTGTGATTTTTCAGGCCCCAAAAGTGGCTCCCTTGCGCTCCAACCCCATACCCAGGAGTGGTACAAGTCGTTGAGTGGCTCAGAGCCCCAGATGTGATACAGGCCCACGCCCAGCTGGCAAGCTCAGCCTTCCCACAGAAATGAACGTGGAGGAAACAGTGACCAGCAACAAGGGCGGGCTCCTGCCACCCCAGAGTCCCCAGTAGACAGGGGGTTCTGCCAGCCAGCTCCTTAGCATGCCGCATGGCAGCGGAGAAAAGATGCTGAGTAGACAAGGGGACAGGTGTCTGGCAGTGCTTGAGAGGAGATTGACCCATGTTTGCACATTGTCCCCTGGACAGCCAGGGAGACATTTGTGTGTTGTTTGTTTGTTTCGGGTCTGGGGATGGAACCCAGGGGCATTCAACCTCTGAGCTACACCCCTGCCCTATTTTTTTTTTTTTTGGAAGGGGAGTAAAAGGTTTATTGGAAGCAGCAGGGAATGGGGCAAGGGTGGCTGAACACCCCAAAGGGGCTGGAACTCTGGGGTCCAGCAGCTGCCTTCAGGACAATACTCGAGAGTAGCCCAAGCCAATTGCCTTCAGGTACAGGCTGCTTTCTTCCGGAGTCCGCACGATCTGCCAGAAGGGAATAGAGAAAAGTGGCCGAACACCCCATAGGGGCTGTCGGAACTCCAGGGTCCAGTAGCTGCCTTCAGGGTCACTACCCGAGTGTCGCCCGAGCCAAGTGCCGTCAATTACAAACTACCTTCTCCCAGAGTCCACGCGATCTGCCAGAAAAGAGGTACAGGTCACCCCTAGGGGCCTGGTCAGCCATGATGTCCAGCAGAGGCCTTCAGGTCACTACTCGAGAGTCGCCCGAGCCACGTGCCCTCAGATGCACTCTGCCTTCTCTCAGGGCCAACACAACCTGAGAGAGAGAGAACAGCTCCCCAGAAGGGGAGGGGGTCCCGAGCGGGAAGTGACCCCTGCCCTATTTTTTTTATTCTTTATTTTGAAACCGGGTCTCACTGAGTTGCAAAGGACCTCACTAAGTAGCTGAGGCTGTCCACGAACTGCGATCGTCCGGTCTCAACCTCCCAAATGCTAGGATTACAAGCGTGTGCCACCATTTCCAGCATTGTTTGTTTGTTTGTTTGTTTTTGATACTGGGAATTGAACTCAGGAACATTCCACCTCTGAGCTACACCCCCAGCCATATTTTATTTTTACTTTGAAACGGAGTCTTGCTAGGTTGATGAGTCTTGCTACTTGCTAAGGCTGTTCTGCGATCCTCCGGTCTCAGCCTCCGAGTACTGGGAGTACAAGCGTGGACCACCATGCCAGGCCAGGGGATATTTGGAGGCTGTTAGAGCCACTCGCAGTCCTGAGGTAGCTCTTCTTCCAACAAGGCCAGTATCTACTTCCTGCCTGTTAGTCCTTCTCCTGGGCATGGAGCTGAACCCAGGCCAGCTTGCTCAGCTCTTGGTGTGTCTGTGTCTCTCCCTGCCTCTTCCACTCTCCCTCTTCCCCATCTCTATCCCCACCCCCATTTCTCTACCTCCCTCCTCTTGTCTCTGTCTCTCAGCCCTGGGACTCATGCACCTGCTTCTCCTCCCCAAATCCCTGCCCACCCCTCCTTTCTGTGCCCTGTTGGGAGAGGAAGGACAATCAGTAGACACAAGCCCTGAGCTTTTCATGCACGGAGCAGTTGAGTGAACCTATGACTATTTCTGAGGCGGGTTCCTTTCCTTCCTCCTTTAAATTTTCTCTGTAAATTTTTAATTACATCAGTATTCAAGTTAAATAATTCAACAATGCATGAGAAATATTATCTTCTCTTTGCCATCTTCCCAAACCCCTTTCTCACTGTGCCAAGAAACAGGTACTTAATCTAGGCATTTATTTGCTTATTTTTGTGGTACTAGGGATTCTACCTCTAAGATACTCCCCCAGCTCTTTCTATATATTTTGTTTTGAAGCTAGGCTGCTAAGGGTCTCACTAAGTAGCCGAGGCTGTCCTCAAACCTGCGATCCTCCTGTCTCAGCCTCCTGAGTACTGAGATTACAGGCCTGCATCACCAGGCCCAACTTAATCAAGGCACTTAAATTTGTTTTATTTAGAAATAAAAATAAATAGGCTCTTCCCCATGTCTCTTGCTTTTTTCTGTTGTTTTTAAAAGATATCATGGGATCCTCTAGGCCACTAGATATAGATTTTACTTCATTCGTTGTAATGGCTGGAGGAAATCCCATAGTATAGTGTATCATGATTTTGTTACTCACCTATTGACGGACATCCTGATTGTTTCATCCATGAGAGAAATACTGAAGTGTATTTATATACATAATGCCATGAACCAGAGCTTTGATATGTGGGGGCAGGTTTCTAGAAGTAGAGCTGTGTTTTAAATTTCAACAGACCTTGCCAAACGAGAGTACAAAGATGTTCTGGTCACTTACAATCACCCCAGTAGGACTGTTCATTCACCTTCATCCTGCTGAACACCAGTATTATTGAAGTTTATAATTGTGGCCTATATACAGGACAAAAATGGTATTTTGTTGTTTTATTTTACATATTTGAATATCTCTTCCTATGTTTATTATTTATCAGTTATTAAGATATCCTCTTTTAAAAACTGTGTGTTCAACTGGGTGGCACACATCTGTAATACCAGTACTCGGGAGGCTGAGATAGGATCACAGGTAAGAGGACACAGCCTCAGCAATGTATCAGATCCTCAGCAACTTAGCCAGACTCTGTTTCAAAATGAAAAGGGTTCAGGAGTATAGCTTGGAGGTAGAATGCCCCTGGGTCAACCCCCAGTACCCCCCAAAAAAAAAGAGAGCAGGATGAAAAGCATAACACTAGCTGGGCTTGGTGCACATGCCTATAATCTTAGTACTTAAAAGGATCACAGGCTCGAGGCCGGTCCTAGCAACTTAGCAAGAGTGTCAGCAACCTAGAGAGATCCTATCTCAAAAAATAAAAGGAGATGGGGTGTAGCTTGGAGGTAGAATGCTCCTGGGTTCAATCCCTAGGACCACACACACAAAATACCCCTCATCAGCATCATTCATGAGTATTTTATATTCCCCACCCCACGAGCTAGTTGTCAGACCCAGGGCCTCACACATACCAGGACACCAGGCAAGGGCTCCATTACTGAGCTCTGCTCCCAACTCCTAAAGTTTTTAATCAGTGTGATAAAACAAGAAAATAAAATTAGCTGTTAATATTAGAAAAGAAGAAAAGTAATTTTCTTATTTGTAGACAATGTGATTGCATACCAAAAAAATTCTACATATTCTACTACAACAACCCACTAGGATTAATAAGAAAATTTAGAGATTGACAAGACCTGAGATGAATCTATTAAAGAGCCAAAGCTTTAATCTATACTGGCTAATTAGATTAGAAATGTTAAATCCCATTTGTAATTGGAGCAAAAACAAATACCTAGAAACAAATTTTAAAAGACAATTATAAAATGTTACTGTATTTATTTGATTGGACTGCTATAACAAAACATCACACGACTGGGTGGTTTAAACAACAGAAATTTGTCTTCTCACAATTCTGTAGGCTGGGGGCTAAGATCAGGGTAACAGGTGAGGTACCTGGTGAGGTCTCTCCCCTTGAGATGCAGTGTGCTGTTTAAGCCACAGTGAGACTTGGAGCGTCAAGGTCAGAGGAGGACACATTCAGTCTATAATACTTATCAAAGGACAAAAAAAAAAATAAGCCCTGAACCTAAAAGCAGATAAGAATCTCAGTCCTTCCAAATTTAAAAGTGTACTGTAATTCCTTTTGAGAATCCCAGTGGACTATTTAGGAAGAAATGGATACACTGATTTTTATTAAAGTGCATTTATAAAATTTATAAAATGTTCTTAGTAACACTGTTCATAGTAGCCTAAAAAGTAGAAACAATCTAGATAGCCATCCACTAAGGACTAGGTAAGCAAAATGTGGCATAATCAGTCAATAGAATATTATTCAACCAGGAAGAGGAACAAAGCACTGATATATGCTTTAACATGCATGAACCCTGGCACCGTTATGCTAAGTAAAAACCCAGAGTCAAAGGGCCACATATTGTGCTGGGCACAGTGGCACATACCTGACTCCACCATTGAATCCTAGGAGAGCACTGGCGTGAAATGTGTCCTCGACAAATGGATGCTGACTGAATAAGTGATGGAAACACAAATTGATAAGCAGCAGCAGAAGTTAGTAAGAAGCCGGGTGCAGTGGCGCACGCCTGTGATCCCAGTACTTGGGAGGCTGGGGCAGGAGGATCGCAGGTTCGAGGAGAGACTCAGCGAGGTAGTGGGACTCTGCAACCCAGTGAGACTCTGTTTCAAAAAATAAAATAAAAAGGGTTGGAGCTATAACTCAGAGGTAGAATGCCCTGTACCAGATACAAAAAAAAGTTAGGATAAAAAGTCACCAGGTAAAGGACATTCTGATGTTTCTTCCTCTCCTCTTCCTTCTCCTCTCTTCTTCCTCTTCCTCCTCCTCTTCTTCCTTCTTCATTTTCTCCAAACAGGACAGGCCTGAACTTTTCAAGATACTCAAGAGGCAGACACAGAAGAATCACAGGTCCAAGGCCAGCCTAGACAACTTAGAGAAACCTCCCAAAATAAGAAAGCCGGGCGTGGTGGCCACGCTTATAATCCCCGCGCTTGGGAGGCTGAGACAGGAGGATCGCACAGGTTCAGCTGGCTTAAGAAACCCTGTTTCCAAATAAAATATAAAATAGGTCTGGGAGTTTAGCCCAAAGGGAGAAGGCCCCTGGGTTCCACCCTAGTACCACCATAAAAAAAAGAAGAAGAAACAAACAAAAAAAAAAATAGAGGGCTGGCTGGGCGATATAGCTCAGTGGGAAAGCACTTGCCTGGCATGCAGGAGGTTGTGGGTTCAGTCCCCAGCACCTCACACACACATATACACACAGCCTACATACTGTATGATCCCATCTATAGAAATGTTCAGAGTAGGCAAACCATGGAGACAGAAAGTAGATTAATAGTTGTCAGGGGCTGGGAAGATAGAGGGAAATGGGGGATGACTACTGAGCACAGGGTTTCTTTAGAGGTGCCAACAATGTCGTGAAATCAGAGCAGTGCTGGTTATCCAGCCTTGTGATTGTACTACAGCCACAGTATTGTACACTTCCAAAGGGGAGTTTTATGGGATATGAATTATATCTCAGTTTGAAATTTACAAGTTAGAGAATAGTTTATTATAGAATAAATAGATAAATAGACTGGAAGAGAAGAATACAGTTAGAATACATAGAAGCTGAGCATAGGTAGCCTTTCAATTCAAGGGGAAAATAGCATTTATTTAATAACTGCTGCTTAATATAATTAGATTTCAATTCCCTTCTATGTTAATCCAGAAACCCATTAAAGATCTAAATGTTAAAGGTAAAACAAAAAGCATGTCCTCCTGTAATCCCAGCAATTTGGGAGGCTGAAGCAGGAGGATCATAAATTCAAGCCCTGTCTGGGCAACTTAGCAAGATCCTGATTCAAAACAAAAAATAAAAAAGGCAAAGTATGCAGTTCAGTGGTAGAGATGCTTGTCTAACATGCATAAATAAGTAAATAGTTGAAAAAAAACAGGTATGGCGACGCATGCTTGGGAAGCAGAGACAGGAGGATCTCAGGTTTGAGGATAACCTCAGCAATGTAGCAAGACTTTCAGCAACCTAGTGAGACTCTGTTTCAAACTAAAAGTAAAATAGGGCTGGAAGTGTGCCTGAGAGGTGGATCTCCCCTGGGTTTAATCCCCAGTATGGAAGGAAGGAAGAAGGAAGCCCAGGAATCCAAGGCCAGCCTGGGCAATACAGTGAAACCCCATCTCAGATTAGACAGTGAAACATGTCTGCATTAGGAAAAGAATAGAAGTAGCCATTCCTCTGTGTTGTCTCGAGGGGAGCGAGCGGCTGCTGCTACAGGGAGGCTGACGACTCTCCCACTCCGGTGTTGGTTTGGGGGCGCGCTTGCCAAGACCCTTCTGGGGCCCACCAAGGGTTGGAAGCACGGCTGGTCACCTCCAGGTCAGGCCTCCAGCCTCCTGCCCCACTGGTGACAGTGGGGGTGGCTCCGGCCAGCAGATCACTGCTCCAGCTTCCAGCAGTGATGAACAAGGTCACCCAATCTCCTGCCCCCCTGAAGTGTGAGGTGTAAATGGCAGAACCAGTACCCAGGTACTGGTGGCACAAGCTTGTAATCCCAGCATTCGGGAGGCGGAGACTGGAGGATCGCGGTTTGTGGACAGCCTCAGCTACTTAGCGAGGCCCTCTGCAACTCAATGAGACCCTGTTTCAAAAATAAGACTAATAAATAGGGTTGGGGATGTAGCTCAGAGGTAGAATGCCCCTGGGTTCCATCCCCGGTACCGAAAAATAAATAAATATAAAAAATAAATAAAATAAAAAGTCTTGCTCACAGGGCTCTAGTTCTTCCAATGGCCTAGGGTGGGTCCAGGCCTCAGCCCCAACCCCCGAGGCCTGGATCGCAGCCTCTCCCAGAGCTCCCTGCTCAACCCCCACCCCTGCACCTGTGGCCCTTCACCTGTACCAGACACCACCTTTGAATAGAATGACACATTGTTCCCTTTGAGGTCTAGTCCAGAAAAATGCTTCAAAGCTTGGATTTGGTCCTTTTGGATAATTTTAAGAAAAATAGTTTTGTTATCACTTCAATGAGTTACTAGATTTTAAGTAAAAAAAACAAACAAACTAGGGGGTGCTGTTACTGGAATTTGAAGCCAGGGGCATTCTACCTCTGAACTATAAGCCAAGCTCCTTTTGATTTTATTTTTATTTTGAAACAGGATCTCACTGAGTTGCAGAGGGCCTCGCTAAGTAGCTGAGGCTGTCCACAAACCTGTGATCTCCTGTCTCAGCCTCCCAAGTCCTATGATTACAGGTGTACATCACCATACCCAGCTAGCAAATTTTTAAAAAATCCTAAACTGATTCTGGACACAGTCCCATGAAAGCAAGCTTCAGGGTTCTATCTGGACAGAGCAGCCTGGTTCTGCTCAGGCCACGGAGGTTGACCTAGGGCCACCCTTGCCCCAGCTAACCTGTCCGTCCCACTCCCATCTCCCTAGGCTCCTGGAGAGGCCGAGTTGCTCGGAGCACACGGCCAGGCAGGACTACTCTGTGACTCATGGTCATTATCTCATTTGATGCTCAGAACAGCCTACGGGGCAGCTACAGACGGTGAAATTGACTCTTAGTGATGGATGAGGAGGAAAAGCTGCCCAAGGTCACGTGGGCTGGCGGCTGCAGCTCCTGATGCCCAGCCCCATGGCTCCACTCGTGAGTCTGCTGCGGGTGAGGCTCTTGCCCATGGCACCCCTGTGCTGGCGTGGCTCTTTCTGATTGGGTCAGGGGATTTGGAGACACTGGGAACAGAGACCACTGAGGTGGGTTTGAGGAAAGGCCCTCGAAGCTGGAGGGCAGCCTCCGCTCCATTCCTCTCTGTCACCTTGCACAGCACTTCAGTCATCACACCTGTCCCTGCCCATCTCCGCTCTCAGGACCCCATGTCTATGCTTGGGAGAAGTGATCAGCACTGCACTGTTGTTAGAGTGCCCCTCTGCTGCAGTTAGACATCATGGCTGGCAGGCTGTGAGGGCTGCCTTTCCCCCAGTGGAGCTGGGGCAGGACATGTCTCTCCATCAATAGCCCTCCGACCACAGAAATGAATGTTTTGTGTCTGACAGGGTAGTGAGCTCCCTGTCACTGGGAGCATTCAAACAGAGACAAGGTATTATAGAGGGGATCAGAAGCTGGAAGAAGCTCACTGTGGTTATCACTGGGTGTCCAGAGTTGTGTCCCATGTTGGGAGTGGGTATGGGGTTTAGGGTCTGTGTTCTAAGGTTGGGGAAAACTGCATGGCCCACACGGGCTTTGAACCCAAGACCTCTGTCTTTACTAGCATGGAGCTGCAGCTGACGAGCTAACAAGCAGTTCGATGGCAGCCATTTTTCCATCAAACACATATGCTGTTTCCTGACTTCTTAACGCAGCGTGCTATTTATACCAGCGGATCCATTCATTCTTAATGAGCCTCGGTTGTGGATTGTAAAACGTTTTATTTTCAGACAGGATTGCTCACTGCCCAGAGCCAGCTGTTGCTATGTCGCCTTCCTTCTTTCTCTGTTTCTGAGAAATTAGCATTTTGGAAGCTCTTTGGTGCACTCAGCTGCCCTCTCCCCACCCCGGTATTTCCCCAGTGGACACTGGACTTGCTGCTCGGCTCCAGTTAGCTGAGCACTGGGAGCATGTGCAGAGGTCGCAGCTGGGGCAGGGAGAGGGAGGCAAGCAGAGAGGGAGGGAGCCCGCGTCAGGAAGTGGGGTGCCGTCTCTCCTCCGAGGGCCAGACATTTACCTCTGTGATGGGGCCCAACCTGGTAGTGCAGGGCCTGGATCTGGCTTACCTTATAAAACTCACTGTCAGCTTCTCTAAAGGAGGAGAATTCTCACTTTTTAGAAAATGGAGTTCTAGCCAGGCATAGTGGTGCACGCCTGTAATCCCCCAGTCCTTGAGAGGCTGAGATAGCAGATTTGAGGATGGCCTCAGCAATGTAGTGAGACTCTCAAAGCTTAGTGAGACTTTCAAAAACAAGAAATAAAAAGATCTAGGGTATAGCTCAGAAATAGAATGTGTCTGGGGCTCAATCCCCAGTACCACACACACAAAAAGAGGGAGGGAGGGAGGAAGGGAAGGAGGGAGATGGAGTTCTTGGGTTTTTGTTTTTGTTTTAATCAGGTCTGCCAATACTGCCTCTCTCTGGAAAATCTATCCAGCTTAGTAACAGCTTCCATCTTCACATAGGGTTCCCAGCCTCCCCTCCCTATTGTCTCCAACGTGCGTGTGCACGTGTGTGCACGCGCAGTGAAGGAGTTACTGGGAATTGAACCAGGGGGCGGGGGCTCTGCCTCTGAGCTATCCCCACAGCTTTTTATTTTTTATTTGAAACAGGGTCTTACCAAGTTACTGTGCCCTGGCCTAGAACCTGTGATCCTCCTGTAGCAGCCTCCCAAGTTCTGGGATTACATGCTTGTGGCACATGCCCAACTATCTCTGACATTCTTTTAGCATCACTCTTGCAGGGTTATTAAGAAGAGAAAAGGATGGCTGGGGATGGCGCTCAGTGATAGCACCTTTGCCTAGCATGCACAAGGCCCTGGGATTGATCCCAAGTACCACAAGAAGAAAAAAAAAATCAAAAGAAGGGAAATTGTTCCTGTTTCCACAGCCCTGGGAAAAGAAAGCAATAGAAGATAGGCCAACAGGGACGCCCAGTGCAGGAAACTTGGGCGGCCTTCTCCCTGGACATGCAGGCCGCTCACACTGGCTGCCCGGCCGTGCAAGGCAGGGCCTCACCACGTCACAGCAAGCTCCTACACTTCACCCTGACTCCTGGCCAGAGTGGCCCTGCCTGTCATGAGCACGGAGGCGCCCCCCCCCACCTTGCCAGTAGGGACTTCTGGGGCCGCCCTGCAGGCAGAACTCATGTTTTAGGGTCCCTTGGTTTGGGGTTGTCCTGGGCGTTGGCTTCCCCAGGAGCAGCGTGGATGAGGGGCTGGGCAGAGTTGTTGTCCTCCAGTTTTTACATCCTGTCGTCCAAATACAAGGGAACCAAACTTTGCAGGAGAATTTCAGGCAGACTGTGGAGCAACACCTGGGTCTGTTCCCGCCCATGCTGCCCACCACGTGCCATCACGCTGCCCGCCCAGGGCCTCAGCTCCCTGCCTGTGAGAGGCACTCACTAGGTGCATATGAACTGCCTGCCTCTTGCCCAGTAGTCAGCTCCTTCCGCAGCAGCACCTCCAATGCTTAGTCATTGCTTTCCCTGGCTCCCTTCCTTCTGTTCTCTGCATGGGTTCCACCCCCTGGAGAGCTGGAAGTACCTGGGATATTTTTTATGTTAAGGTAGCAGAAAGAAGGCCAGGCACAATAATGGCCTATAATCCCAGTACTTGGGAGGCTAAAAAAGAGGATCATAGGTTCAAAGCTAGCCTTAGCAACTTAGTGAGACCCTCAGCAACTTAGCAAGACTCTATTTTAAAATAAAAAATAAAGCCGGGCGTGGTGGCGCACGCTTGTAATCCCAGCATTCGGGAAGCTGAGACCTGGAGGATCGCGGTTCGCGGACAGCCTCAGCTACTTCGTGAGGCCCTCTGCAACAGTGAGACCTGGTTTCAAAATAAAGAATAAAAAATAGGGCAGGGGGCGTAACTCGGAGGTCGAATGTCCCTGGGTTCCATCCCCAGACCCGCAAAAAAAATAATAATAATAAAAAAATAAAAGGGCTGGGGGGTGTAGCTTAGCAGTAGAATGATCTTGGATTCAATCCCTAGTACCCCCCCCAAAAAAAAAAGGTCAATAGTCAATAGACACCAGGGACATATGACCCAAGAAGGACCATTGGACGAGGAGGGCAGGGACACTAGCTGTGACCCATCTGAGGAGGGCACTATGTGGCATTTGCCAATTGTTGACTCAGATCTTTAGAGAGTAGCATTATTGTATGGTCAAGAAAATAAGTAAGCAAGCCGGGAGTGGTGGCACACGCTGGTAATCCCAGTACTCAGGAAGCTGAGACAGGAGGATCGCAGTTTACAGCCAGCCTCAGCTACTTAGTGAAGTCCACTGCAACTCAGTAAGACCCTGTTTCAAAATAAAGAATAAAATTGGGCTGGAGGTGTAGGTTGGAGGTAGAATGTCCCTGGGTTCCATCCCCATTACCACACACACACAAAAAGAAAAGTAAGCAAACAAAAGCCACAGTCAGACTATCCTATCTGTGGCCCTCACCAGCTGTTTGGAGGCTTGAATGTCAAAGACAGGGAAGAGGCGAGGGATGTGCCGAGGCGAGCAGGCCCGCCAGGCCCCCAAGGGCTATCTTCCCCTGCGTGGCCACTCAGCTGGGCCAGCAGAGGCCTGAGTACTGTCTGCCTGTGTTCTATGCAGGTTGAAGGGTGCTGAGTGGCCTTCCTTCACTCCAAGTCGGGCTCCAGGCTAAAACATGAAGATTGCAGGTTCAAGACCAGCTTCAGCAGTTTGGCAACCCTCAGCAACTTAGCAAGACCCTGTTTCAAATTTAAAAATAAGCCAGGCCTGGTAGCACACGCTTGTAATCCCATTACTTAGGAGGTTGAGACAGGAGGATCACAGATTTGTGGCCAGCCTCAGCAACTTAGTGAGGCCATCAGCAACTTAGTGAGACCTGTTTCAAAGTAAAATAAGGCTGGAGATATAGCTCAGAGGTGGAATGCCCCTAGGTTCAATCCCCAGTACCAAACAAACAAACAAACAAAACAACTCTAAGCATGGCCCAGAATACACACCTGTAGCCTCAGCAACTCAGGAAGCTGAAACAGGTGGATGGTAAATTTGAGGCCAGCCTGGGCAATGTAGGAGACCCTGTTTCAAAACAAAACCAGTCCAGTAGCTGCTGTGGACCCTGAGGTTGCCTGTGGCAGGCTGTGCTGAGCTCTGTACACCTGCATTTCATGGAACACGCAGCCTGGGATGGGGAACCACCATTGTCCACTCTACAGGAAGGGACACCAGGACATGGAGAAGTCACGTGCCTTGCAGTGTCACCTCAGCATGGAGGGAAGAGAGATATGTGCAGTATTCAGGAAGCTGCCCTTCCCTGAAATTGCAGGGCAGTGGGGCCTGGCCATCGCATGTGGCTGTGTGGGAAGGGAAGCCCACTCATGTGAATTTGCCTTCCCTCTGGCCCATGACAAAGCCAGACACTAGCATAGTGTCTGTGGGTGAGAGCTGAGGAATCACCCCAAATGGAGTCCTGAGCAGGAGCAGGAGAGCCAGCTACAAGGGGCCCCCACCAGGCCCCACTGCTCTGCACAGCCCTCTCCAGCTGTTCACCTGTCTTGCCTGTCTTGCCAGGTGAACCTACAACTTAATTCCACCCACTGTAGCTTTAGCAGCCACTGGGGACCTAGGCAGAAAATAAATCTGCACCTCCTGCCCTGTGTGGCTGCAGGTAAAGCCCTGGGAGATCCTGCGCCAGCTCTGCTGTGCTACGCTGGGCCCTCCGGGGGCCTCCTGTCCATCAGACAGAGCTGAGCTCATTTCCCATTGAGCGCAAGACCAGACCACATGGGAAGGGGAGGAGGCCCCTGGCTAGCTGCAGCACCTGAGCAAGGCTGCTGGCCCATTCCACACCACAGCTCTGAGTGCAGCTCCCGGGCTGGAAGGGCTGAGGTTCTGGCCCCGGAGAGGGAAGCTGGGGAGCCACCCTCAGGGGCCACAAAAGCCTGTGGCAGGAAGGGACAGAAACAGAGACCCAGACCCAGACCAGAGACCATAGACAGAAATCAAACAAGAAAAACCAGGAGACAGACTCAAGAAGACTGAATCCATGGAGGCCCAGAGGAGATGGAAATCGAGACAAGAAATGCAAAGACAGAGAGAGGCTTATTGAAAACATCCACGAGAGAGGCACAACTCAATCAAGCAAGAGAAAACGCTGAAGTCGGAGCACACAGGCGGGGAGCACATTCTGTCTGGCAGGTGGGCAGGAGGCACACTCTGTTTCACGTCTGCCATACATCAGAGCGATATTGTGTTCCCTGACAGTGCAGAGGATACCAGGTCAGCCCGGCTCCTTGGGCCCTAAATGCCTGAGCCAGGGACTAGCCTGGCCTTTGCTTTTCCTGGTCTCCACCTAGGATGCCTGGCATGCCCCCATCCCAGCGTTTGTATCTGCCTATGTCCTGCCCATCCTTAAATTCCACCTCTTCCAGGAAGCGCCCCCTGACTTCTCTCCCTGAAGGCCACCCCCGGCCCACAGTCTGTACATCCTGTATATCAAGTTCTCTCTGGAGGGAGCAGCTCTTAGCTCCCATCCATCCTCCTCCAGTTCTCTGCAGAGCTCTGGAAGCGAGGGCAGGGACCACAGGATCTCCATACTAGCAAAAGCATCTCTATTGATTTGAGGATTTCTTTTTGCTATCCAGTGCCTCCTGTATGTCTGTGAGCCCAAAGGAGAGAGTAAATTGAAATTGATGCAAATGCAGGAGCAGCACAGGATCCCTCCATTCCCCAAACCTAACTTTCCAGCTGGGCCTGCACTGCCCAGTTCAGCCTCCCCCTGCCCAGACCGTCCACAGCCCTCCAGTGCCACAGCCTCACCCAGTCCCCCAAGGTGGCCTGTGACCATCCCTGACTGACAGATGAGGTGGTAAGGTTGGTGACCAGCTGAGCACCGAAAGCACACAGGATCTCCTGGCTCCAGGGCCCGAGACAAGGGACAGACTGAGGGACAGGGTTCCCAAGCCTCTGACTACCTTTCTCCATGACTCAGGTCCTGAGAAGGAAGATCTGAACCAAAGGAAGAGCCCATTCCTCCCTCCCACCCCAAGCAAGAGCAGGCCCAGAGTAGACAGTGAGCTCTCCCTACTCATCTGGTATCCATGGCAACCAGCCTCTGACAGTCCCCCCATCCCTGCCTAGGCTGAGGCCACCTGCAGCCTGGCTTGTGCCCCTGAGTGTCCTTTGAGGGGAGGCTGTAAGAGGCCTGCTGGTGGAACATCCAGCTCATCTGTGGAGCTGGAGGTGGTACTTGGGGCTCCAGGGACTCCTGGTCCCACTTTTGCTGAGACCCGGTGGCTGGGGCTTATGGAAAGAGGCTGATGTGGATGCAGATGTGGCCTTGTGAAGGCAGGTGCTGGGAGGAAAAGATGCAGGGCCAAGGTGCTGAGCCAGTGGGGAAAGGGGTGGGCTTCATCCTTGCTTCCCTGGGGGACTGGGGACCGCAGTAAGCCCATGGTTTGAATGGGCTCCTGGGTCAGGAATTAGATTCTGCTTTTCATTTTTATTTTTTTAATTTTATGCGGATCATATTGAAAATGGCATACATTCAGACTGTGCTTGGTGCCCTTTCCCACCCCACTTCCCCTTACCCCTCCCAACAATGTGTCCAGGTTGACCATGCCTCAGCCTTCTTCGTCTCCTACCCTTCCATCTCAGCTTTACTGAGGTTTCCTCTCCATTATCTGGAGTCCCTCTGATTCCTAATTGTCCCTGGTTTGGGCATATTAGAGAAAATATATGTAGATTGTGTTTTTAAAAACATGTGAAGAGCCAGGCATGGTGGCGCATGCCTCTAATCCTGGTATTTGGTAGGCTGAGACAAGAGCTTCAGCAACTTAGCCAGACCCTCAGCAGCTTAGCAAGATCCTCTTTGAAAATTAAAAAAAAAAAAGGCTGAGGGTTGCAGCTCAGAGGCAGAATGTCCCTGGGTTCAATCCCCAGTACCACAAAAATAATTTTTAAATAAAAGTAAAAATATTTGAAGGCTGTTGCGATGCACTTCTATAATCCCAGTACTGCGGAGGTAGAGGCAGGAGGATCACAAGTTCAAGGCCAGCCTGGACAATTTAGCCAGACCCTGTCTAAATAAATAAATAGAGCTGGAGGTATAACTTAGTGGTAGAGTGAGTACCCCTGGGTTCGATCTCCAGTACCTGAAACATATATAGATAGATATGAAGACTTGTGCAGCTTGTGTGTATGATGGTAGTAGTATTTAGGATTGAACTCCGGGCTGTTCTGCCTTGGTGTTATGCCCCCAGTCCATTTTTGTATTTTTATTTTGAAACACAGTCTCACTAAGTTGCTGAGGCTGGCCTCTATCCTGCAGTCCTCTTGTTACATCCTCCTGAGTACTGGGATCACAGGCACATACAGTTTTTTAGACTTGCAAAGCCTTCTGTGCTACTTAACCTTGTTTCATTAGTAGCTGTTCTGTCTCTGTTTTTCAGATGTGAAAATTTTCACATCTGAAAAGGTTTAGGAATTTGAGGTATTTGTGCAGGTGGCCCTGGGTGCTGAGGGTACCATGGGAACCTCCCTCCACCCTGCATATGGCCTCTGCCTCTGCCAGGAAAAGGCCCAGAGAGGACACAGAGAGACGTGCTGGAGGAACTGGCTTCGCAGAGGGGAGGTTGAGGGAGCAGAGCTGTGAGGGTGAGATGGGACTGGGTGCCTTGCGTGCTGGGTGAGGTGGGAGAGTGATGGTCCTGGGTTTGAATCCCAGCTCAGGTTTTGTTTTTTTTTTTTTTTTTGTTCTGTTTTTTTTTTTTTGTTTTGTTTTGTTTTTTTTGGTGGTACTGGGGTTCCTGGAAACCCTTCTACCTCTGGGCTACACTCCCAGACCTATTTTATATTTTTTGAAACAGGGTCTCTTACGCCAGGCCAGCGCAGCTGGCTTCGAACCAGCACGATCCTCCTGTCTCCGCCTCCCAAGCGCGGGGATTACAAGCGTGCGCCACCACGCCCGGCCCAGCTCAGGTTTTGAACAGCTCCCAACAGCACCTGTGCTCCCAGATCCTACAAAGCAGAGCATGGAAATTAATACTCCCTCAGGAGAGGCGATTGTATGGAAGTGAGGATGGCCTGGGCACTGAATGTGGTGACCCTGGAGGTCAGTGCTGTACCAGGGACGTGACCCCATAAATTCAGGGTGGCCCCTCCCCAGCAAAATAGCTCCCATCTCTCAAGTACCTACCATGTGCAGACACAGCCCATGTCACCTCTTAATAGTCACAGACACCCAGGAGGGAGTCATCAACCCCTACGCCATTTGATTGTTGAGCACCCAGATGGGCAAAGAAACTGGGAGCTGGGAAGCAGCAGAGGCAGGACTCAAGTCCCTCTGACTCAGCCAGTGCCTTGGGCGACCCTGCACTCGCCACCCCCTGCCACCAAACAGGGCCCCACAGCAGAGGCATCTTGGCAGGATTTCAGGCTGCAGACCGGGCCCCTGTCATCTGCAGCGGTGCCAGCCTAAGTGCTCTCGGGAGGATGCTCAGAAATGTCTGCGTGCTTCCCCAGGTCTTATCCTCATTCCTTTACATTTAAAAAATGTGTTGTTGTTTGGGTACTGAGGGTTAAACCAGAGGCATTCTACCTCTGAGCTACACCCCCATCCTTATTTTTATTTTTGAAACAGGCTCTCACTAGGCTGATGAGTCTCACTACTTGCTGAGGCTGTCTTCGAACATACAATTCTCCTGTCTTAGCCTCCCAAGTTACAAACATGCACCACCACACCTGGCTTTTTTTGTTGTTTTTAGTATGCAAAATTTCCCACCATCTGCTTTGCCTCGGCAGAATGTTTGCTGAAAATATCTTCTTCCTCTCTAATTCCCATAATTTCTGGGGGCTTTGGGAGCCTCCTAGCTGAGCAGCTGTAGCTCACAAGTGCTTCCCAGGCTCACCGGCTGCTGCTGTCCTTGTGCCAGGCAGACGGATGGTGGGGGCCCCACCTCCCAACCAGGAGGGGCACTGGGAGTCCTCCACTGCCCGCCTGGCCCCAAACTGAGTCCCAGGATTCCACCCCCAGGTGGCTGCAGGGTCAGCCTCTTGGATTTGGCCCTGAAGGCTGGTGGGATACCTGGGGTCAGCAAGAGCGTTGCTGGCTGAGCAGAGCCTGGAGGCAGTTCCCCTAGGTCCCAGTGCAGCATGAGGCCAAATAGCCCCAAGCCCTGGACCATCCCAGGCAAAGTGTCTCCAAAGGACAGCAGCTGCCACACGTGTCCTTTGAGCAGTCAAGGGAGACTCTCCAAAAGGGAAGACTCTCCCCCCACTTCAAGTAACAAAACTCTGAGTTGCCATGGTGACAGACAAATTGCAGATCCATCCAGGAGTGCGCTGGGGGGTGGGAAGCCGGACTATCCCCAGAGAAGTGAGCACACGGTGGCTGGCTGGCTGTCCATGGCTGAGGACAGGGGCAGCCCTTCTGGGCTTCAGGGGAGATCTTGGGGATACCCCACCCCCCTGGTAGTGGTCAGGGAGCTCAGGCACGGTGGAGGAGAGCAGGAGGGGAGGCTCCCCCTCCCTGCTACACAGCAGACAGGCCCAGAGAGTGCTGTAATGATCCTCTTCTCCCCAAGGCTATCAGAACCATCTTTTCCCTGGGGTTTCCCATCTTCCTCTAAAAAAATCACACCTGGGCAGGACACAGGAGCTCGCTCATCACTGAGCCATTCCAGATGCTGCCTGTGGGGAATTATAGGCAAGAAAAGAAAAGAAAAAAAAAAAAACCTCAGTCCTCAGTCCTGTGGAGTGTTTTGTGGAGGATGGAAAAGCAGAAGCCAAAAGATTTATGAGCCTAAAAGCTTCTTAACAGACCTAAAAGGTTTACGACCCCCACTGCTATGCAGCCAGATAGCAGTGGCAACTGAATGGCAAATTATCTGAGGCTCAGGTGTTAGGGGGAATCTCCCAGGAAGGAAGAAGGAAGAGCTGGCTGGGCATGGTGGTACACACCTATTATCACAGTACTTGGGAGGCAGAGACAGGAGGATTGCACATATGAAGCCAGCCTCAGCAACTTAAGGAAACTCTGTTTCATAATAAAAATTTTAAAGGGCTAGGGTGCAGCTTGAAGGTAGAATGCCTCCAAGTTCAATCTGCAGTACTGATAGAAAAAAATGAGAAGAAAACTGCTTCTGTGGCTGCCCGAAGAAGCCATAACTATTTGGGGGCGTTTGTGGGACCCGGGCCTCTCAGCAGTATCTTCTCCAAGTGTCCCCTTCCCCTGTGAGGTTAAGTACCGAGGCCAGACACTGGCTAACACTGCCAACATCTTCTGGTTTGTTTCTGTGGAGCACAGTTTATGGGAACTGACTCGAAATGGGAATTGGAGCCACACCACAAAGGCCCTTAAACTGAAGCCTGGCTCCAGCTGGAAATCCCAGATACAGAGTGGAGTGCAGTGCACACGCCTGTGATCCCCACACTCAGGAGGCTGAGACAGGAGGATCGCAGGTTTGCAGCCAGCCTCAGCAAGTACTAAAACTCGCATCAGCCTAGTGAGACCCTGTTTCATAATAAAAGCAAGCTGGGCATGGTGGTGCACGCTTGTCATCCTGGTACTTGGGAGGCTGACACAGGAGAATCACAAGTTCATGGCCAGCCTCAACTACTTAGTGAGGCCCGCCGCAACTTAGTGAGACCCTGTTTCAAAATAAAGGATAAAAGATAGGACTGGAGGTATAGCTTGGAGGTAGAATGCCCCTGAGTTCAATCCCTACTGCTAAAAAAGGAGAGAGAGAGAGAGAGAGAGAGAGAGAGAGAGAGAGAGAGAGAGAGAGAGAGAGAGAGAGATAGAATGAATTCCTGATACAGTGAGCAAAGATGCCAAGCCTGGGGACATTTTGTCCCAAAGTAATGCGTCTTTCTCGTCAGGTGCCTGGTCCCTGCTCTGTGACACCATTTGAGCCCAAGACCCCTCAACTGTCATTAGAGGCTGGTCCTCCTCCCCCTTTTCCATGTCTGGGATCCTCTATATCCTTTGTAACAGAACATAAAGAATAAGCCAACTGACAGTGACCTGGGAAAGTTTTCTGGTTTTATTCAGCCCTGTCCAACAGAGCACCCTTGCCCCCCAGGAACTTCACCCCACACCAGGGTACCATTTTGGACAAGACTACAGCTCACAACAAGCTCTTCCCCCAGTGTGACGGGGCCTGTTTGTCTTGTGGTGTAGCCTGTTCCCAAGCACTTTTGTTACCATGTACAATAAGTAGATGAGCCGGGCGTGGTGCCACACACTTGTAATCCCCGGTGCTTGAGAGGTGGAGACAGAAAGATCGTGCGTTCGAAGCCAGCCTCGCTGGCTTAAGAAACCCTGTTTCCAAATAAAAATATATTAAAAAAAATAGGTGTCTGGGAGTGTAGCCTGGAGATAGAAGGGTTTCCAGGAATCCCAGTACCCCCCCAAAAAATAAATAAATAATAAGTAGATGACAGAATGTGTGGGGTGGAGAGATGGGGGAGTGAGCTCGCCACCAGCACCTGCGCCTGGGACCTCCTATCCCACTATCTCCTACCAAGCCCTTTGCACCTGCCCCTTAGCACCAAAGCCTCCAGGACTTGCTCCAGACAGCAGAGCCCCAGGCCCACCCCAGCCCCTATCCATGTAGACCCTATAGACTGGCCATGGGGAGACGGGACATCCCAGGTGAGAAAGCATAAATAGATCACAGGTAAGCATCTCTGCCAGAGAGGCTGGGAGACCAGTGAAGGGCAGTCAGCATCTCTCTGGAGACTATCCCACCACTGAGCTCTGCCCAGGCTGGGGCTCCGCCTGCCCTGCTCCTGGGGGGATTAGCCTCAGGCCCCCTGCCTCCCGCCCACCTGCTCCCACCCATGGGGCTGGTGATTAGTCAGTCAGGGGATGAGTCAAAACTGCATAAATGCTTATAACACCGATGTCCAAGGTGCAATCCCAGTAGATTCCTGCTCAAAGCCATGCTGTCCATGACCTGAAAGCAACTACAAAGTCAGATGGGTTTTCAGCCTGCTGATGGGCACATGGACCCCAGCCCTCCTCCTCCCTGCCTCCTCTTGCTTCTGAATCATAAAAGACCAGAAAGCAAAAGCCTTTTGTCTACATACATGGCCATCCATGGGGAAGGGAAAGAATGGGAGTAGGATAGAGGATGCCCCTGAGTGGCCAGGCAGGAGAGCCAGGGCATGGGCTGGTCAGTGCCCTCGGCCACCCCGTGGTGCGCATCAGTGAGCAGAGACCGAGGCGTGGCCACCACATGTGGGAGCCTGGGAAGAGGGCACGCTGGGGCCACGTTTTTGCTGATGCCTTTTTCCCAGTTGTGCAGAGGGAGAGCTGAGCTGACAGGGAGCGCCCAGAGGGCCCCAGGTGGGACGTTATCACCCAAGTCCCTAAACAAGGCCAGTGGCGGTGGTAAAGAGGCAGGCATTTCAAGACCCATTTTGCTGGCGAGGTTGGCAGCATGCGTGGACAAGACAGGCAAGTGCCTGCTCGTCATCATACTTCCAGGGCTGGGAATCTTAGAGCTGACCTTCTGGCTGCTGTGTCTGTGACCTGTGACTCCCTTAGCTGAGCGGTAACAGAAGCTGAAGGCCCGAGGATTTTCCAGAACGTTCTTGATCCATGAGGAAACTACCATTTCCCTCTCCTGTGCTCACAGCGGAATTCTCTACACACTGCTCCAGAAAGGGCTTGGCAGATCAAATGAAACCTATCAGCCACCCTTGGTATAGATGGGTCCTGTTTCTAGTCTTATTCCACAGAGCAGTACCTGTGTCTCAGGAATGGGGAGGACTCAGGAAGACCCACTTGCTATGGTCTAGCACAGAGCCTGCACCAAGGGACCCACCCATCTGACCCTCTCTCTGTGCCTAGCATTTGCATTTGCATTTTATTTTATTTTTTGTGGGTCTGGGGATGGAACCTAGAGGCATTTGACCTCCGAGCTACATCCCCTGCCCTATTTTTTATTCTTTATTTTGAAACAGGGTCTCACTGAGTTGCAGAGGGCCTCACTAAGTAGCTGAGGCTGTCCGTGAACCTCGATCCTCCAGTCTCAGCCTCCCGCATGCTGGGATTGCAAGCTTGCGCCACCACACTCGGCTGGCATTTGCATTTTAAAGCGAAACACAGAAGGACCCGAGTATGCAGGCCCTACGGGTTACCTTGGATCCCAAACATTTCTGTGCAGTTGCCCTTGTTATTAACCTTTTATCACTTAATTAAATGTCATATAAATTGATGAAAAGGTTCAGAAAAGAAACCAGAGCTGTTTCCTTAAAACCAAGATTCTGTAAAGTCTTGATAGAAACAACTTGCTTTAAAAAAAATCTATTGCCAAGTGCAGTGGTGCACATCTGTAATCCTAGATCATTACAGGCTGAGAAAGCAGCACAAGTTCAAGGCCAGCCTCAGCAACTTGGTGAGACTCTCAACAACTTAGTGAGACCCTATTTCAAAAGTCAAAATTTTTTGCCAGGCATGGTGGTGCATGCCTGTAATCCCGGTATTTGAGAGACTAAAACAGTAAGATCACAGGTTTGAGGCGAGCCTCAACAACTTATCAAGGCTCTCAGCAAATTAGTGAGACCTTGTTTCAAATTTTTAAAAAATTAAATTAAAAAGGGCTGGGGGTGTAGCTCAGATGTAGAATGCCCTTGTGTTCAATCCCAGTACCAAAACAATATTTTTAAATGAAAACATTTATTATTGAATTAGGTGTGGGCAGGACAACTGTTTAAAATAAACAGGAGAAAGAAATGGAAAATATAAAAGATGTGCAATTGGATTGTTTTTGCAGCCACAATCTAAAGCTCCCACGCCAATGTAAAGAAGCTAAACTGGACTCAACTAGCGCAGGATGGATGTTGGTCATACAGGAAAGGCCTCAGGGACCCGACCTCACAGAAATACCAAGGCCTGACTCTGAGATTGGCAAACGAGACACATTTTTATGCTTAAAGTTAAAGTACAATATTTAGAGCATGAATATATCCTGTATCATGATGCCCTCTGTTCTACCAACCAAATTTGGTCTCACTGAGTGCAGAAAGGAGGGTGCTCTCTGTGAGGGCAACCCCTGGCCCTACTGGAGACTCCAGATCCATCAGCCCAGCTCCTTTGACATCCACAAAACCCCACTGGGATGAGGACCCTAGCTATCTGGCTCCTGGTTCTATCCCAAGCATGGGTGGTAGAGCCAGCCTGCATATGTTTCCTCACCTGTGAAACAGGGTGGCCGTATTTCCTACCTCACATGGTTGTTTTGAATACTAAAGCCAGGCATGGTGGTACACACTTGTTATCCTAGTACTTGGGAAGCTAAGACAGAAGACTCGCAGGTTTGAAGACAGCCTCAACAACTTAGCAAGACCTTGTTTCAAAATATAAACTAAACAGGGACTGGGTTGTAGCTCAGATAGAACACCCTGCGTCCAATCCATAGTACCTCTTCCCCAAAAAAGGCTGGGGGTGGAGCTCAAAGGTGGTATGCCTCTGGGTTCCATCCACAGTATCACAACACATGCCAAGCACTGGAAAGCTCGATGGGGTCTCATTCCTGCAGAGCTGCGTTTTGCCTTTAGGCCTTACCCACTGGGGCCTCAGAGCCATTGTGCCTGCACCGAGGGCTTCATCAGCTTCTACCAGACAAGAGGGTTCTGGGCAGGCAGGAAGCGGCACCGGAGGCTGCTGGCCAGGGGCGGCGCCAGGCGCACACCCAGCCTCCTCACACCAGGCCTCACCTCAACTGCAGCATAGACAGCCCACCCTTGACTGTCCTTTCTGGTGCCCAAAAGTGCAGCTGTGGTTCTGTGCCACTTTGTCATAGCAAGAGACAGGCCTGCCTGGCCCCTCTGTCCAAGCAGCGGCCAGTAGGGGCGACCTCCATCTCTGTCTTTTCCAGTGATTTCCAGCGACAGTGACAGCGACTCAGATCTGAGCTCCTCCAGCCTGGAGGACAGACGCCCACCCACAGGGGCCAGGGACACAAAAGGCGACAGAGCCGGTGGGGAGCCAGGTAAGTGTGGGAGCCACACCGCCTGCCTCCAAAGCCCAGTGCAGAGTGGCTTCAGGAGGAGGTGTGGGCCGGGGGCTGGGCCGCTACAAACTCAATCTCAGCACCACTGGAGGGCAGGGCCACAGCCAGGAGCATCTGTGCCTGCAGGGGCAGGACAGGAAGGCAAGGAAGGGCCTCACCTTCTGCCTGCACCCCTGGGATTCCTCCCATGAAAACCCGACTGCGCTAGGAGTAGCTCAGAGATAAAATGTCCCTGGGTTCAATCCCTAGTACCACTACAAAAACAAACAAATAAAAACAGGCGCTAGCTCCCCGAACTAGCTCAGCTGGGCCCTGAAACTGCTGTAGGTCCCCACCGCGTGTCACCCCTCCAGATAATACTTTCTTCTCTTTAGCACAGAGAGATGAAGCAAGTGTTCTCCACTTCTTCGATTTTGACATCTCTGGGCTCACCTGGTGACCCTGCCATATGCAGCGGGCTAAATCTAGTCTTGAGATGGGAGTAGAAAAGGCCTTGGAAAGGAAAGGCATTTTCCTTCCCTTTAAATACATAAAGGGTCTTCCAGGACAAACAAGGACCAGCTTGAGTCTGAGTTACGCTCAGGTTAGGACTGGGATCTTTGAAAGAAGTTTCAGGGAGGCTGAGTTTAATGAGAAAAGACCTGTGTATGAAATACCTTGGGTGCTCTCCTGGAGCCATGACTTGGGTAATCTCCTGCTAGAAGTGGTGTGGAAGGACTCTCTATCCTTTATGGAAGTTTGGACTAGATTAGAGATGTTGCAAATGGTGGCACTCACCCTACCACTCCCAGTCCAGTGTCCATGGCAGACAGTACTAGTTGATATGATTCTTTCCTAGAGAGCCCTGATGTGGCCTCAGAATCCTCCACAGCCGGGCGTGGTGGCGCACGCTTGTAATCCCAGCGCTTGGGAGGCCGAGACAGGAGGATCGCACAGGTTCGAAGCCAGCCTCAGCTACTTAGTGAGGCTCTCAGCAACTTAGTAAAACCCTGTTCCCAAATAAAATATAAAATAGCCTGGAGGTAGAAGGCCCCTGGATTTCATCCCCAGCACCACAAAAAAAAAAAAAAAAAAAAAAAAAAAGAATCCTCCTCAGTGCAGTTTTCCAAGAGATCAGTGGTAACAGACAGATAGATGACCGCAGAAGATAAAAACCGTCCCCTGACTGGGTCCCTATAGCCCCTAGTCCTAGTGATGTGGAAGGACTCTCCATCCTTTATGGAAGTCTGGACTAGATTAGAGAGGGCAAATGGCTGGCTCACCCTACCACTCCCAGGCCAGGGCCCATAGCAGTCCTAGTCCTACATTACAAAAGTGTGGAGGAACCGGGCGTGGTGGCGCACGCTTGTAATCCCCGCGCTTGGGAGGCGGAGATAGGAGGATCGCGCAGGTTCGAAGCCAGCTGTGCTGGCGTAAGAGACCCTGTTTCAAAAATATAAAATAGGTCTGGGAGTGTAGCCCGGAGGAAGAAGGGCTTCCAGGAACCCCAGTACCACAAATAAATAAATAAATAAATAAATAAATAAATAAATAAATAAATAAATAAATAAATAAATAGTGTGGAGGAGATTGACCCACCAGCACTGGTTCCAGGACAAGTTTCCCCACCCCTGCCCGGCCTTCATACTACCTTTAGCTGTGACCAAGCAAGACTTGGTGGTGGGAAGGAGTAAGTGAAATGTAATGGCTCCAGGCCCTCAGCCAAGCAGGGGCTAACAGCAAAGCCTGCTAAGGGGCTCTAGTGAGCAAAGATGGCAAGTAAACCAGGCACGGTGCTGCATACGGAGGCCAAGACAGGAGGGTTGCAGGCTCAAGGTTAGCTGCAGCAGCTTAGCAAGGCCCTTCACAACTTAGGCCCTGTTTCAAAAATAAAAAAAATAAAAACAGGTCAGAGGTAAGCCGGGCGTGGTGGCACACTCTTGTAATCCCAGCATTCGGAAGGCTGAGACAGGAGGATCGTGGTTCACAGACAGCCTCAGCTACTTAGTGAGGCTCTCTGCAACTTAGTGAGACCCTGTTTCAAATAAAGAATAAAAAATAGGGCTGGGGGTGTAGCTCGGAGGTCGAATGCCTCTGGGTTCCATCCCCAGACCTGAAAAAAAAAAAAAGCAGGTCAGAAGTAGAATGTCCCTGGGTTCTATCTCCAGCACTTAAAAATAATAATAATAGCCAGGCGTGGTGGCGCACGCTTGTAATCCCCATGCTTGGGAGGCTGAGACAGGAGGATCACACAGGTTCGAAGCCAGCCTCAGCTACTCAGTGAGGCTCTCAGCAACTTAGTGAGACCCTGTTTCAAAATAAAATATAAAATAGGGCTGAGAGTATAGCCTCGAGGTAGAAAGCCTCTGGGTTCCACCCCCAGTACCACAACAACAACAACAACAACAATAATAATAATGATGTCTCCCTCCCTCAGTCATTGGGTCTCATTGGGTTAACTAATCTGTTCACTCTTCCCTCATACCTCTATTCTAGGAAGAGAGGAAAAACTACTAATTATAGCTCTCCATGCTGTGACTTGTAACTTGGAGGAATGACAACCTGTGCTCTCTTGCAGGGGGCAGAGTGGAGTCTCCCAAGATGGGGTTCACCCACCCACCCAGCCTCCTCTCGGGACACCAGAGCAGCCTGGCCAGCGAGCCTGGGGTGGGCTCTGCAGACCCGCAGCGGGGCACCCCGCCCCAGCCTGAGTCCAAGGGCCCCGGTGAGCATCGCACCCCACCTTCCAGCTTGGCACCTTCTTCTGCTCCTCCCCCGTAGCCCTGTCCCCTCTCACTCCTCCAAAACTGCAGGGTCGTAGGTGACAGTGTCAGTTTCCACACTTGCTGAGTGCAGTGCCAGGCACTGGGGACAAAGGTGAGCCAGGCCCCATCCGTCCTGGCACTGACCAGAGAACGGCCCAAGTAGCAACAGCGACCATCCTAACCATTCAGTAACTACAGCAATGGATCTTAACATCCTCTGCTTTAAAAAACACATCTAGCTGGGCGCACACCTGTATTCCAAGTACTTGGGAGCTGAGAGAGGAGGGTTACAAGCTTGAGGCCAGCCTCAGCTTAGTGAGGCCCTCGACAACTTAACGAGACCCTGGAACACAACAGAAATAGAAAAGAGGACTGGGGTGTGGCTCAGAGATAGAATGCCCCTGGGTTTAATCCCCAGTACCACAATAAAAAGGATAATCCAGAGCCTCTCCCCATCTCCATAACAGTCACGGGAATCCTCACCTTGAGTGTACCTACCATGTGCTGGGCAGTCAGGTCCTCACTGAGCCCCATCATGTGCCAGCCTGGGCCAGGAGCAGCAGAGTCAGTCATTCTCCAGAACCTGCTCCATGGCAAAAGAATCAGCCCACCCTGCGCGGACCCAGTCAGAGAAGCCGGGTCCCAGGGGGGAGATGCTGGGAGCCCTGAAGCCAGGGACCCAGAGCCTGGCTGCCCCGGCACCTCCAGGGGCAGCTTTTGTGACATTGGCGGGTTCACTGGGAGCCTTACAATCATTTGGTAGGTGTGGAAATGACCAAGGCTCCACCTATGGGCCCGACCCAGCTGAAATCATCATGCAGTGGGAGGTGAGGGTACTTCTGAGGCTCAAGAGAAAACCACGCACACGCAGGAGGGGCCCCTGGTCTCCCTCAGGAAGAAGCCCAGCGGGACTGGGCACCTGCCCGGCACAGATCCACAGGCACCTGTCCATCAGGGCAGCAGCTAGTCTCCTGCTGCGGGGGCAGGTCTCCTTCCAGGAGCCCTTGTGCTCGGCAGCAACACTCCCTCCCTGCTCCCTACCCCCGGGTCCCCAGGAGCTGCAGGCACTTGGGAGGGAGGCAGCGATGGGCAGGCCTCTGGGGAGTGAGGGGCACCTGTATCCCTGGAGTGTACCCCATCCCTCCCTCCAGACTCCTGAAGTCCTCCACAGAAGACAGTCTGTGACAAAGCCTGCCCAAGTTCTAGTCCCAGCCCTGCCACCCACAGGCACATAAATGTGGGCAACGGGTCATGTTGAGCCCTATGAAACTGTAGCTTTGCAAGCCAAAAATAGCCAAACATATAGCCAGGCGTGGTGGCACACACCTGTAATCCCAGTATTTGGAAGGCTGAGACAGGAGGATCATAGGCTCGAGGCCAGCCTCAGCAACTTAGCACAGCACTCAGGAACTTAGTTGAGAGCCTGTTTCAAAAATAAAATAGGGTTGAGGGTATAGCTCAGAAGTAGAATGCCCTGAGTTCCATCCCCAGTACAAAAAAGAAAAAGAAAAATAGGCAAACATGAGCAGTCTCTGCACAAATTTCCGTGATCCCTGAAGTGCCCCTCACGGGTTGTAGGCAAGGCGAGCCAGTTTCCCCATAGCTGTCTACCCTGCTGCGCAGGTCCTCAGGAGATGTCCAGCCATCCTGGGGGCAGGGGCACATGGCCATGCAAAGAAAGGACGCCAGGGCAGAAGAGGCAACTTGAAAAGTGTTGAGCTACAGGAGGGCTTGTATGCCCGTGTCCAGCATCCCCGTCGCTGTACCCATGACCCTGGTCTTAGGAGCCCACTGCTCCCTCCAGACGGACGTGTGCAGGCAGTCGCCGCTGCAGGTGTGACTCACAGCTGAACTTCACCTGCATGTCACTCCGGGGGAGTCACATCTGCTCATGGCGTGGTGGACTTTTTCTCTTTCCTCCAAAGGCAAGAGACACACCCCGGCCAGTCCCCGCCGCTGACGTGGCCTCGGAGGAACCGCGGAGGTGACTTTCCAGCGGAAGATTCCGCGTGAGAGAGAGCTGGAGCCGGGCCTCCCAGCTGCTCTTCCTGCAGCCCTCGCGCCCACCCGCCCGCTGCCTGTGACCTGAACTCCACTCAGCACACCAGCCTCCCCACCAGGTGCCTTGCTGGACGCTCCGCCAGGAGCCTTCTCACCCCTCACCCCTCAGCTGCCGACCTTTATTTATTGTCTCCCATCCTCACCCAGTCTAACCTGTGTCTGAGTTTGCTTGAGTCTTGGGTCTGGTGGAAGGGGCAGGAGACCCACCTTGAGACCCTCCCTACATGCACTGCAGTTCCCATAGCGACACCTGCACTTGTATTAATGGCAAGAAGAAGCAGAACCCTGAGCCCCTCCCTCTCACTCTGCCCCTCCGGTGACCTCGAGCCCAGCGCTGGAGGATGCATGAGGAGCCAGGAGCTGTGTCCTGCCTCCTGGGGCAGCCCTGGAGCCCAGAGAAACCTGGCTCCCTGTTGGGTTTCTTTGAGTCCTTCCATTGCCCTCCCAAGTTTTTGCCCAACCTGAGCAAGAGGCTTCCCTAAAACATTAATTCACTTCTCTTTAGTAGGTTTGGTTTGGCATTTAAAAAAAATGGCAAGCAAGCCAGGCGTAGTGGCACATGCTTGTAATCCCAGTACTTGGGAGGCTGAGACAGGAAGAGCGCAGGTTTGAGGGCAGCCCCGGCAAGTAGTGAGATGCTCATCAACCTAGTGAGACCCTGCTTCAAAGTAAGAATAAAGCTGGGTGTGGTAGCACACACTTGTAATCCTAGTACTTGGGAGGCTGAGACAGGAAGATCCCAGGTTCGCTGCCAACTTCAGCTACTTAGTGAGGCCCTCCACAACTTAGACCCTGTTTCAAAATAAAGAATAAAAAATAGGGCTGGGAGTATAGCTCAGAGGTACAAGTGTGAATAACTCTGGGTTCAATTCCCAGCACCAAACAAACAAACAAAAAAACTTGCAGGCAATGCTTCTGGAAAACCCTGTGCCTGAGTGTGTGTGTGTGTGTGTGTGTGTGTGTGTGTGTGTGTGTGTGTGTGTGTGTGTGGTGTGTTCCTGCCCTTCCCCTCCCTGCCCCACCACCCCGGAGGGTCTTCTTGCTCCCGAGTCAGGAGTGCAGTGGGAGGGGTCGTGCCTTGGGTCTCTCTTTGACACGTTATGCTTCAGAATTAAAGAATGGAGATGAGAGTTTGTTACCCAGTGTCACGTGATTGTGCTTCTGAAATGCATCCGGAGGGACTGGAGAGAGAAACTATGGTGACATTGATTTGCTGGGACCTTTCTCAGCCCCAGTAAAGGAACACACTGGATCCGCGTGCCTAACAGAGGTCACATACCTAATGTCGGAAGGAAACAGGCCAGCTGTGTAAATAGTAACAATCAAAATGAGTTACACAGACTTAGATGCACATATAAGTAAAAATGTTTTGTTTTTTATACTGGGGATTGAACCCACAGGCATTCTACCTCTGAACCAAACACCCCCCGGCCATTTTTATTTTGGAACAAGGTCTCTCTAGGTTGCTGAGGCTGGCCTCGAACCTGCAATCCTCCTATTTCAGCCTTCCAAGTCTGGGGTTACAGCCAGGTACCACTGCATCTGGTATAAAAATGTTTTTTAAGCAGACAAACACTTCTGTCCCCCAAGTGCCCTCTGCAGTGAGGTAACAATGAAAATGGCCTAAACTATAAAGACAAGAAAACAGAGGAGAAGGTGTAAAGGGGAGAGAAACCTGAGAAGCCTTGGAGGGTGGGACATCCAATGTCTAGTGCCAGCTTCCCCAACTCCCAAAACGCTTACAAGGGAGGAAGCCAACCGTGAACAAGCCCACTCGCGCTACAGAATGCCCCAAATGCTCAGAGCCTGGAGGGACCATGAGGTGGGCCTTTAGGAAGGCCTGAAAATGGTATTGGTGGAAAGAAGCAGTCAGAGAGCTTGGGGAGGAGTGGCGCAGTGGTAGAGCCTTTGGCTTAGCGCATGCCAAGTCCTGAGTTCAGTCCCCAGGACAGGGAAGGGAGGGGGGAAGACCCCCCAGGCCCCGCTCCAGGCCACACTGCCCCCTGACTGCCATTGCTGACTGTGACCCTGGTAGAAGCCAAGAATACCACTGGCCAGAGTTGAAGGATTCTGGCCTGGGGGGTGCAAGCCCCCCAGGAGTGGCTGGCAGGGAAACCTGTGCCTATTAACAGCCAGGTGTGTTCCCAGCCGCCCACCCCCAGGGTGGGCATTACTGAGTTTCTCTCTGGGAAGCTGATGGAAAGCAGGTGTCTCGGTGGGTGGAGCCCCGCAGCAGTGCGGTGGGGTGTGCCCGGCCGAGGTGCGGAGCCAAGGTCCTGGGCAGCTCCGGCGCCCCTTCCGCATGCCTCCTGGTCATGCCCAGGTGCAGGCCGCGCCCGGACCCAGGCGGCTGCTCCTTTAGCTGCTCTACGGAACCACCTGTGGAGCGCGCCCTGTGCTCATGCAGGTCCCGCAGCGGGAGAAACCCTGGCCTGCTCACTGTGGGGCGCAGCCTTGACATTTGGATTGTAAAGTCCCCTGGTGACTCCAGCGTTCTGGGAAGGCTGAGGGTCATTTCCCTGCTCTTCTACAAGGGTTCCAGGAGACAAGCACAGAGTGTTTAGGGCAAAACCTTTTCATTAGCTGAAAGCTGGAAACAGGAGGAACGCAAGTTGGAGGCCAGCCTCAATAACTTAGCTATTTCCTTTATTTTTCTTTCTTTTTTTTTTTTTTTTTTTTTTTTTTTGTGTGTGTGTGTGTGTGTGTATATGTATCTGTGGTAGAACCCAGGGGCTTTCTATCTCCAGGCTACACTGCCAGACCTATTTTATATTTTATTTGGAAACAGGGTCTCACTAAGGTGCTGAGAGCCTCACTAAGTAGCTGAGGCTACTTTGAAACTGCATGATCCTCCTGTCTCAGCCTCCCAAGTGCTGGGATTATAAGCGTGCACTACCACGCCTGGCTCCAACTTAGCTATTTCCAAATGAAAAACATCTCAGAGGGTAGAATGCCCTAGGTTAAATCCCCAGCAGGAGACACACACACACACACACACACACACACACACACACACACACATCTAAATACCACTGACTGAAGATTAGATACATAACTTGTGATATATACAAAAGTGGAATATTATGCAGTGGTGAAAACAAGTTAACACTCAAGAAAAATTAATTGTACAAATGTGAGCAAAGAAGCAAACAGTCAAAAATACACTGTGACACTTATCTATTTTGAGATTTTAAAACATTCAAAAATTTTATACATTAAAATATACTACATAAGCCAGGCATGGTGGTACACACTTGTAATCCCAGTACTTGGGGGGCTAAGACAGGAGGATTGCGTAGGTTCAAGGCCAGCTTCAGTACTTAGGCTCTCAGCAGCTTAATGGACCCTGTTTCCAAATAAAATATAAACTAGTTCTGGGTGTGTAGCTCAGAGGTAGAAAGCCTGTGTGTTCCATTCCTGGTCCCACAAAAAATAAATAAATAAATAAAAATGGGTGTAGCTCAGAGGTAGAATGCCCCTGAGTTCAATTCCCAGTACCACCAAGAAAAATAATTTTACACACACACACACACACACACACACACACACACACACACACACTACATACAGTGAATGAATAACTAAACACATTAGAAGGATAAACCGCAGATATTGAGGACACATCAGGGAAAAGATGCGATTTTTAAGGGGTTTCTGAGGCAAAAAGATGCGATTTTTAAGGGGTTTCTGAGCCAGGCATGGTGGTGTGTGCCTGTACTCCCAGTTCCCTGGAGGCTGAGACAGGAGGATTATAGGTTCAAGGCCAGCCTCAGCAATTCAGCAAGCCCCTCAGCAACTTAGCAAAACCCTGTTTCAAAATAAAAAATAGAAGCCAGCCCTAGTGGCGCATGCTTGTAATACCAACTTTCGGGAGACTGAGACAGGAGGATTATGGTTCTCAGACAGCCTCAGTTACTTAGTGAGACCCTTTGCAACTCAGTTGAGACCCTGTTTCAAAATAAAGAATTAAAGCCAGGTGTGGTGGCGCACACTTGTAATCCCCGTGCTTGCTGGCTTAAGAGACCCTGTTTCCAAATAAAATATAAAATAGGTCTGAGAGTATAGCCTGGAGGTAGAAGGGTTCCATCCCCAGTACCACCAAAATAATAATAATAATAATAATAATAATAATAATAATAATAATAATAATGAAAGTGAAAGAAATAGGGTGGGAGTGTAGCTCAGGGGTAGAATGCCTCTGAGTTCCATCCCCAGTACTGCAAAAAAAATAAAATAGAGCCGGGCGTGGTGGCGCACGCTTGTAATCCCCGCGCTTGGGAGGCAGAGACAGGAGGATCGCGCAGGTTCGAAGCCAGCCGCGCACGCTGGCTTAGGAGACCCTGTTTCCAAATAAAAATGTAAAAATAGGTCTGGGAGTGTAGCCCGGAGGTAGAAGGGCTTCCAGAAACCCCAGTACCACCAAAAAAAAAAAATAAAATAAAATAAAATAAAATAAAATAAAATAGAGCCGGGTGGGTGGCATACACTTTTATAAACAAGTAAGAGTCCAGATCCTTGCCCAGAAGAGAAGGAAACGAGCTGGGCGTGGTGGCTCATGCTTGTAATCCCAGTACCTGGGAGGCTGAGACAGGAGGATCACAGGTTTAAGGACAGCCTCAGCAACTCGGCAGGGCTCTCAGTAACTTATTGAAATCCTGTTTCCAAGTAAAACAGGGCTGGGGATGTAGCTCTGCAGATCAGAGAGAGAATGCCCCTGAGCTCACACACACACACACACACACACACACACACACACACACACACTGTGGGTGGCATGGTGCTTGGGGCGCAGTCAGTGCCTTGCTTTGCCCTTTGGGGCTTTTTCTGTGTGTGATACTGGGGGTTGAGCCCAGGACATTCTTCCTCTGAGCTATGCTCCCAGCCCTTTTAATTTTTTTTTTTTTAAAGTAGGTCTTTGCTAGGTTCCTGAGTCTCTCTACTTGTTGAGGCTGGTTTTGAACCTGCGGTCCTCGCCTCCCAAGTAGTGGGATCACAGGCCTGCCCACCAGGTCGGCTCTTTGGAGCTTTATTTTTTATTTATTTATTTTTCTTTTGGTGGTACTGGGGTTCCTGAAAAACCTTCTACCTCTGGGCTACACTCCCAGACACCTTTTTTGGAAACAGGGTCTCTTAAGCCAGCACTGCTGGCTTCCAACCTGCGCGATCCTCCTGTCTCCGCCTCCCAAGCGCAGGTTAGGAGCACGCGCCACCACGCCGGCTCTGTGGAGCTTTGTAACAGTGATGCTCACCCGCCCTCCTCGTGCATCAGCCAGCCACTGTGCAGCTGCTGGGTGCAGGTGCAGTGTGACCGGCGGGGGCTTGGTAGCGCGCACGCCGAGGTGTCCTGCCCTCCTACTGCCTCGGAATCCCCCGTGGGCCAAACACGTCACTGGACCTCAGAGTTGCTGCCCCGCAGGGTGGACCGAGCGGGGCAGCTGCATTTCTATGTCTCAGGTGGCGCTGAGGCTTCTGCCGGGAGACCCCACTTTGAGAAGCAACCCCATTTCCTAGAGCTGGCATCCCCACCCCCACAGCAGCCAGGGGGCATGACACAAACCTGCAGGGGACGGAAGGGAGCCAGGGGGCCAGGCTGGCGGGACAAGGGTGAGCCCAGTCCAGGTGGCCCCCAGGACGAGTCCCGCTGCTGCATGGCTTCCCAGACAGAGGTGCTGCTCGAGCCGGTGCAACCAGGAGTGCCGAGTATCCACAGCAGTCCCCTCCACAGGCACCCAAAAAGGATCTTTCTTGTGCGTAGGTGTGGTACTAGGGATTGAACCCAAGGGCATCCTACCCCCGAGCTACACCCCCAGCCCTATTTTATTTTTATTTTGAAGCAGAGTCCCTAGGCTGATAAGAGTCTCACTTCTTGCTGTAGCTGTCCTTGAACCTGCAATCCTGTCTCAGCATAAATCAGGATTCTGAAGTAGGGCAACAGACAGGCAGCCGAGCATGAATGGAACGTTCTAGATGGATGGGGGGGAGTCAGAAGCACTTCCCACGGCTGCCGTGACAAATGAGAGCAAAGCCCAGCCTTGCAGAGGTCCTGCCCTCGCTGGCCCGCGTGCCGACGTCTAGCTTCCTTCATCGGGAGCTGGGGAGGGGGCCCAGCCAAGGGACGTGGGCAGGGACAGGGGTGGGTTTGGCTTAGAGGTTTCCAGCAGCTTCCAACAACTGAGAAGCCCATGGTGCCTTCAGAGCCCAGGGCCTGGCTCTCCTCCTGCAGGCCACAGACGGCCCGGAGCCCAGGGAGGGCGCCGCACATCAGGCCCCAGCCCTTCCCACAGTCTTCCACGTTGGCCTCATCTTTCCCCAGGGTGTATGCGTGCATACGTGCATGTGTGCATGAATGTGTTGGTAAAATTACATATAATTTAGCATGCTAATCTTTTTCTTTTCTTTTTTTTTTTTTTTTTTTGGTACTGGGGATTGAACCCAGAGGTATTTTACTCCCAAGCTACACCCCCAGGCTGATTTTATTTTTTACTTTAAAACGGTCTCATAACCTGGTGTGGTGACCCATGCCTGTAATCTCAATTTGGGAGGTTGAGACAGGAGACTCGCAGGTTCAAGGACAGCCTCTGCTACTTAGGCCCTCTGCAACTTAGTGGGACCCTCTTTCTTTATAGTGTGTGTGTGTGTGTGTGTGTGTGTGTGTGTGTGTGTGTGTGTGTGTGTGTGTGTTACTAGGGATGGAACCCAGAGGCTTTCTACCTCCAAGCTACACCCCAATCCTATTTTCTACTTTTCATTTTTGAAACAGGGTCTCACAAAGTTCCGGACAACCTCACGAAGTAGCTGAGGCTGACAGCAAACCTGCGAGCCTCCTGCCTCAGCCTCCCAAGTACTGGGATTATAAGTGTGCACTACCACACACAGCTGGCACCCTGTCTCAAAAATAAAGAATAAAAAATAGGGCTAGGGGTGTAGCTCAGAGGTAAAATGCCCCTGGGTTCAATCTCCAGTTCTGCAAAATAGAAATAGGATCTCACTAAGTTGCTGAGGGCGTCACTAAGTGTCTGAGGCTGGCTGCAAACCTGTGATCTTCCTGTCTCAGCCTCCCAACTACTTTATCACCACACCTGACTTAACCTTTTGTGTGTGTGTGTGTGTGTGTGTGTGTGTATGTGTGTGTGTGTGTGTGTGTGTGTGTGTGTGTGTGTGTGGTCCTGGGGATAGGACCCAAGGGCCTCTACCTCCGGGCTATGCCCCCGACCCATTTTGTATTTTATGTGGAAACAGGGTCTCACAGTTGCTGAGAGCCTCACTCAGTAGCTGAGGCTGGCTTCGAACCTGCGCGATCCTCCTGTCTCTGCCTCCCAAGTGCTGAGATTACAAGCGTGTGCCACCACGCCCGGCTCTTTATTTCACCTTTTAAAACAGAGTCTCACCATCAGGGAGATGCAAATCAAAACTATGCTGAGATTCCATCTAACCCCAGTCAGAGTGGCAAGCATAAAGAAATCAAACAACAACAAATGCTGGCGAAGATGTGGGGAAAGAGGAACTCTTTTACACTGTTGGTGGGAGTGCAAACTAGTTCAACCACTATGGAGATCTGTGTGGAGAGTCCTTAGAAAACTGGGAATAGATCCACCATATGATCCAGCTATACCACTCCTGTGTATTTATCCAAAGGGGTTGAAATCAGAACTACAGCAACATATGCATACCTATGTTCATAGCAGCACAATTCGTAATAGCCAAAATATAATGAATGGTTTGCAAAATTATGGAAAACATACACAATGGAATTCTATTCAGCTATAAAGAAGAACAAAATCATGTCATGGAAAGTTCTGGAAAGCATTATGTTAAGTGAGATCAGCCAGGCACAGAAAGAGAAGGGACATATGTTTCCTCTAATATGCCCAAACTAGCGAGCACTGGGGATACCAGAGGGACTCCAGATAATGGAGGGGAAACCTCAGCAAAGTTTGAATGGAAAGACAGGAGAGGAAGGAGGCTGAACTTGATAAGGGGCTACTTCCAAATAGGTGTAAAAGTACGAATATAGCAAGGTTAGCCTGGGTATTGATTGTCAGGAGGGGGGAAGGGAAAATGGGGGGGCACCAAATACAGATTAAATTAACATTTACTTTCAATTAAAAAAATAGGCCGGGCGTGGTGGCGCACGCTTGTAATCCCCGCACTTGGGAGGCGGAGACAGGAGGATCGCGCAGGTTCGAAGCCAGCCGCGCTGGCGTAAGAGACCCTGTTTCAAAAATATAAAATAGGTCTGGGAGTGTAGCCCAGAGGTAGAAGGGCTTCCAGGAACCCCAGTACCACATAAATAAATAAATAAATAAATAAATAAATAAATAAATAAATAAATAAAGTCTCACTAGGTTTCCAAGGGCCTCAGTACCTTACTGAAGCTGACCTCAAACGTTGGGAAGCTGAGACCTCCTCCTGCCTCTGCTTCCCAAGTTGGTCTTCATGCTCTTACGAAGGTTCCAGTGTCACATAAAACTTACATCAAGTACATATATATGCTTTTCTCTTGTTAATCTGGCTTTTGTTGCTGGGACCCCAGCCAATGAACCTAAGAAGGGCAGAAGGAAAAGATAAGCTTTTTCTCCCTGCAGCCTCAGTGCTGAGAAAAGCCACTAGCACATGAACAGACGAGCACCATACACACACACACACACACACACACACACACACACACACACACACACACACAGGTGTGCACACGCTGGGACACACAGACACAGGAAGATCTAGCTGTTTACAAAGTAGCATGCCTATTTGGTCAGGTGGCTCAGGGAGCGCCAGCTGCAGCTCCTCGCACAGCTCAGGGAAGGGACCAAAGAGAACTTGGCCCTGCCTTGCCCAGACCCTGTGGGGAGCAGAGCCCCACCAAGCCCTGCAGGCAGAACACCAGCAGAGCCGCCATGCCACAGGTCCTATAAGAGCCATCTCCTCCTCCTTTTCCTTCTCATGGGCTGCTGCATGAGGCTCCGCAACAGTCAGGCTTCCTACCTGCAGGCACCTGACCTGCACCTGACCCACCTGCAGCACTGCAGAGGAGGGGAGAGGTGGGCGGAGCTCCGGGCCCCCCTCAGCTTCAAAAGAAGGCCAAATTGCTGAGTCCTCTGGTGCACACCCCAGGATGTCCACTGCTTCCTCAGTGCCAATTACTGGAGAAGTAATTCAGTCCCCAGTGGGGACATTTTAAGTCTGACTGTGACTGCTGAGCAGCTGACAAGTGAAGCCTTCCCTCCCCCTCTCACCTCCTGGGCAGTGGAGGTCCTGCCCCAGGCCGGTCACATCCTGCTCCCGTCCAAGCTGTGCTCCTAGAAGTGGCAGTGTTCCCCAGAGAGCGTGTCTTCCACTGGCTCATGAGAGACAGACACCAGGTTTATTCATCTTTGAATATTGCTGGCTGGTTGGTGGAGAGATGGAAGGACAGAGAGATGATGAGTGGGGGGGGGGGGATAGAAAGATAAATGATGGATGGATGGATGGATGGATGGATGGATGGATAGAGGACAGATGGATGAATGGATGGTGGATGGTGGATGCATGGGTGGATGGGATGATGGTGGATTGTAAGATGGTTGGATGGATGGATGGTGGGTGGCGGATGATGGATGGTGGATAGGTGGATGGGTGGGTGGGTTGGGTGGGTGGTGGATGAGATGATGGTGGATGGATGGATGGTGGATGGTGGATGGTGGATGGTGGATGAGATGATGGTGGATGGGTGGATGGGTAAATGATGGAAGGTGGGTGGGTGGATGAAAGAGGAGATGTATGAATGTATGGATGAGTTTTTTGTGGGTGGTGAGGGTGAAACCCAGAGGCTTTTCTACCTCCAGACTGCACTCCCAGACCTACTTTATACCTTATTTGGAAATAGGGTCTCACTAAGTTACTGAGAGCCTCACTCAGTAGCTGAGGCTGGCTTCAAACCTGTGTGAGCCTCCTGTCTCAGCCTCCCAAGCGCTGGATGACAAGCGTGCACACCACGCCCAGCTGTGGATGAATGTTTGATAGGTAGATGAATGGGAGATGGACGGTGGGTGGATGTATTGATGGATGGATGAGTGGGGATATAGGTGGAATGATGGATGGATGGATGGATGGATGGATGGATGGGGAGATGGTGGATGGATGCATGAGTAGGGAGATGGATGGATAGATGGTGGATAGATGAGTGAGGAGATGGGTGGATGGATGGTGGATGGATGGATGGTGGATGGTGAATGATGGATGGTGGATATGTGGATGGATGGATGAATGGGGAGATAGATGGAGGGATAGAGGAAAGATGATGGATGGATAGATGGATGGATGGAATGGATGGAGTGGATGAATGGATAGTGGGAGATGGATGAATGTGTGGGGAACAGATGGATGGATGTGTGGGGGAAGGATGTTGAATGGATGGATGAGTGGGGAAATGAAGGGAAGGATGATGGATGGACGGATGGATGATGGATGATGGATGGATGGATGGGAGATGGACAGGTGGGTGGGAGATGGAAGGATGGATGGTGGATGAGTGGTGAATGAATAGATGGGGGACAGACTGATGAAGCATTGGACAGATGGATGAAAGATAAATAGGTGGGTGGATGAGGGTGAATGGACGGGTGGGTGGACAAGTTGGTAAGTGGATAGATGGAGGGATGAACTGATGGAGCACCAGGCAGGTGGATGAGAGATGGATATTCCCAGTCCACCAGTGCACAAAGAACATATGAGAGAAGGAACAGATGAACAGAGGGTGAATGCCATCCCACTGGATGGATGGATGGATGGATGGATGGATGGATGGATGGATGGATGGGACTGATTGATGGAGATTCTCCACAGTTCAGGGCTTCACTACTCTCCATCCTTAAGGAAAACCCAGCTGATGAGAAGCCCAGCCTATACTTCTCACAAGCTGTGGGTCCCTGAGATGGTGCTCGCTCAATTCAAAGCAGCCAAAATTTTCCAGGGAAGAGCAAATCTGCAGGAATGACCTATGGGCCAGAAAGAACCATCTTTTGAGCCTCAGTTATGACCCTATCTGGGTACCAGAGCCTGGGAGGAGGAACAAGAGGTCTGCCCAGCCAGAGCCTACTGAGACTGCTGGCCCTGCAGCCGGGGCCACTGCTGAGGGCCCCCAGTGGGACTATGGCATGGACTGGGAAGGTCTGCTGTGCGACTTCAATAGACAATATTTCCACACCTGGGAAATGAGCTGCTATGGTCTTCAAGGACCGTCCAGCCTCACACTGCTGAGAGTGGACCATCATCTCTTTTCACTGGCCTGGAAGCTTCCATTCCCAAAGACCACTCCTGTCTGGAGACTCATGCGAGCCTACGGGGCTACAAGACCCCCAACTAAGAAGCAACAGACTAAGCAACACGGTGTGTTCTACAGGTGGTCTCTGTACAAGTCTCAGAGGCAGCTACAGTGACTATTGCCATTGTCCAGATGGGGAAACTGAGGCACAACAGCCATCTGCAGGGCTGTGCCATATGCAGGCAAGAGGTGGGCTCCGGCTTCAAATCCAGGCTGTGTCCCTGCACCATGTGGACTCTGCCCAGGTTGGCATGGAGAACACTCAGCTCAGCCCAATAGCGACACTGCCACCTGAAGCCACGTTCTGGCATCAGCCCCCAAGTCCTGGTTCTGCACAGGTGGTTTGCAATAGCCAACAAGCTTGTAGATCCATGGTAAAGTTTCCTCATGCATGCCAGAGTGGAAAAAACAGAGGACAAGGGCAACTTTTTCACAAAGTTAAAATTCCCTTAATTAAAAAGACAAGCAGGGCATGGTGGTGCATGCTTGTAATTCTGTACTTGGGAGGCTGAAACAGGAGGATCGCAGGTTTGAAACCAGCCTCAGCAATTTAGTGAGGCTCTTGGCAACTTAGTGAAACCATTTCTGAGTAAAAAATAAAATAGGTCTGGGGTGTAGCTCAGTGATAGAATGCCCCTGGCTTCTATTATCAACTATAAAAAATAAATAAAATACAAGACAGCCTTTGGCGATGAGGGTATAGCTCAGTGATCCTTGAGTTTGAGCACAGCAAAATAATGGGTGAACTTATACAATGGTTATGGTTTTCTTTTCTTTCTTTCTTTCTTTCTTTCTTTATTCATTTTCTTTTTTTTTTTTTTTTTTTTTTTAGGAGTGAGTATTGAACCCAGGAGCATTGTACCTCCAAGCTACACCCCCAGCCTTTTTGATTTTGGGTTTGGAAATGGGGTCTCGCTAGGTTGCTGAGAGTTTTGCTACTTTATTGAGGCCATACTTGAACCTATGATCCTCATATCTCAGCCTCCCAAGTATTGGGATTATAGGCGTGCACCACCCTGCCCTCCTTAATCCAAGGAGAATTTTCTGGCTTATGGACCCCCTCAAACTTGAGCCTCTTGGGGTACCCTGCTCGGCCCACCTCTGAGTCAGGTCTTCTTTTTCTCTGTGTCTGTTCCCCAGGCTCCTACTTGTATTTGCCCAAACACTGTAGTTGAAGAAATCCCACCAGGACATGTGAAATCTTTCGCTACTGGCTCTGCATTGAGTCAACAACGAAATAGAAGCAATTTTTTTCTGATTGAGCAGTCAAACTTCAAGGTAACTTTCACCCGGGAACTTGGCCAGTTCCTGAGAAGTGAAGGCATCAGAGGCCTCTCAACAGCACAGCTGTCTGTAGAACAAGGCAGTTCCGAGCCCAAAGCGGCCTCCCTGCCAATGCAGACCAACGACCTGGCGAGGCTTGCTTATCTTCTGTCCACCAGCGGATGCTGCTCTGCCTGGGCGGGGCTCAGGGCCAGGAGGCATCGGGCTAGTCTCCTAACGCAGCTATTCAGGAGGACTGCAGCTCCAGCTCCTGGGGGGGCCCTTCAGCATGGGGCACAGGTCCCCTTCTTTCCAAAGCACCCTGAGAAATCAAAATCTACATGACATTTACATGTTGATCTGGAAAAAGGGAGTGCTCCCGATCCAGTTTAGAAAAATTTCCACAAAGATTGGGGGTGGAGCCCAGTGCTTAGCCCACACAAGGCTCTGGGTTTGAATCCCAGCACCAGGAAAAGAAAGAAAAAAGAAGAAAAAGAAAATTTTCTATTAAAATGGCTAAAAAGCAACCATAAGCTAGGCATGGTGGACCATGCCTATAACCCCAGGACCTGGGAGACTGAGACAGGAGGATTGAATGTTTGAAGCCAGATTCAGCAATTTAACAAAACTCTCCACAACTTAGTAAGACCCTGTTTCAAAATAAAAAATAAAGTATGGCTGGAGATGTTTCCCAGAGATAGAAAGCCCCTGGGTTCAATCCCCAGTACCACAGAAAGGAAAAAAAGAAAAAGCAACGATAGCTGGGCGTGGTGGCGCACGCTTATAATCCTAGTACTTGGGCGGCTGAGACAGGAGGATCCCAGGTTCTCAGCCAGCCTCAGCCTCCCTAGGCCCTCTGCAACTCAGTGAGACCCTGTTTCAAAATAAAGAATAAAAAATAGGGCTGGAGTGTAGCTTGGAGGTAGAATTCCCCTGGGTTCCATCCCCAGTGCAGAAAAGCAATCATAAAACAAAAGAAAATTCTTCACGGGCAAGAGAAAGACTAAGTTTAAGTTAGCCGGCAGCCCAAGAGTGCAGAGAGCACCCCAGGGTGAGCTAGCGGGGTGAGGTGGGTGCGGTCAGGATTAGCAGTTCCCTCTGGAGTCCTATTCTGTTCCCGCCACCCCCTGCTGCAGCTGCACCCAGAACCTGGCAGCTATTACGCACCCCTGACTGGGGAGTGGACGGCAGGAGAGCCTACAGCTGCCATTTTCTGCTGCGCTGTTCTGAGCATGTGTCTGTCATCTCGTGGAACCTCGCTACTGTTATTTCCCGGCAGCTGAGCCCCAGAGAGGTTGTCACTTGCCCAATATCACGCAGCTAGTCAGAGCGAGACCTGGGGAGAGACCAGTGTTTCTGACCCAAGGTCTGGACTTTCTGTCCCAGATGCCCCCCCACCAGCTGGTGGCAGGTCCTGCTGCGTGGGCCCGGTGGGCAGCACATGCCGCCTGGGTGCAGCGTGGCCTGGGATTGGCCTCGCACGTCGTCTCTACCCCTGGGCACTGCTGGCAGAGGCGGGCAAAAAGCTTTCCTTTCTATTCCCCCAGATACCAGCTCTGACACCTCCAATTTCCATGGCGATCACTGTGTTTTCTGAGTCAAGCAGGGTATAGGGAAAGTCGCTCTTTCCCTGGAATAATTTATCATCTCATTATTTCCATTAGCTGACCCTGTTCAACCCTCTTCTGGGCTGAGCTGTTTGAATTTCCAGCGTGGAAATCCCAGGCCTGGCAGGAAAGGCTGCCTTCCACCCTAGCGTGGAAGTGGGAGGCACCACCTGCAGCTGTGGGGGCAGCTTGGAGCTCGGAACACAGTGGGGAGGGCTGACGTGGAACGCTGGGCATTGTGGTTTCCTCTGGGTCTAGAGGTGGGTGTGCCGCAGAGGTTCCCAGGGCTCTGCTGGGCTGGGCTGAGGGCACGTGGCTGAGGGCTGCTGGGACCTACAGCTGTGGGGGAGGGCTGTACCCCAGGAAGGCAAACCCATTCGCAGGATAAGAAGGGGGCTCCAGAAAATGAGGGGGCTCCCATACCTCTGAACCAGAACACAGAGTAAGGCTGAGAATGCTGATTTCCTCAGGAGACTGAGCAGGTGAGTATTATGGTTCAAGCATGTGTGTGTGTGTGTGTGTGTGTGTGTGTGTGTGTGTGTGTGTGTGTTGCTGGGGATGGATCCCAAGGGCTTACACGTGTTAAGCAAGAACCACCACTGAGCTACATCCCCAGCCCTTTTTATTTTATTGTGAGAAAGGGTCTTCCCAAGTTTTCCACACTGGCCTCAAACTTTCAATCCTCCTGCCTCAGCCTCACGAGTAGCTGGGATTACAGGTTCTATCACCACGCCCGGCCTTATGGTTTAGATCTTCAGAGTCCCCCAGAAGCTCATAAGCTGAAGGCTTGGTCACGCTGATGCACCACTGGGGGCTGGCAGAAACTTTAGGAGGTGCGGCTCTTGAAGGAAGGGAGGAAGGGAGGTGGCTACGGGGTGGACCCTGCCCGCTTCCCTCTCTCCTCACTTGTGGCCACCACAAGATGGCTACCTTTGCTCCTCCAGGTGTTCCCCATGATGACAGGGCCAAGTGGCCATGGCCTGAAATCTCTAAAATGGTAAATCAAAGCAAGCCTTTCTTCCTCATAAACTGTTCATCCCAGGTATTTTGCCACAGCAGTGGAAAGAGGACTGATACAATAAGCATGCAGCTTAAACACCTGGGCCTTGGGCTCGGTTCCTTACTGTGCCACTTCCTGGCGGCACTGTCTTGTGCAAGTTGCCTAACCTCTCCCAGCCTCCGTTTCTTTCCCTGTGAAGTGGGCAGAGCTGGGACCCTATCCACCTGCCCAAGTTACCAGAATTACCTGAGGCGACGTATCCAATCAAGGTCTGCCTCCCACCGGGGAGCATGCGCTCCAGGTCCAACTGTGCTGATGATCAACGCTCCCAGCTGGTTTGGGAGCTTCCTGCTTTTACCATTAAAAATCAGCCGGGCGTGGCGGCGCACGCTTGTAATCCAGGCATTCGGGAGACTGAGGCCGGAGGATCGCGGTTCGCAGACAGCCTCAGCTACTTAGTGAGGCCCTCTGCAATTCAGTGAGACCCGGTTTCAAAATAAAGAATAAAAAGTAGGGCAGGGGGTGTAGCTCGGAGGTCAAATGCCCCTGGGTTCCATCCCCAGACCCGAAAAAAAAAAAAAAAAAAAAAAATCAGCAACCCAAGCCGGGTGTGGTGGCACACACTTGTAATCCCAGTGCTTGGGAGGCTGAGACAGAAGGATCGCATAGATTCAAAGCCAGCCTCAGCTACTTAGTGAGGTTCTCAGCAACTTTGTGAGACCCTGTTTTCAAATAAAGTATAAAGTAGGTCTGGGAGTATAGCCCGAAGGTAGAAAGCCTCTGGGTTCCACCCCCAGTACCACACACACACACACACACACACACACACACACACACACACACACACAAGAATCAACAACCCAGGAAACTCCTGAGTTCTGGGGAAATAGGGAGGGCCCTGGATGCAACGGTGCATGCCTATGATGCCAGCAACTCAGAAGGCTGATGCAGGAGGAGGGCCAGATGAGGCCAATCTGGGCAATTTAGTGAGACCTCGTCTCAAAATAAAACATAGAAAGGGTTGGGGGAGCCAGGTATGGTGGTACATGCCTGTGATCCCAGTACTTGGCAGGCTGAGGCAGCAGGATCACAGGTTCAAGGCCAGCCTCAGCAACTTAGGGAGTCCCTCAGCAATTTAGCAAGACTATCTCCAAATAAGAAATTTTTAAAAATAGGTCTAGGGTAAGCCGGGCGTGGTGGCGCACGCTTGTAATCCCACCATTCGGGAGGCTGAGACCTGGAGGATCATGGTTCGCGGACAGCCTCAGCTACTTAGTGAGGCCCTCTGCAACTCAGTGAGACCCGGTTTCAAAATAAAGAATAAAAAATAGGGCAGGGGGTGTAGCTCAGAGGTCAAATGCCCCTGGGTTCCATCCCCAGACCCGCAAAAAAAAAAAAAAATAGGTCTAGGGTACCCTTGGAAAGAATGCCCTTAGAAAGAAAGAAAAAGAAAGAAGAAAGAGAAAGAAAGAAACAAGAAAGAAGGAAGGAAAGAAAGAACATTTTCCTAAACAAAGACAAAAACATGCCCTCCTCAGGTGTTGTGAAGCCTTCTGTTCAGATGATCCAAGCACATTCCACCTGAAACTTGCTGAATTATCTGTTGAGACTTAGAAGGCCCTAAGAGTAAGGAGAGACCACTTTTGTGGTTTATTCCAGACCCTGCAGGTCACCCATTCCAGCTCCCTAGGGAGGGGTGACTGCACCAATCGGCTGATTTCTCTGCGCATGGGTGACGGCCACGCCCACAGCCCTTGCTGTTGAGGGGCCTGGGGACCAGGCCTGCTCATACTTCATAGCCAGGGGGGAGATGCTACAAAATCACAGACCTCCAGGCCCAGAAGGCCCAGGAGACCATGAGGCAAGCCCTCTTTTTCTTAATTTATTTGGGGGGAGGGCCTGGGATTGAACCCAGAGTGTCCTACCTTGAGCTATACCCTCAGCCTTTTTTTTTTTACCTCTAATTGCTCAGGTCCTCACTAAGTTGTTGAGGCTGGCCTCAAATCCACAATCCTATCTCAGCCTCCCAAGTGCTGGGATTAGAGGCATATGCCACCGCGCCACAAAAGCTCTGCACTCTGCCCTTTTTTAACAGGGAAGCTGAGGCCCACACTGGCCAGACCCCCTGCCGGCGCTCACAGGCTCCTGAGATGCAGAGGCAGGAGGGCTGCACTCGAGCTTATTTGAATGGTTTATTTTATTTTATTTATTTATTTATTTATTTATTTTGGTGGTACTGGGGTTCCTGGAAGCCCTTCTACCTCCGGGATACACTTCCACGGGCTACACTCCCAGACCTGTTTTTTAACTTTTTTATTTGGAAACAGGGTCTCTTATGCCAGCACGGCTGGCTTCGAACCAGCACGATCCTCCTGTCTCCGCCTCCCAAGTGCGGGGATTACAAGCGTGCGCCACCACGCCCGGCATGAATGGTTTATTTTAAAATACTTCTGTGTGTATGAGTTTATATCGGGATCTACATACATATTTAAGATGAGCTAATTAACACATGAAGTTAATCCCAGTTAATCCTCAACTGCAGAACCACCTCAGGGTTGCTTATTAGCATAAGGAGCGCAGCAGTGGTTTTGATGGGTGGGGTTTGGGGGGTTTAGGCAGGAGGACAGGGAATTTTATATGCACACTCTGGTAGGGGGCTGGGAACCACACGGGGCTGGAATTCCAACTCACCCAGCCCCCTACAGCTGCAGGGTGCCGGTCAGGGGTGCCTGACAGAAGGGCCATCAGGAAACCCTAAAAGGCTAAACCCCCATCTCCCATCACACACACGTACGCCCATGTGCACAGGAGCACAAATGCACACATTCTTTTCGCCCTGAGCAACAAAGCCCTCTGAACACCAGCTCTCATTAGTTAACTGTACATACAGCTCTGTGTGTGCACACGTGCCAATGTGGTGCAAGCCTGTGGAGGTGTGCACAGTGCACACCTGTGGGTGCATACCTGTTTGGGTATGTGTGCCTACACACCTGTAATGGTGTGCACAGGTGTGAGAGCACCCATGCATGTGCATGCAGAAGGGTGTGCGCACACACGTGTGGGTAAGCGCACACGTTTATGGATATAGGCATGAGCATAATGGGAATCACACAGTTCTGGCCCAAACCCAGCTCTTCCCTTTGGTCCCAGTGGCCTTGAGCAGGTCACCCCAATGAGCTGCCATTTCTCATCTACTTGAGGGCTCACAGTGTTTGTCTGGCAAACTCTGTGTCAGTAAAGACACACAGGCTCAGAGCAGGGCACCCAGGGACTCCATGGCTCCAGCCTGTTCACAGGGCGGCCTTGAGCACTTTCTGGCCTTCCCACACCTCCATGGCATTGTCTTGAAGACTGCATCAGCCAGGTATGGTGGCACACACCTATGATCTTAGTACTTGGGAGGCTGAGACAGGAGTATCACAGGTTCAAAGCCAGCCTCAGCACTTAGTGAGACTCTGTTTCAAAAACAATAATAAATAAATAAATAAATAAATAAATAAATAAATAAAAAGGATTTATTTAGCTAAGGTATAGAATGGCCCTGAGCTCAATCTCTAGTTCCCCCAAAAGGCTGCACTTCTCCAAGTTGCTGGTGAAGCAGCACATTTAACGTCCTCGGAGCAGCACTGGGGACCTGTCAGGAGCTTTCTGAGGAACAGTTATTTAAATGTGTGTCAAAAAGCATTTAGAACAAAAGGAGAGAAAACAAAAAGCATTTGGATTATTTAGAAGAAATGGAAATGTTCTAAAACTGGGCTGTGCGGATGGCTGCATAGCTCTGTAAATTTATTAAAAGTCATTAAATTGTACATTTGGAATGGTTGGGTTTATGGCATATAAATTATACCTCAATAAAGCTGTTTTTAAAAATGCATTTATAATCAAACAAATATAACTTGCAGGATAATATATGCAGTACGGTTGCCATTTACAAAAAGTTCAAACTATATAAAACAATACCCAGGTACAGTGGCACACGCTTGTAATCCCAGTACTTAAAAGGCCAAGACAGGAGGAGAGCACGTTAGAGGCCAGCCTCAGCAACTTTGCAAGACCTGTTTCAAAATAAAAAATAAGTACTTGGGCGGCTGAAACAGGTGGATTGTTCAAAACCAGCCTCAGCAACTTAGGCTATCAGCAACTTAGCAAGACCCTGTTTCCAAATGAAAAATAAAATACAGGGCTGAGGGTATAGCTTGGAGGTAGAATGCCTATAGGTTCAATCCTCAGCACCAAAACAAGATAAAAATAAAATAAAATAGGGCCGAAGGTGTAGCTCAGAGGCAGAATGCCCCTGGATTCAATTCCTAATACCACAAAAAAAGGAGCTTGGGGATGTAGCTTAGAGCAGAATGCCCCTGAATTCTATCCCTAGTTAAAAAAAAAAAAAAAAGAGACTTCCGGGAAGATGGCGACCGAGAAAAGCGGGGCTTAAGAGTCCCACTAACAACCAATCTCCATTACCACAAAAAGAGCGCCTTTCATAGCCAGAAAACACCATCACCAGAAAAACAAAAAAAAAACCACCAGGCTCCAGAGAGAAAGCAGACTGAGAACAGAGCTCAGGGCCACAGAGGAGACACACGCGCCCGAGGACGCGGCAGCAGCGCCATACTGCCGGCGGCAGTGGCGAACTCAACGGACGGCTACAGCAAGCCAGGTGAGCCGCTGCGGAACAGCCAGGCGGGATCTTTCGGCGCAGACAGCATTTAAAGCTCCCAGTGGCTGAGCTCAGCACACGCTGCAGGGATTCAGAGTGGAAATCAAAACCAGAGAAGAAAAAATACGCCAGCCTCATGGCCGAGGGCGTGGCAGCGGCGCCATATTGCCACCGGCGGCGGAAGCAGCAGTGAATTCACCGAGTCCAGTACAGCTACATCTGCGTACTCAAGAACAGTGAGTCAAATTGCGGGCCACAGAGGAGAAATCGCAGTATTGGGCCTCCTGGGACTTGACCCAGTGAGGGAGTGGTGGTGGCAGAGATATCACACCATAGGAGAACGTGCAACCTGGCACCCCCCATAGTTTAAAGCAGCCTCTATCGACTCCCTGGGTCGGAGACTCTGTGATACAACCCAGTAAAGGAGTAGTGGGGTCTGAGATAATACAGACTCGAGATCCAGAGCACCTTAAGTGAAGTCATAGTGACCCAAGGGAAGAACCCAGAGAAGGCACAAACTTCTGAAATCATGGGAAAGAGGAATAACACTGGAGCAATGAATGCCCACAACTCCACAACATCAGAACCCGATAAAACAGAAAATCAGAGATTTCTAGAAGATCAAATCAGGAAAATAACTGTAGAAATAATAGAGGTGCTTCGAAAAGAACTCAGAGAGAGCCAAAAAGAGATAAAGGATGCAATTAATGAAGTAAAGGCCTCAATTCAAAGCACAAACAACCGATTAGACCACATGGAGAACAGAATCTCGCTCTTAGAAGATGAGCAATCCAAAAATGAATGCATAGTTTCTAATCTAGAAAAAAATATCCAACAGCAGGAATCTGACATTGAACAAATATGGGCCCATCTTAAGAGAGCTAACCTAAGAATAATTGGAATAGAGGAGGGAAAAGAAAGTGATACCAAAGGGATCAACAATCTCTTCAAGGAAGTAATAGCAGAAAATTTTCCAAATATAGAGCAAGAGGTTGATACACAGATCCAGGAAACTTATAGAACTCCCTTTAGACAGGATCCGAGAAGAGGATCCCCACGCCATATAATTGTCAAAATGACCAATGTGGAAGCCAAGCAGAGAATCTTAAAGGCAACAAAAACAAAGGGCCAACTGACATTCAGAGGCAAACCAATTAGAATCACTCCAGACTTCCCAAACCAAGTCATGAGAGCCAGAAGGGCTTGGAGTAACATATTCCAAACTCTGAAAGAAAACAACTTCCAGCCAAAAATTTCCTATCCAGCAAAACTTTCTATCAAATTAGATGGAGAAATAAGAAGCTTCCATGACAAACAGAAACTGAAGGAATTTATGTCTTCAAAACCAGCGCTAGAGAAAATACTCAAAGAGATTAACTACAAAGAAGAAATAGGTAACACTCACCAGAACCAGAGAAACAAGAGTTTCCATCCAACAGACAACTAAGATTGGTTATCTGTGGAGATTCATTATTTATGTTAGTCTTTTACCTATCTCTAAATTGTATTGTTTGCCTTTATTGTTGTTAATTTTTAGGATTTCTAGTTGGAATATTAATATACCTTCAGATATAGCATTTGGAAATATTTTATCCAATTCTATTAGTAACTTTTAACTCTGTTTACATTGTCTTTGGATATACAATATTTTCTTTTATTTTTTAGGGAGTTTGTATATTCTTCTGTTGCCTGTGCCATTGAAATCATATCCAAGAAATCACTGCCAATTTCAATGTTGTGAGGTTTTATGACCCATATTTTCTCCTAAAAGTTTATAGTCTTAAGATTTATATTTAGGTCTTTTATCTATTTTGAGTTAATACTTGTATATGGGATTAGGTAAGGGTCCAATTTTATTCTTTTCCATGTAATTATTATTTTTCAACAATATTTAGTTAAAAGATTATTATTTCCACCACCAAATGTTCGTGGAAACCTTGTCAAAAATAACTTGACAATATAGGGAAGAATTTAGCTCTAGGCTTGTATTTAACTCCAATAGTCTATATATCTGCCTTTAGAACAGTACTACACTGTTTCAATTATTGTAGCTTTATATGGTTTGAAATCAGAAAATATATATCTGCTAGCTTTGTTCTTTTTCAAGATCGTTTTGGGTATCTAGAATTCATATTCCATATTAGGATAGATTTTTTTCTGAAAAATAAATATATAAATATATGATAGTTTCACCTAAAAAAAACAGAAAAAAATATGCTCTAGTAAGAAAGAAAGCAAAAAGAAATATTGAAATGCTATCTTTAAATCATCAAACGCTTGGTATCAGACAAATGAAACTGTTATGTGAGATTATCATTTTTAATTTTGGATAAATTGCTATAATACTAGATGTCAACCACTAAGCCAAGCATGGGAAGGAGGGATGGGGAGAGAATGGGGTGGGGATCGGGTGGGGGCTGACTGGGCGATGTGTGCATGTATGTCTACAAAAGTTTGTATCCCACTATGATGTATGAATACAGTGCACCAATAAAATAAAATTAAAAAAAAAAGAATAAGAAAAGTAGGTAGCAGTATTATTCACATTAGAATATAATAAGAGGAGCCAGGCATGGTGGCACACACCTGTAATCCCAGTACTTGGGAGGTTGATTTAGCAAGACTCAGCAACCTAGTAAGGCCATGTTTTAAAACAAAACAACTTAGTGAGACCCTGTTTCAAAATAAAAATAAAATAAGGCTAGAGAGTGTGGCTGAGAGTTAGAATGCCCTGACATTGTCCCCAGCACCCCCAAGACAGAAATAAAGCAGCAGCAGCAGCAGCGGCCACAGCCTTGAGAGATTGCAGCAGGGAGCGCTCTTAGGGAACATATGTGTATGGTCCAGAGTGTTCCCTTCCCTTGCGGAGACATGAGGCTCAGAACGGGAGGTGACCCAGGAGGCCCAGCAGAACTTGATAGCTTCTGCCTTTAACACATAGTGCGTTCTGGGGAGTGTGTGTTTGCCAAAATCTTCGGAAGCTGTAACAAGAAACGAGAGAAAAGCAGGGCCGCTGCAGGGATGGGCGCGTGGCTGGTGCCCAGGAAGGGCCCTGGAGTTGGGAACGTGGCCAGGGCCAAGGTGGAGGCGGAGGCCCCGCAGGGGAGCCGCAGGACCCAGCGCCCTGCCCTTGCGGCCACTCGTCACATGGCCAGACTAAAGTTTACAGCTTTGGAACAATAATGCGGGTTGGTCACTAATGGGCCTTTGAGAATTGTCACTCACATGTAGATAATTATAGAGCTGTAATGGGGCTAATTCAGAGAGAATCAAGCCCAAGGCCCTGTTGGTTCCTCTAAGACTGAGAAGGCCCCAGCTCGGCTGGCGAGAATGACAGCCTCACTAGGACCTTGGCTCCACCTGGACTTGCCTGACCCGGACACCCTTGGGGAGAGGAAACCTGTCCTGGTTTTGTATTTATTTATTTATTTATTTGGTGGGGGAGAAAATGCTAGCCTCTAAAACAGTTTAAAAACGCCGGGCGTGGTGGCGCACGCTTGTAATCCCCGCGCTTGGGAGGCGGAGACAGGAGGATCGCGCAGGTTCGAAGCCAGCCGCGCTGGCATAAGAGACCCTGTTTCAAAAATATAAAATAGGTCTGGGAGCGTAGCCCGGAGGTAGAAGGGCTTCCAGGAACCCCAGTACCACCAAAAAAAATAAAAATAAAAAAAAATAAAATAAAACAGTTTAAAATAAAAAACAAAACAAAAAACCTGTGGCCAGAACCATAGGATATTTTGGATGTAGTGGTACATTCTTGAAATTACAGCTGCTCTGAAGGCTGAGGGAGGAGGATAGGAAGTTTGAGTCCTGTGGGCGTGCTGGGGCACGCTTGTGATCCCAGTACTCGGGAGGCTGAGGCCGGAGGATCACAGGACAGTGGCCAGCCTCAGCTACTTAGTAAGACCCTGTTTCAAAAATAAAGAATAAAATAAACCGGGCGTGGTGGCGCACGCTTGTAATCCCAGCATTCGGGAGGCTGAGACCGGAGGATTGCGGTTTGCAGACAGCCTCAGCTACTTAGGTCCTCTGCAACTCAGAGAGTCCCTGTTTCAAAATAAAGAATAAAAAATAGGGCAGGGGGTATACCTCGGAGGTCGAATGCCCCTGGGTTCCATCCCCAGACCCGCGAAAGAAAAGAAAGAAAGAATAAAATAGAGCTAGGGGTGTAGCTTGGAGGTAATGTGCCCCTGGATTCCATCCTCAGTACCACCATAAATAAATAAATGAATAAATAAATAATAGGCTGAGGCTGCAGCTCAGAGGTAAAATGCCCCTAGGTTCAATCCCAGTACCATGAAGAAGAAGGAGGAGGGGGGAGGGAGGAGGAGGAGGAGGAGGAGGAGGAGGAGGAGGAGAAAGAGGAGGAGGAGAGGGGGGAGGAGGAGGAGGAAGAGGAGAAGAAAGAGGAGGAGGAGGGGAGGAGGAGGAGGAGAGGGGGGGAGGAAGAGGAGAAGAAAGAGGAGGAGGAGGAGAGGGGGGGAGGGAGAGGAGAAGAAAGAGGAGGAGGAGGAGAGGGGGGAGGAGGAGGAGGAGGAGAGGGGGGAGGAGGAGGAGGAGAGGGGGGAGGAGGAGGAGGAGAGGGGGGAGGAGGAGGAGGAGAGGGGGGAGGAGGAGGAGGAGGAGGAGGAGAAGGAGGAAGAGGAGGAGGAGAGGGGGAGGAGGAAGAGGAAGAGAAAGAGAAAGAGGAGGGGGGAGGAGGAGGAGGAAGAGGAGAAGGAAAAGGAGGAGGAGGGGAGGAGGAGGAGGAGGAGGAGAGGGGGGAGGAGGAAGAGGAGAAGAAAGAGGAGGAGGAGGGGAGGGGGGAGGAGGAGGAGGAGAGGGGGGAGGAGGAGGAGGAGAGGGGGGAGGAGGAGGAGGAGAGGGGGGAGGAGGAGGAGGAGGAGAGGGGGGAGGAGGAGGAGGAGGAGAGGGGGGAGGAGGGGGAGGAGGAGGAGAGGGGGAGGAGGAGGAAGAGAGGGAAGGAGGAGGAGGAGAAGGAGGGGGAGAGGGAGGGGGAGAGGGAGGGGTGAAGGAGGGGGAGGCAGCACACTGGGTCAGGAGAGGTGTGTGAGTAGAAGGGCCCATGGTGGGTGGAGGGGAAGAGTAACTTTCTCTTTCATGACTTGAGTGACAATCTGCTGTGTGCTGTCCTTACTCTCCCCACCTGTACTTGTATGTGTGTGTGTGTGTGTGTGTGTGTTACTGGGGATACCCAGGGACATTCAACCTCTGAGCTACACGTCCAGCTGTATTTTATTCTTTTTTTTTTTTTTTTTTTTTTTGCGGTACTGGGAATGGAACCCAGGGGCATTCTACCTCTAAGCTACACGCCCAGCCCTATTTTTTATTCTTTATTTGGAAACAGAGACTCACCGAGTTGCAAAGGGCCTCACTAAGTAGTGGCTGAGGCTGTCCTCGAACAGTGATCCTCCTGTCAGCCTCCCAAATGCTGGGATTACAAGCATGCGCCACCACGCCTGGCTACTTTATGCAATTTTATATGCCGTGGTCACAATGTATTCGTGCACGTGTGATGAAACCCTGGGTCTTACGCATGCTAAGTGTGTGCTCTACCACTGAGTCACACTTTCAGACCTATGCCCACAATTATTTAAGTTAAAAGAGCTCTAAGATGAAAATATCCATTTTGGTGGACTTGTTTGGGGACTTACGTTATTCTCTATACTCTTGTGTATTAAAATTCAAAATAATTCAAACAAAATAGTGGCCTGCCTTGCAGTATGAGCTGGGGCTGTGGGGAATGGGCCTTGGAGGGAATGCAGAAATGCCTGGGGAGAGAGGCAGGGCGGGGTGCAGGGCAGTCCCTCCCTCCTCAACCAGGGTGGCCCTGGGGCCGCCCGAGCTCCCCTGGGAGCAGCCTGCCCATCAGGCTCCCAGACACGCAGCAGTGCCCGCAGACACTAGCAGAGGGGCCTCAGACAGCCTCCTGATTTGCCAGGCTCTCCACATTCCCCAGCTGATGGATGACCCTCCACTCTGCCTCCCTCCTCCCTCCAACGCTGCGGTCTCCAAGGCCACCCGCTGGAGTGGGAGCCTGCGCAGGTGGGGAGGGCCAGGCGGGCGGGCTGCTGGCCTCTGCTGCCCCTCCGCCTCCTTCCAGCCTCCCTGCCTGGAACCCTGGGGTCTCCCCGGGCCACGTGGCCACCCCATGTCTCTTCTTACCCCCTGTGATTTGAGTGCCCGCCCGCTATGGGGCCCAGGCCGGTGCCAGATCCCTACTCCAAGAAGCTTGTAGACCACAGCAAGTAGGGCGGAGAACAGCTGCCCTCGGAGGCCCCCAGGCCTCTCTAGGAGCCTGACCTCCAGCGAGGCCTGAGAGGTGGGAATGAGTCCTACAAGATGGTGTGGTGCAAGGCTGTGGCAGAGGATGTGCTCGGCAGCGCTGAGCCCTGAGGTAGGCCCAGGCTTCAGTCTGTGGGCCTGGGTAGGCATGAAAGAGGGAGATGAAAGGATTCCTCCCCTACCTAGGCCCTGGGAAGGGCGAGGCAAGGTGACCAACAGAACTGCTGGGAAACCCAGCAGAACCCTGGGGTGCAGTTGATTCCAGACCAACTAAACAGCCTCACACAGGCCCCACAACAACCACCCTGTTGGCCTCACTGGGGGCACTGCAAGCCCGAGATGGCAGGAGAGGGCACGACCACTGTCGCCCCCGCCTCGGACGGAGGCACGGAGCGGGGAGGCCTCGCAGGGCAGGGCGGGCGGGGGGGCCTGGCCTCGGCTTCCACCTAACAAAGCTGTGCCAGGCTCCGAGGCGGCTCGCGGGAACTGCAGTGCCCCAGGCCGTGGTCCTGTGAGACTGAGAGGCAGGGTCGGCCCAGCACAGCCATCAGGGCTGTCAAGCAGACTCCAGTGGCGCTCTGCCCTCCCTAACACGCCTACCAAGAGGAAGACCCTGCCATGTTGGTCAGAATGTGTGTGGCAAATCTGGCCTGTGAAGGGGCCAGGGAACAGGGAGGCCGCAGGTTAAACACATGGAGGATGGTGGAGGGCAGGGGCAGACTCTGGATCCAGACAGCCCAAGCCCCGCAGGCAGCTCTGCAGCCGTCTCTTGAGACCTGAGCACTGAGTTTGTCCATTTACTTAATGCAACATATCTTACTGTAATAATTCTATATTCATTTTAATGTTCAAATAGAGAACTATACTATGGCTAGGGAAAAGCTAACCTGGGTACTTAATGCTTTTTTTTCTTGCAATACTGGGGATGGAACCCAGGGGCATTTGACCTCCGAGCTACACCCCCAGCCCTAGTTTTTATCCTTTATTTTGAAACAGGGTCTCACTGAATTGCAAAGGGCCTCACTAAGTAGCTGAGGCTGTCCGGGAACCAGATCTTCCTGTCTCAGCCTCCCAAATGCTGGGGTTACAGGCATGCGCCACCACGCCCTCCCGGCTACTTAATGCATTTTGTTTTGCCTCTGGTGTTGAGATTTGAACACAGGCCCTTGGGCTCTACCACTAAGTCACATCTCCTTATTGCATTGTGTGTGTGTGTGTGTGTGTGTGTGTGTGTGTGTGTGTGTGTTACTGGGGATGAAACCCAGGGGCATTCTACCTCTGAGCTACACCCCCAGCCCTATTTTTTATTCTTATTTATTTATTTATTTTTGGTGGTACTGGGGTTCCTGGAGGCCCTTCTACCTCCGGGCTACACTCCCAGACCTATTGTATACCTTTTATTTTTGGAAACAGGGTCTTTTAAGCCAATGCAGCTAGCTTCTAACCTGTGCGATCCTCCTGTCTGTCTTTGCCTCCCAACCGCAGGGATTACAAGTGTGCGCTACCACGCCCGGCTTTTATTCTTTATTTTGAAACAGGGTCTCACTGAGTTGCAGAGGGCCTCACTAAGTAGCTGATCCTCCTGTCTCAGCTTCCCAAATGCTGGGATTACAAGCGTGCACCACCACACCTGGCTTTTACTGCACTTTTTAAGTTAGTCAATTGAGCCAAGGAGCATTCTATCTCCAAGCTACACTCCAGCCCTATTTTATTTTGTAATTTGAAACAGGATCTCAGTAGATTGCTGAGACTGACCTCAAACCTGCAATACCCCTGTCTTAGCCTCCTAAATGAGTCAATTAAAAGAAAACTAAAAAGCAGGTAACTATGTATGTCCATCTGAAAACTGGTCTGTAAGCAAGGGAGGTGCGGGGTGCGTCTAGGGTGCCTCACCTGCCTGCTTCAGCTCACTTTGGGTTTTCTTGGGGCGCCACTGGTTTTCAAACTGCTTCTCAGACCCTGGCACACCCGGAGGGTGTGGGCAGGTGTATCTACGAGACAGGTGGAGGGTTGAGCTTCTTTTGGGGCTGACACCTAGAGGAAGCCGCTCACCCCGTGGACTTGCCATGGAATCCCCTACTCCACTGCCCGAGTCCCCAAGTGGACTGCAGACCTGATTTAGGTGGTCGTGACTTAGGATGACGCACACATCTCTGTAATCCCAGCACTTGACCAGCTGAGACAGGAAGATCACAGGTTCAAGGTCAGCCTTGGCAACTCAGCAAGAACCTATTTCAAAGTAAGAAATAAAAAGGACCAGAGTGTCAGGCAGAGGTAGATGCCCCTAAGTTCAACTCCCAGTAACAAAAAGAAAAGAAAGAAGGAAGCGGTGGCAAGTACGGCGGTGGCAGGGCGAAAGTCATCCTGAGGCAGTAGGTAGGCAAGGCCTCCCCAGACTGTGAGGTACATGCAGGGCTTCATTTTTTGTTTGTTTTTGTTGTTTGTTTTTGATGGTGTGTGTGTGTGTGTGTGTGTGTGTGTGTGTGTGTGTGTGTGTGTGTTAGTATTGCTAGGGATTAAACCCAGGGCCTTCTTCCTCTGAACTACACCCCTAGCCCTATTTTTTTTTTATTTTTTTATTTTTTTTGGTGGTACTGGGGGTGGAACCCCGGGGCTTTCTACCTCCAGGCTATACTCCCAGGCCTATTTTATACTTTATTTGGAAACAGGGTCTCACTAAGTTGCTGAGCCTCACTAAGTAGCTGAGGCTGTCTCGAACCTGTACCATCCTCCTGTCTCAGCCTCCCAAGCGCGGGGATTACAGGCGTGCGCCACCACGCCCGGCCCTATTATTTTTTTTTAAACATGGTCTTGCTAAGTTGGTGAAGCTGGACATGAACCTGTGCTCCTCCTGTCTTAGCCTCCCAGGTATTAGATAATAGGCATGTGCCACCATGCCTGGCTCTATAATTTTCTTATTGTGGTAAAATAGACATAACATAAAATGTATCATCTTAAGCTGGGCGTGGTGACGCACGCTTGTAATCCCTGCACTTGGGAGGCTAAGACAGGAGGATTGCACAGGTTCAAAGCCAGCCTCAGCTACTTAGTGAGGCTCTCAGCAACTTAGTGAGACCCTGTTTCCAAATAAAATATAAAATAGGTCTGGGAATATAGCCCGGAGGTAGAAAGCCTCTGGGTTCCACCCCCAGTACCACAAAAAAAAAAAAAAAGTATCAACTTAACCATGTTAAATGTACAGTGTTCCATAGCATTAAGTGCGTCCACAGCATTGCACAATCACCCCACAGTCCACTTCCAGAACTACTTCTGGAACTCTGTACCCATTAAACAAGAGCTGGGCCCCAGCCTGTCCCCCACTCTACCACCTCAGAGCCTCTACTCTACTTTCTGTCTCTAGGTACTTGCCTATTCTAGGCTTATTTTTGTTAATAGTTAACACGTATGTGCTGAAAATGTGCAGCAGAAAAAGTCCCCACACCGCAGTTCTCTTCCCAGAAGAATACTGTTGTCAGTTACCTACTTATTTCAGAGGTATTATATGCAGATATTTTTCAAAAATGTGAGTACATGTCCTTTTACTTAGATACAAAAAGAAGCATACTGGTTTATACCTTTTGCTTTTTATTTTAGTATGTATGTATGTGTTTGTGGTACTGGGGATTGAACCCAGAGGCATTCTACCTCGAGGCTACACTCCCAGCCCTACTTTTATTCTTTATTTTGAAGCAGGGTCTCACTAAGTTGCGGAGGACCTCACTAAACAGCTGAGGCTGCCCGCAAACCCACCATCCTCCTAACCCAGCCTCCTAAGTACTGGGATTACAAGTATGCGCCACCACACCCAGCTCTTCTGCTTTTTTATTAAGTAATAAAATGGAATATCTATATATCTTCCATAGCAGTCTACACAGGACTGCCTGTCCTTCTAATGGCCTTGTAAGATACTGCATCTCACCAATCCCTATTGACAGAAACTCATTCATTTTCAGCTTGTTATATTTAACTATTGACCATGCATGCCCCATATTAGCATCTGATTAGAAAGAGAACAAAGTAAACACAAGGAGACACCTTTTAGTGCGTGTGGTACTAGAGTTCGCAGTAAGGGGCATTCTGCCTGAGTTACACCCCTAGCCCTATTTATTTTATTTGTTTATTTATTTATTTTTGGCACTAGAAATTGAACCCAGGGGCATTCTACCTCAAAGCTACACTTCCAGCCTATTTTTTATTCTTTATTTTGAAACAGGGTCTCACTACATTGTGGAGGGCCTAAGTAGCGGAGGCTGGCTGCGAACCTGTGAGCCTCCTGTCTCAGCCTCTCGAGTACTGGGATTACAGGTGTGCGCCACCGTGCCTGGCTAAGGAGATACCTTTTTACATCTCTCAGACTAGCAAAACTTCAAGTCTGATTATATCAAGTGTTAATGAGGGTGTGGAGGAAAGAAAGGGCCACTGGGAATGGAAGTAGTTATAATCAGCCGGGCATGGTGGCCCACGCTTGTAATCCCAGGACCTGGGAGGCTGAGACAGGAGGATTGCAGGTTCGAAGCCAGCCTCGGCAATTTTGTGAAGCTCTCTGCAACTTAGACCCTGCATCCAGATAAGAAATAAAATCAGACTGAGGGTTTAGCTTAGAGGTAGCATGCCTCTGGATTCAATCCCAGTGACACACACACACACACACACACACACACACACACACACACAGTAGTTATAATCAATTTGGGGAACAGTTTGACAATATCTGGTCAAGCTAAAAATACATAGTCCTTCAGCCCAGCAATTCCCTATTCAGGAAATGTTAAAGAAATGCTCCCACATGTGGGCCACGAAACAGGGTTGGGGGTACAACTCAATGCAACTTATACTTTAGAGGTACCTACTTACAGAGAGATTGTAAAAATAAGTACACAAGATAATTACCAAATTTGAGATCATGTTCACCTCCGGAGAAAGCAATTCTAGAAAGAAACAATGCTTCCGGGTACTTCAAATACATTTATAATGTCTTTTTAATGGTGGAAAAACATAAATTAAGCAAGTTTGACATTTTAATCAATTTATGAAGGGTTGGGAATTGATCCCAAAGCCTCTCAAATGCTAGCATGTACGCTACCACTGAGCTACACTCTCAGCCCCCCCACTTAATCATCTTTAAATTTAAGCCTGACACAGTGACACATACCTGTAGCCCCAGGACTTGCTAAGGCTACCCTCAAACCTGCATCATCCTGCCTCAGCCTCCCAAGTGCTGGGATTGCAAGGACGTGCCACCATGCCCGGCTTGCATCCACCTTTGGCTAATGTGAATAATACTTCTATGAACACGGGCATACCCGTTCTCATCTGCTTGAGCCCTGAGTTTAAATTCTTTTGGCTTTACACCTGGGAGTGGAATTGCTGGAGCACAGGGCAATTCTGTGCTTAGCTTTTTGAGGAGCTGGAGTATAGGGCAAGGGGAAGTAGGGAATGAACCCAGGGGCATTTTCACCTCTGAGGTACATCCCCAGCCCAATTAAAGTGGGGTCTCACTAATTTGCTGAGGCTGCCCTCAAACTTGTGACTCTCCTATCTCAGCCTCTCAAGTACTGGAATTACATGCCTGGCTTGGAAGCTTGGGATGATTTATTTTTAAGGTAGTTGATGGGTACAGACATTCTTTACATTACACTGCAGGCCTTTTGGTATGACTGAAACATTTGATAAATTTAAGAAGTGGAACGAGCTATAATTGGAAGCTACCACTTGCATTGTTAATATCTTTGAGTGGCATCATTAATTCAAAGCCATTTGCCTTGAGTTTCAAAATTGTTACTTCGAGTTCCTGGCCCCCCCCCCCAGCCCCAAATTCCTGCTCTTTGAATCCATCTATATGCTGGGATGTTCACCCCAGTCCTGAAGACCACTCACGCCGAGGCCCTGGGCTCCCGCAGCGTGGGACGGGGTGGCACATCGGCACGGCCGCCTGGGCCTCAGGCTAGGCCACCTTCCTCCCAGGGGTCACCCCTGGACGTTAGCCTGGACCCAGCTAAATCTCTCCTGCCAGGTGAGCGCTCACCTGGCCTGACAGCCCAGACCATGGCCTGTGTGGAGAGAGTCTAGCGCCCCGGCCCAGGACCTGCGTGGGCCACCCGTCAACAGACATGGGTGGGAGCCCAGGTCGGCCTCGGGAGGCTGAGGTCAAGCCCTTCAGCCCTCTGGCCCTCGGGTTCCTCATCTGGAAAGCCAGCCTGGGTGAGTGAACAGCCTCAGACCCACAGGCTGCAGGTGTCCCGGAGGGAGGGATGACAGGCCATTTAACCCATCAGCGCGGCTCTAAGCATGAGACATCGGTAAGACATCATTAGGTTAGGTAAGTGCTAACTTGTCCCCACTGCCAGGCCCAGTGCTTGTAAATGTACTGTGACGGGTATAGTGTGCTTATGAGAGTGTGTGTAATAAATTATCAGAAGTAGCTGCATTTTTAATATCACTTAATACATCAAGTGTGCCTCACAGCAGTCTCAGCCATATTACAAACACTCTGAATGGCTGGCTGCCTCGGCCCTGCCCCGCACTTCCCAGCAAGGCCACAGTGGGTGCAGTGAGGAGGAGGCAGGGGTCCTCAGGTGGGTGCCACCAGCCACCGGTCCCCATTTACCCTCCACCACCTGGATCTGGAGAAAAACAGGCTTTGTTCACCACCGCGCCCCCTGCAGGGAGCAGCAGGTGGCCTGTCACCAGGGGTAGGTAGGAGGCTCTGTAAACATTTGTTGAAACGTGGATTTCATGAATAAATGAGTGGACACGGACCCCTGGAAGGCTCCTCTGCCAACCAGCAACAGTATTTGGAATTCCTCCATATGAGAAGGTTCTACCAGCGCAGCCCTCCAGGAACTCCTTCAACAATCAGGGGAGGATGGATAAAGTGGGGTACACGTGAGGCCAGGGCTAGGGAGGAACCCCGTTCCCTGGGTACGGGGACACTAGCCAGAGAGGCCAACCGAGGACATCCAGCCAGGTGCTCCATGAAAGTCCCTTCCTCAAAAATGCATGTCACCAAGCCAGGCGTGGTGGTGCACACCCGCGGCACCAATGCTCGGGAGGCTGAGGCAGGGAGATCACAGGTTGGGGGCCAGCATGAGCAGTTGGGTGAGAACTTGTCTCAAAATAAAAACAATAAGAAGGGCTAGGACCCTATCTTAGCCGCAGAATACTGAACTTCACTCCCCAGTATGAAAGAAAGGAAGGGAGGGAGGGAGAGAGGGCAAGCATGTCATCTACTCAAAGAAAAGTCATCAACTGGTCTTTCTCAGACAGAAAGAGGTCATAATAGCCAAGGTGGGGTGATTCAGGCACCCGGTATAACTTTGCCAAACCCCTCTAGAGACCCCAACATCCCCCGCCTCCCACCATGCGCTCACCTCCCCAGCCAGGACTGCTGAGTATCTCGGGCACTGCTGCGGATGGGCCTGTATCACACTCACACTCAGCGCAGAGGCAGCCACACAGGCTGAGAATCTCTGTGTTACACCATTAGCACCTCCTAACCCAGCGATTCTCAGCCCTCAATGTGCATAAAAACACTCCAGGGGCGCTTGTTAAGACACACCTGGAGTCGGCTCACACACACTCTGGGTTGGGGCTGAGGTGAGAACCTGACATCTGCATTATTAACAGACATCTCAGGAGCAGATGTGCCGCCTGTCCTCTGAGGAGCCGCTGCGACCTAGTGGGCAGAGGTCTTCAAGCCAGCCTGTAGGGAGTGGGGAGTGGGGACAGAGCTCAGCAGCCTATGTGGAGAGGCTAGTGAGGGAGAAGCGGGCACAGGAGGCCAAGGGCTACGAACAAGGGCAGGCTCTGCCCGGGGCGGCCCAGCTGCCGAGCCCCCACCTGCAACGTTAATTGATGAGGCTTGGCCGCATCTACCTGCCTAGAGATCCCCACGCGCAACCCCGCACAGCCCGGCAGACAGTGCTCCCCCCAGCCTGCTGCCTCTCCGTGTCCCTTTCTGCTCCTGGCGGAGGACAAGGACAGTGGCCGACTGCCTCTCCCCAGGAGAGAAACTGAGGCAGGCATGAATAGAGAAAATCATGAGATGAGATTTCACCAGGAGGGCAGTGCTCAAGTCACCGAGTGCCTGCTCCCACCCAAAGGTGTGCTGCATTTTCTATCCCTCCTCGCCTCTGATTCTCTGAGTTGTTCCATGTCCCCACTGCACGGGGGGGGGGGGGGGGGGCGGTTAGAGCTAAGCAATTGTGTGCCAACACAGTTTGAAGGAAGCAGACGCTGGCCTGTCTTGGATTCAAAAGTCATGCTCTTTCTAGAAATGGGGGTTTCTAGATCCATGCTCTTTCTAGACACAGTATATCTCTCTCCAGAAAACATCACTTCTACTCCCACCCCAGTGTGGGTGCCGCCCCATCTCAGGGGAATCCTGGCTTGACAAACTCAGACTCAGAATAGATCTCCAAGCTGGGCGTGGTGGCCAGGCTTGTAATCCCAGCATTCGGGAGGCTGAGGCCAGAGGATCGTAGTTGGCAGACAGCCTCAGCTACTTAGTGAGACCCTGTTTCAAAATAAAGAATAAAAATTAGGGCAGGGAGTGTAGCTCGGAGGTAGAATGCCTCTGGTTCCATCCCCAGACCTGCAAAAAAAATTTTTTTTTAAGAATGGATCTCTGTCTGTCACCTGCCAGGGGCCGGCCCCACGCACGCCATGTGTAATCTTGGGGCTCCTTGGCTTGATCCTCTGGAGGCTGCACCCTTTGCCCCACTTCTTGAAGACTTCTCCCCAAGAGTCAGCTCCTAGAAGCCAGGCCCAAGGAAGGTCAAGCACAGGAGACATTAAAAGGGCCCAGGAAGCTGGAGAGGGTGCCACATAACTGGAATCCCGGTACTTGGGAGGCTAAAAAGGAGGATTACATGTTCGAGGCCAGCCTCAGAAACACGGCGAAGTTCTCGGCAACCTACCAAGACCCTGTTTTAAAATAAAAAATAAAATAGGGCTAGGAGTATAGCTCAAGGTCAGAATGTCCCTGGGTTCAATCCCCAGTACCATAAAAAATAAAAAGGGCTGGGGAATGTAGCTCAGATAGAATGCCTCTTGTTCAATTCCTAGTACCTAAAAGAAAAAAGAAAAAGAAAAGAAAAAAACAGGGTACCAGGTCAGAGTCAGTATATCCAGGCTCCTGGCTCCAGCCTGCCTCTTGCGAGTCCCTTAAATGCCTACAGCTTCAGTTTTCCCTTCTGCTTGCTCCTCAGTGAAAGAATTATGAAATTGATGGTTTGGTGTCTGTATTTTAATACCCATCTCATTACATAATCATTTATGATGCAGCCACCTCTGGCACAGAAAAAAGAGTCACTGTGTGCCTGTTTAAGGACCAATCCCAGGCCGGGCATGGTGGCGCACGCTTGTAATCCCCGCGCTTGGGAGGCAGAGTCAGGAGGATCGCGCAGGTTCGAAGCCAGCCGCGCGCGCTGGCTTAGGAGACCCTGTTTCCAAATGAAAATGTAAAAATAGGTCTGGGAGTGTAGCCCGGAGGTAGAAGGGCTTCCAGGAACCCCAGTACCACCCCTCCCAAAAAAAAAGGACCAATCCCCTTCAGTGTTTCTAGAGTGGGACCTCACTGTGTCCAGGCGCCTCTGCATTTCCCTTGGCTCTGACTCTTGGACCCGGATCCCGCTCACCAGGAGCCCGTACTGCTCCAGAGCGCCCCAGGCCAGGTCACACACACTCAGTGGAGAGAAAAGTTCTTGTTCTTGTCCCCAACATGCCTGGGGAGAAGGCTGGGGACTAGGTTTTACCTGTGCAGCCTGAGTTGTACCCTTCAGCTGGGGTGGGCTGGGGGGCAGATGAAAACATCAGAAGAGTGGGAGACATTTTTGTTGTTGTTGTTTTTAGTACTGGGAATTCAACCCAGAGACATTATTTCTATCTCCAAGCTACATCCCCGACTCAATTCTATTTCTTATTTGGAAACAGGGTCTCACTAAGCTGTAGAGAGCCTGACTAAGTTGCCAAGGCAGGCTCTGAACTTGTGATCCTCCTGTCTTAGCCTCCAAGTACTGGGATTATAAGCATGGGCCACCATGCCCAGCTGACACTTGGGTTCTAATCCCAGCTCTGTGCCAGCCAGCAATGATCCCAGGCAAGTACCTGTGTCCAAACCTCAATTTTCTTACCTGCAAAATGGGAACAGGATGCTCTGCCAACATCATGAAGTCAAAAAAGGGATCAACGACATGGCAGCTGGAACTTCTTGGCACATTCTAATATTCAAATGTGGGTAGTGACTACCACCACCCACTCGGAATTTAACACAAGCCAGGTGTGGTGGCACATGCCTGTGATCCCAGTGCTGAGAAGGCTGAGACAGGAGGATTGCAGGGGGGAGGCCAGCATACAGTAAGTTAGCAAGATCCTTTTTCAAAATAAAATATTTGTGTGTGTGTGTGGTACTAGGGATTGAACCCAGGGGCGTTCTGTTCCCCAAGCTCTACCCCCACGAGAGTCTCACTGCTTGCTGGAGCCGTCCATGAACTGAACCTGCAATCCTATCGCGGCCTCTCAAATACTAGGATTACAGGCATGTGCCACCATGCCCAACTTCTTAAAAGGGAGCTGGGAGCCAGGCATGGTGATGTGTGCCTGTAATCCCAATACTCGAGGATAAAGCAGGTTCAAATACAGCCTCAGCAGTGTGGGGAGCCTCTCAGCAAACTAGCAAGACCTTGTTTCAAAACAAAAGATAAAAAAAGAGCAGGAGGTGTAGCTCTGAGGTAGAATGCCCCTGGATTCAACCTCCAGTAACACACACACACACACACACACACACACACACACACACACACATCTTAACATGAAAAAACACAGTTCTCTGTCACTTCTCATCAACGGGTCTTCTCCCTAGGGAAGCAAGAAGAGAAAGCCCACCTTATTTCAAGCCTCTTACCTGTTATGCTCTGTGCTACATGAGGCCTCTCCATAATGCTGTGAAGTTGGAAGGAGCCCCATTTCACAGAGGGGAAACTGAGTTTAGAGGGATCAAATGACCTGCTGGAACAATGCAGCTGGAAGGCCCGAGGGGAAGGTCTCTCCTCTCCCTTTTCTGCTTCCTGCCCTCAGTAGGGCTTACACTGGGCGATGACCTAGGCTTGGGGCTCCTTGTTCAGACTCCAGGGAGGGACTCAACCTAGAAGATAAGCATCTCTAGCCAGCCGGCAGTGGAAACCAGAGGGCGAATAGAACTCAGTCCAGCCAGGGCTTCCCAGACACCTGCATCAGCAGCGGCCTGTTCCCAACAGGGCTCTGCCCCGGAAGTCGGGCAGCAGCTGGGGCTGAGCTGTCCAGGTTTGTTTAGTTATCTGACCGTGAGTGTGGCCAGGTGAGCGTGCCTTTCCACCTCGCCTCCTTCAGGCTCTGGGAGGGCCTCCTCTGCCCAGCCCTGCCTCCACTCCTGACCAAGCCTGGGCCAGGTCCTTCAAACTGCCCGCCCCAGAGGGGGGCTGGCTTGAGGTTCCAGGCGGTGCATGTTTGTGACCTGTGGGAAAGTGTGCCGGCCGGGGGCCTGGCCCGCTGAGGGTGTGCCCGTCCGGGTACCCGGGTACCCGTGAGCAGCCTGTCCCCTGCAGCCCCAGGGCTGGCCGTGCATCCTGCTGGGCGAGCGGGAGGTCTGGTGAGCCCTCTTCGGAGGGGAGGGGGTCCTGTTAGGTGTGGTTGGCGCCAAAGACGGTGCCCTGGACATCCTCTCTCGCGTGTGGGGGTGTGTCCGCTCCCGGGGTGGGGCGGGAGGAGTTCCACGCCAGCGCCGCGCAGCCCGGCCGGTGGGCACTCCCGCCCAGCCCCTCTGGCCCATGCCGAGGGGCGCTCCCGCCGAGCCCCTCTGCCCATGCGGGGGGGGGGGGTGCTCCCGCCCAGCCCCTCTGGCCCATGGGGGGGCGCTCCCGCCCAGCCCCTCTGCCCATGCGGGGGGGGGGCGCTCCCGCCGAGCCCCTCTGCCCATGGGGGGGGCGCTCCCGCCCAGCCCCTCTGCCCATGGGGGGGGCGCTCCCGCCCAGCCCCTCTGGCCCATGGGGGGGCGCTCCCGCCCAGCCCCTCTGCCCATGCCGAGGGGCGCTCCCGCCGAGCCCCTCTGCCCATGGTGGGGGCGCTCCCGCCCAGCCCCTCTGCCCATGGGGGAGGCGCTCCCGCCCAGCCCCTCTGCCCATGGGGGGGGCGCTCCCGCCCAGCCCCTCTGGCCCATGGAGGGGGGGCGCTCCCGCCGAGCCCCTCTGGCCCATGGGGGGGGCGCTCACGCCCAGCCCCTCTGCCCATGGTGGGGGCGCTCCCGCCCAGCCCCTCTGGCCCATGCCGAGGGGGGCGCTCCCGCCCAGCCCCTCTGCCCATGGTGGGGGCGCTCCCGCCCAGCCCCTCTGCCCATGGGGGGGGGCTCCCGCCGAGCCCCTCCGGCCCAGGCGCGCAGCCGCGTCCCCGTCCCCAGCGCGCCCGGGCGGCGGCGCGGGGTAGTGCGGCGCGCCCGCCCCCGGGCCCGCGGCCGGCACTCGGTGACGCGGCTGGGCCCGCCCCTGCTGCCGCCTCGCACTCGCCGCGAGCGGCCGGCGGCGGAGGGCGGGCGCGAACCCGCGGTGCCCGCGCGCAGGCCTGCGGAGCTCCGGCCGGCCCGGGGCCGCGCCCGCGGGCGGCGCTGCCTGCATGACCCTCCGGCGGCGCGGGGAGAAGGCGGCCATCAGCATCCAGGAGCATATGGCCATCGACGTGTGCCCCGGCCCCATCCGGCCCATCAAGCGCATCTCCGACTACTTCCCCCGCTTCCCGCGGGGCCTGCCCCCCAACGCCGCGCCCCCCGCGCCCCCCGCCGCGGCCCGCCGCAGCCCGCCCGACGGCGCCCGGGACGCGGGCGAGGACCCCGGCCGGCCCCGCGGCGCCTGCGCCCCCGGCCCGCCCAGCCCGCCCGGGCCCCCGCCCGGCGCCCCCGGCCCCCCCGGGCCCCCGCCCGCGCGGCCGCCCGAGGACGAGCCCGACGCCGACGGCGACGAGTCGGACGACTGCAGTAAGTTTGCAACTCGCCGGCCGCGCCCGGGCGGCGCCGACACCAGTTGCTGCGGGGCCGGCCGGGGTCCCGGGCCCCCCCTGCGGCGCCCACCTGTGGCGCCCGCGCCGGCCGAGCCCGCGCCCCCCCCGGAGCCCGGCCCCGCGCCCCCCGGGACTGCCCGGGCACCGGGCGGGAAGGCGCCACGCAGACCCGGCAACCCGGGTGAGCGCCCGGCCGCGGGGCGCGCGGACCTCGCGGCCGGACCCCAGGACCCCAGGGCGGGCCCGGCCCCTCCCCGCGCTGCCGGTGACCGCGAGCAGCCCGGGCCTGCCTGGCGCCGGGGCCTGGGGTCCCTCGGCAGCTTGCGCCCCCGGGAGCTGAAGGTGGGGGTCAACTGTGCCCCCGGCGCAGAGACCTCATCCGCACCCCGGGAGGGGCCTTCGGCGGCCGCCCGCGGCGCACTTTCTCGGGCCCGGTGCTGGGAGGACAGGCTAAGTAACAGTCCTCTCCTTCCACCTGCTTGGGGAAACTGGGTCGGGAGAGCTCGTCGTGGGCAGGGCTGTGCCCCGGATCTGCCCCCACACCCAGCTCCTGGCGCCCTGTGCACAGCTCACCCCTTTACCGACTGGCCTCTTGGGAGACCCTAACTGGGACCCAACTCAGCCCTTTGGTTGCTCTGGATCCAAAGCCCCCCCCCCCCCGGGGGTAAGAGGTGGGGACCAGTCCTCTCTGTAGCATCCTCTCTTCTCCAAGGGAGCAAGCAGTTTGATCTAGACTTTTGCCTGAGCTTCAGGCCGCCCTCCCCATTTCCCAGAGGGCCCCTGGATGACATACAGCCAAGAGTGGAGAAACCCAGTCATCTCTTTTAGCTGTCCCCGAACCCACAGGTGAGGAGGAAACCAGAGAGTCCAAGGCAGGCGGCAGCCCCGTCTTTAATGTCTGGCATCCACAGCTCTTTCACAGTGCTGTCCAAGGAGCAAGGAGTGGGGCAAAGAGGAGCGGCGGGAGCACGGTGCCTAGCGGAGGGAGGCTCTTTTGGAGTCATTGGTACCAAACAGTCCTGGATGCGGTTTCTGCCAGCTTAAACTGGGCTGGCCACACCCATATCACCAGGCTCCCAGGGTAGAGCTAAGGAGATGGCTGAGCTCTGGCTTGGGCTGAGCCTGGCTCCTTGAAGGGTGGCCCCTGCTGGTATCAGTGGCTAGGAGCACAGAAATCTTGGCTCCTGTCCGTGGGGGAAAGGTTTAGGGGACCACTCTGCAGCCAGCACCCCAGGCGGCACCTCCTCTGAACTCTGACAACCAGATCCCTAGAATAAGCCTAAGTGATTCAAGCCAGATGGTTCATTACGGCTTTAGCCAGGGTTATGCTATTCGCTGCCCTAATTATTGGATTATCTCTGTTCTGACAAAACAAAACGAGGGCGGGCGCTCTGTTGTCCAAGCTCAGAGTGAAGTGCTGTTTATTTGCTCGGCCTTTCCTCCCTCTTTAAAGAGCATTCTTTGTTAGTCACCTCCGCGCACGTGCTCGGAACCCACAGGTTCCCAGCAGACCTTGTAGAGAAAAGCCAGAGTTCTGGCATGAGGAGCGCCTCACCTTCCCCTCCAAGGAGTCCCAGACGGACTGTCCCCTCTGGACAGGCCACCCACCCCAGCTGCGCATCCTGCCCCTGCTGACATGCCGCCTGTCTCTACTTGGGAACCTTCTGTCTCACAAAGCTGCAGTTCCTTGGATGCTTCGGGTTGCGTGTAGTGGAAAACCAACTCGCAGTGGCTTTGAACAGGGCACAGGGGCCCACGCCTGTGATCCTAGTACTTGGGAGGCTGAAAGAGGAGGATCACAGGTTCAAGGACAGCCACGGCAACTTAATGAGGCTCTCAGCTACTTAGCAAGATTCTGTCTCCAAATTAAAACAAGATAGGGCTGGGGGTATAGCCTAGAGGTAGAAGGCCCCAGGGTTTTTACCCCAGTACCACAAAAAGTAAAAAACAAACAAACAAACAAACAAAACAGGGCTGGGATGTAGCTCAGAGGTAAAATGCTCCCAGGTTCAATCCTCAGTACCCCCCAAAAAAAAGGCTGAAGCAAGGAAGACAGGGGAGGGCTTGTGGCCCCAGGGTGCGTGCTGCAGCAGCTCCTCAGCACCCTAGTGGCCATGCTTCTGTCCTTTGTTCCACTTGGCCAGCTCTTTTCCTCTTAGGCTGAAAGTCAGCCTAAAATGTCTATTCCCAAGGGTGCAGGGGTGAGAAATGTCTGGGTGCAAACCGAGGTCCTAATGAAGCCATTAGCCTCTATCCGCTGAGCAGGACCCTCTTGTTCCAGGGTGATCCGTGTGAGTCCAGGCATGGCATGTAACAATAAAGTCCTAAATTTGATAAGGTTTCTTCCCCAAATCACATTTTTTTAATGGTACTGAGGATTGAACCTAGGGGCATTCTACCTCCTAGCCAGGCGTGGTGGCACACACTTGTAATCCCAACATTGGGGAGGCTGAGACGGGAGGATCGCGGTTCGCAGACAGCCTCAGCTACTTAGTGAGGCCCTCTGCAACTCAGTGAGACCCTGTTTCAAAATATAGAATAAAAAATAGGGCTGGGGGTATAGCTTGGAGGTAGAATGCCCCTGGGTTCCATCCCTAGTACCACACACACACACACAAAAGTAAATATAGAGCTGGAGGTGTAGTTTAGAGGTAGAATACTCCTGGGTCCAATCCCCAATGCAAAAAAAAAAAAAAAAGGAAACCACTCCAAGAAGCGGGTATAGCTCAGTGGTAAGTACTTGTTTTGCATTCATGAAGCCCTGGGTTCTAACCCTAGCTCCTCAGAATAAGACAGAAGTTCCCAGGAGACCTGTTCTTTCGTCTCATTGGCTGGAATCACATCACATCCCCGTGATTAACCCTGCCCTGGACTGATGCCCATGAGGGTCTATGAGGAATTGGTACATCCACACCAAAAGTTTTCCTTTTTCTTGACTGGGGGCAGAGTCCAGTCTATACAAGATGTGGCTCCCCTTCTTCCGAGTCTAGAACCTCTTTAGAATTCAGTGGGGTTCTGCCCAGGCCTGTCATTTTATTTATTTATTTTGATTTTTTGGTGGTAGTGGGGATTGAACCCAGGGGCATTCTACCTCTGAGCTACATACCCTGTTCTATTTTTTAAATTCTTTTTATTTTGAAACAGGGTCTCACTATGTTGTGAAGGGCCTGAATAGCTGAGGCTGGCCTCAAACCGTGATCCTCCTGTCTCAGCCTCCCAAGTACTGGAATTACAAGCGTGCACCACCGTGTCCAGCTGTCATTTTATTTTTATACATTAAACATGATGACACTATGCTGAGCACAGAGAGGGATTCGAGCATGCCTCGGACACAACCTCAGGGTGTTCATGGAAACCAGGACCCAGGAGTGGCCCAGAGGCTGAGAGAAAAGAGAAAGGGGACAGCTGTGTGTGTGCGGGTGTCCTGAAGTGTTGACACACGGCCCAGAGGCTCCGTGGAGAGCCACATGGCCGAGGCCCAGGGGAGAGACTGAGCCGAAAGCCAGAGCGATCACCGCAGAAGGCCTGGAACACCACACAGAGGAGGTTGAGCTGAGTTTGGACGAGTTAAAGCAAGGGAATAAAGAGAATTATGAACAACCCCCCCCCAGGGGGCAGGGGCTATAAGAACGTCTGTCTCCCGCAGTGCCTTACTCAGAGCCTCAGACTCAACCGCGGAGTGCTTCCAGCTGTGAGCTTTTTCCAAGTTTTTGTTTTTGGTTTGTTGTGGTTCTAGGGATTGAACTCAGGGATGCTCCAACCACCGAATTATACCTCCCAGCCCTTTTTTATTTATTTATTTTCTTATTTCAACACAATGTCTCACTAAGTTGCTAAGGCTGGACTTGAACTTTCTTTTTTGTTGTTTTTTTGTGGTACTGGGGATTGAACTCAGGGGCATTTTACCTCTGAGCTACACCCCCAGCCTATTTATTTATTTATTTATTTATTTATTTATTTATTTATTTATTTATTGTGGTACTGAGGATGGAGTCCAGGGGCATTTTGCCTCCAAGCTACACCATCAGCTCTATTTTATTCTTTTTTTTTTTTAAACAGGGTCTCACTAAGTTGAAGAGGGCCTCATTCAGTAGCTGAGGCTGGCCACTGTCCTGCGATCCTCCTGTCTCAGCCTCCCAAGTACTGGGTTTACAAGCGTGGGCCTCAGTTTCCTCAACCACGGAGTGCTTTCAACTGTGATCATTTTCTAAGATTTTGTTTTTGTTTTGTTGCGGTTCTAGGGATTTGAACCCAGGGGTGCTCCAACCACTAAGTTATACCTCCCAGCCCTTTTTATTTATTTATTTATTTTTACACAGTGTCTCACTAAACCAGGACAGGTTTCCTCTCCCCAAGGGTGTCCGGGTCAGGCAAGTCCAGGTGGAGCCAAGGTCCTAGTGAGGCTGTCATTCTCGCCGGCCGAGCTGGGGCCTCCTCAGTCTTAGAGGAACCAACAGGGCCTTGGGCTTGATTCTCTCTGAATTAGCCCCATTACAGCTCTATAATTATCTACATGTGAGTGACAATTCTCAAAGGCCCATTAGTGACCAACCCGCATTATTGTTCCAAAGCTGTAAACTTTAGTCTGGCCATGTGACGAGTGGCCGCAAGGGCAGGGCGCCGGGTCCTGCGGCTCCCCTGCGGGGCCTCCGCCTCCACCTTGGCCCTGGCCACGTTCCCAACTCCAGGGCCCTTCCTGGGCACCAGCCACGCGCCCATCCCTGCAGCGGCCCTGCTTTTCTCTCGTTTCTTGTTACAGCTTCCGAAGATTTTGGCAAACACACACTCCCCAGAATGCACTATGTGTTAAAGGCAGAAGCTATCAAGCTCTGCTGGGCCTCCTGGGTCACCTCCCGTTCTGAGCCTCATGTCTCCACAAGGGAAGGGAACACTCTGGACCATACACATATGTTCCCTAAGAGCGCTCCCTGCTGCAATCTCTCAAGGCTGTGGCCGCTGCCGCCGCTGCTGCTTCTGCTGCTGCTGCTGCTGCTGCTGCTGCTGCTGCTGCTGCTGCTGCTGCTGCTGCTGCTGCTGCTGCTTATTTTCTGTCTTGAGGGTGCTGGGGACAATGTCAGGGCATTCTAACTCTCAGCCACACTCTCTAGCCTTATTTTATTTTTATTTTGAAACAGGGTCTCACTAAGTTGTTGAGGCTGTCCTCAAACCTGTGATTTTCCAGTCTCAAACCTCCCAAGTACTGGGATTACAGGTGTGCATTACAGGTGGCTGTGAGCTTCTTATAAACTAGTATTTCTTTTTCTTTTGTCGGGGGAGGGGGTTAGGAATTAAACTCAGAGGTGGCATTCTACCTCTGAGCTATACCCTCAGCCTTATTTTATTTTGAAACAGGGTCTCATTAAATTCCTGAGGCTGGCCTCAGACCTGAGATCCTCCTGTCTCCCAAGTACTGAGATTACTGGTGTACACCACCCTGGCCAGTTTAAGCTAGTATTTCCTACAGAACTTTCAGTGGAGTTCAAAGAAACTCGTCAGTCCCACGCCAGGGATGCACCATGCCTGTTCTTCCTCCCCAGGAAGTGATGACAGGTGCCAGCTTTATGCGGGGCAGCCTCAGAGCCCTGTTTAGCCAGGGCCAGGCAGAGCAGATGCGGCCCCTTCCTCCTGGAGCTGTGTTGCCTGGGAGTAGGGGCCCCTCCGTCTTGCTGGCTGTTCTTCCTCTGAGCTGGGAGACAGGCGCCATGCTGTGTTTTCTTCTCACTGAGATGAGCCGCTGGAAACCAGTTAGCTTGGGTGGGCCCCGAGGAGACTGAGAACCTGCTCTTCTCTGGTCTCACAGAGGTGACAAGGAAGGCCCTGCCTGAGGGTCCAAGTCTCAGGAACAGGTGGGCTGGGACTGAGCAGCAAATCGATGGGCTGTGGTGCAAAATCAGCAGCTTTGAAGGGTGTTCCTGCAGAGGCGCTGCTGTCCTAGTGGACAGGGACAGGGATGTGTGCCTCGCCCACAGCACCCGCACCTGCCCACCTGAGCAGGTGGGCGCTGGAAAAAGCAAGCGGCCCAATGTGATTATCACTAAAGCACATTCTCCACTCGGGAAGAGTACCATAGGTCTTGACTCTGTGTGTGTGTGTGTGTGTGTGTGTGTGTGTGTGTCTCACTGGGGATTAAACCCAGAGGCCTTCTACCTCTAAGCTGTTTTATTATTTTTATTTGGAAACAGTCTCACTAGGTTGATGAGGAGCTCACTACTTGGTGAGGCTGTCCTCGAACCTGTGATCCTCCTGTCTCAGCCTCCCAAGCAAGGGATTTTAAGTGTGCATGCCCCCGGGCCTGGCTTTATGTACGCTAACTTCAGTCCCTTTGGAAAGATGCTGAGGAGGGTACGGCTGGGTTGTATGGCGGCCCCGAGTCACTCACACAAGCTGAAGTGCCACACGTATATCTTGTCCCCACGGGCAGGGAGAGGGCGATCCAGTTTAGAGCAGGCTCCTCCCGGAATAGGTCTCAGGGGGACCAGCACAGTTATCTAGAATAGACGCCTAAATGGCTCTGCTGCTCCTGTGATTACCCGCTGAGCACTTGCTGTAAGGAGGGCGCTTGCAGGCCATGAAGGGGACACTCCTGTCATCTCCAGTTTGCATTGGGGGAGACTGAGGCACAAAGAGGTGAGACCTAATTCACACAGCGAATTTAGGACTCGAACCAGGGGGAAATCAGGTGTCCTGCCCGCCCTGGGCCTGCCCCGTGGGGTCTGGCGAGCAGACAGATACAGCTCCACTGTGTCACCTGGGAAAGAAGTCCAGCTTCGCCAGCAGGCCTCCACCTGGCTGGCCTGGGGTCTGCAGGTGCAGCCAGCCCAGGGCCGGGCGCCAATGTGTGGGCCCCACGCACCTCCTCAGCTGTCCTGTCACAGAAAGCAGTGCTGGGCATGGTCGGGGCTGGCCGCTTCTCTCCCGCAAGGCTCCAGCCACCAAGCCCCCTGCGGTGGCCTGTGGCTAGGGTGTGCCCTCCCCTGGCCCCCCGGGGCCACTGACCAACTCCTGCGGTCCTTCCTGGCTCAGACAAAGCACTACCCAGGAAGCCTTCCTAGGTCGCAGCGAGGCGCTCTGGCCTCCACCAGCCCACAGCTCTTGGCCACAGACTCTGCTGGGAAGAGTCCCTTTCTTCTGTGCTTTCCCCGGGACAGGAACCTGCTGTGCAGCTGTCTGCGTCTCTGGGGTCTAGCATTTTGTAACACTCTTAAATAAGGTGTGGGTGGATAGACAGCAGTTAACCAGCCGAGTAGCTCGGGAACAGGGTCAGGGCTTCTGAAGATACCCAGGCTTGCGCGCCTCGCTGTCTGGGGACTGACTGTCCCCAGCTTTTCCCCGCCACTGCCACCCTTCCTTCTGGGAGCCACTGGCCCTGGAAGGCCACAGCTGCCTCGTATGATGGCCCCTAGGGTGGCAGCTGCACCCAATTATTGCCGCACCTCTGCCCGGCCCTTGGGAGTCGCTGATGTCTTTGGAAGACATGGGGTCAGCAGAGTGGGGACCCAGGTGACTCTGCAGCCCACCCACCCAGGGGGCCAGAAAGAGCAGGAATGCAGCCCAGTGTTCCCCGGGGATCTGACGGGATCAGCTGTTCAGCCAGGGGCTGCAGCCGCTCAGAGCCCTGCAGCCTTTGCCGAGCCACACAGCCCTCCTGATGCTGTGCAGGCGAGGGGACCTGAGGCATGGGGCAAGGTCAGCAGTCGCACGTGGGGGTGGGAAGCCAGTACATGTGAGCGCGGCAGTGGCCCGGCCAGCGGCACAGAGCTAAGGGCCACACCCCGAGCTGACCACCTGGCTGCGACTCGGACGCCCACTCACGGGCGTTGGGGGGACGCAAGCCTCTCTGAGCCTTGGCTCATCATCTGGAATGTAGGGAGACAAGCTGAGATGGGAGGGTGATGATGGATTGACAGGCAGGCGGTGCTCAGCTGGTGGATTGGGTTGTTCCTGGCTGTTGAGAAAAATATATGTATTTAGTGGTACAACTTTATACTTTTTCCTGTCACCTGGAAAAAATGGTTTTATTGTTCATGTATATAGACTTCTCTTTTTTTGCACTACTGAAGATTGAACCCGGGGGCATTCCACCTCTGAGCTCCATCCCAGCCCTATTTCTTATTCTTTATTTATTTATTATTTATTTTTTTTTGTGGTACTGGGGTTTCTGGAAGCCCTTCTCCAGGCTACACTCCCAGACCTATTTTATATTTTTGAAACAGGGTCTCTTACGCCAGCGCGGCTGGCTTCGAACCTGCACGATCCTCTTGTCTCCGCCTCCCAAGCGCGGGGCTTACAAGCCACCACGCCCGGCCTCTTATTCTTTACTTTGAAACAGGCTCCCACCCAGTTGCTGAGAGCCTCACTAAGTAGCTGAGACTGACCTCAAACCTAAGATTCTCCTGTCTCAGCCTCTCAGGTACTGGGATCACAAGCATGCGCCACCACACCCAGCTTCGTGTATGTAGACTTAATTTTCCTTTTGCAGCACTTCAAGTTTTGTATCCTCTCCGCCCAGTGCTGGGAATTGAACCTAGGACCTTGTGCATGCTAGACAAGAGCTCAACCACTGAACTATACTCCCAGTTCCGCATTTCAGTCTCGTGTGTGTGTGTGTGTGTGTGTGTGTGTGTGTGTGTGTACGCGTGCGCATGCACATGTGTACACATGTATCTGTTGCTGAGGACTGAACATAGGTGTGTTCTACCTCCAAGTTACACCTCCAGCCCTATTTTATTTTTCATTTAAAACAGGGTCTTATGAAGTTTCGGAGGGCCTCACTAAGTAGCTGAGGCTGGCCTCGAGCCTGCAATCCTCCTGACTCAGCCTCCCAAGTGCTGGGATTACAGGCATGTAATCCCACATGTTCGTGTTTATTCACATGCTTTGTGGATTGTGATGGTTATGGTGAAGGTCCTGGTTATAAATTTGAACCTGATTGTACCTGTGTCCTTAGTGAACCAGCAGTGCACAGAAACACTGTGAAAACTGCATAGTCAGCCAGGCATGATGGCCCACGCTTGTAATCCCAGTACTTAGGAGGCTGAGACAGGAGGATCGTAGGCTCACGGCCAGCCTCAGCTACTTAGTGAGGCCTCCACAACTTATTGAGACCCTGTTTTAAAATAAAGAATAAATAATAGGGCTGGAGTAGAATGCCCCTGGGTTCAGTCCCCAGTACCACAAAATAAAGATAAAAACAAAAATGAAGCTGGGCATGGTGGCTTATATGGCACACTTATAATCCCTGTAGTTGTGAGGCTGAGACAGGAAGATCGAAGGTTCAAGACCAGCCTCAGCAACTTAGTGAGACCCTATTTCTAAATAAAAAACTAAAATTGGGCTGGGGTTGTAGCTTGGAGGCAGAACACCTCTGGATTCAATCCCCAGAAGAAAATAAGTAAAAATGACAATGATTTTGCTTTCAGTGTGTTCAGCCACCCTAAAGACAGGAGCAGAGTGACAGCTAGTGTCCAGAGGGCCCAGGGGCACTTGGGGTGAGCGCCTGGGACTCTGACTTGAGTGACTGCTGTTCTGTGAAGTCGCAGTTGCTGCCCCATTTCATACCGATTCTGCATATTCAGATATTCAGAGGGCTGTGAAGAGCATCTTTGTCCTGTGCCAGCTTCCCAAATATTTTTGGGGTGCATGTGTGTGGTACTAGAGATTGAACTCAGGGCCGTTCTGCCTCTGAGCTACATCCCACAGCCCTCTGTATTTTTATACTTTAAAACAGTCTCCTTAAGTTGCTAAAGCTGGCTTCAAACCTATGATCCTCCTGTCTCAGCTCTCAGCCTCCCAAATACTAGGATTACAGGTGGGTGCCATCACACCCATCTTAAATCTTTTTTATTTTTTTGGTGGTACTGGAGGTGGAACCCAGGGGCTTTCTACCTCTGGGCTACACTCCCAGACCCATTTTATACTTTATTTGGAAACAGGGTCTCACTAAGTTGCTGAGAGCCTCACTAAGTAGCTGAGGCTGGCTTTGAAGTTGTGCAATCCTCCTGTCTCAGCCTCCCAAGCGCGGGGATCACAAGCGTGCGCCACCACGCCCGGCGATCTTAAATCTTTTGAATCTTGAAAAAACAAGAAAAAACCATGGGGCTCATCTAGCCATGCAGGGGAGGGTGAGCCGTGCCCTTCTCTGTCCACAGCCGCCCTGGGCACGCTGGACTTCAGCCTGCTCTACGACCAAGAGAACAACGCCCTGCACTGCACCATCGGCAAGGCCAAGGTGAGCCCCGCGCCCGCCCCGGGGTCTGCCCTCAGCTGTGGCCGCTGCCCAAGGGCCAAGGCTGTGGAGGCCAGTCCTGCTCACCCTCCCGTCCAGGTTTCGTGTTGTCTGTGCTGTGTGGGGCACAGTGCAGAGAGGAGATTCAAACCTGCTCAGCTGCCCACTCCCCCAAAGGCGTTTGGGAGGAGCTGAAGGAAGGGGAGCAGCGTGTGGAGGCCAGGAGGGGTCCTGGCCCACAGGCGAGGTTGGATCTGCTGCTGGGCTTCCTCACCATGCCCCCAGCTCCAGGATCCCCGGGCTGGCTGTGGGTGTCTCCCCGCCCAGCAGCTCTGCCCTTGAGCCAGTGGGGTCATCTCTGTGTTCTCAACCGCGCTCTTCCCTCCATCCCCCGCCACGTGGCTCCTTCTGGGAGGAAGGTGCCAAAGTTGATGTTCTCTCGCAAGGTAAGGGCCCCTGTGGCCAGTAGAGCCCCCAGCTCAGACGGCGCTTCCTGCAGAGCCTCCTGGACCAGACCCCAACCTGCAGGCAGTCCTTCGCCCCCTCCCCACCCTGCAGCTGAGGGTAGCCCTTGGTGCTATGCCCACCCAGAGGGGCAGGCTGCCGGGACCACCCTGGGCTCCCGCCCAGCCCAGCCTGGGCCACTCTGCACAGACCGCCATGAGCACTTTGATGCCAGGGGCCACGTTGACCCTCCAGGCTGTGGCTCGGGGCCCACGTAGACCTACCCCTAGGAAGAAAGCTGACCATCTGCTGACCCCCCAGCATGGCCAAGGCGGAGGCCAGGCTGCAGGGCCACACAGACCCCCAGCTCCTCTCCCTCCACCCAGCTTTGTAGAGGCTGTCCAAGCTTGGGGACACTGGCCAGAGTCCACCCCTCCTCCTCCTCTCCTAGGCACCAGGGCCCCCCTGCCTTTCTCCCCATCTCCTGGTGTGTGCCCGTGAATGTGTGAGAACTGTGTGTGTGCACAGGTCTGCATGGATGCTGCTGTGCACACATGTGCGAGTCTGTTTGGGGTACAGCTCTGAAGACATCAGAGGAGTGGAGGCCTTGGTCCGCACCGCTCCTGTTCTTCAGTCCCCTCTGTAATCCATCTCTGTAGGGAAGGGGTGCAGGCGTGGGAGGAGCAGGGGCCCCCTCGTAGGAGCTGCAGCAGGGTTGATGCTGGGAACCTCTCAGGGCCTCTGGGGGCTGTGCCCCCCGCCAGACCCCCAACCCAAGGGAGTGTGTGTAGCAGGGCTGACCGTCCCGGCCGGGCGCTCCAGGCCAGCGTGGTCCCGGAGCCCACGTCTGCCTGCACAGTGCACAGCAGCTGGGTGGCACTCGTGTCCAAAGGGGCTGGGAAACCGCAGCAGAACCATGGCCCTGGCCCCAGTTGTCGCTGAATTGTGCAAAATGTACAGGCGTAAACTTGACCATCGTAACCATCTTCTGAGAGAACTGCCAGTAACTATAATGTGCGTATGCGCATGTGCGCGCGCGCGCGCGCGCGCACACGCACACACACACACACACACACACACACACGTGTGTGCCACTGTGCTCCATCGGGCAGGATCCATCTCCAGAGCATCCCTGTCCGTGCTGTGCCAGGCTGAAGCTCTGCAGCGGCTGAACTCCCTGGCCTGCTCCACCCGCCACTTCTGCCCGGGCCCGTCAAGGAGTCTGCCTACTCCAGGGGCCTCCCCAGGTGCACTCACACTCACACAGCGCTTGGCCTCCTGTGCCCAGGTGATCTCACTCAGACGATGTCCCCAGGCCTGTGTGGGAGCTCCTTCCCCTTCCTTCTTGTTTTCTTGGGTTTTTTGTTTTGTTGTTTTGTTTTGTTTTTTGGTGGTTTTTGTTTTTGTTTTTTGCAGTAATGGGGATGGATCCCAGGGTCATTCTACCTCTGAGCTATACCTCAGGGTCTCCCTGAGTTGCAGAGGGCCTCACTAAGTAGCTGAGGCTGTCTGCGAACCAGGATCCTCCTGTCTCAGCCTCCTGAATACTGGGATTGCACGTGTGTGCACCACACCCAGCTAGGAGCCCCTTCTTTAGGCTGAGTGACACTCCAGCCTTTGCTTTGACAATCTAGAAAGCTCCTTTCCTGAATACTGCCAGCCATATCTCTGAGGGACCCAGGTATGGCAGGGACCTGGGTTTTGGGGGGAGACCCAACGCCTCTCTGTCCCATCAGAGCCAATAGCAGCCAGGCTGCCCTCTCCATGCCTCCCCCACCCTGAAATCCCAGTTCTCAGGAGGCTGAGATGGGAAGATCATAGGTTCAAGGCCAGCTCAACAATTTAGTGACACCCTGTTTTAAAACAAAAAATAAGCCAGGTGGGGTGGCGCACACTTGTAATCCCAGTACTTGGGAGACTGAGACAGGAGAATCGCAGGTTCTCAGCCAGCCTCAGCTACTTAGTGAGATTTTCAGAAACTTAGAGCATTTCTAAACAAAATATAAAATAGTTCTGGGAGTGTAGGCTGGAGGTAGAAAGCCCCTGGGTCATCCCCAGTACCACCAAAAAAACTCAAAAAATAAAAAAGTCTGGGTGTATGGGTTGAGGGTAGCTGTATTCAATCCCCAGTAGCAACAACAACAAAAAAGTAGAAATCTGACGCAGCCCTTCAGCCCTCCCCACCTGGCAGCAGGTTCCCAGGTGATGCCAGGGCGGGAGGCCAGGAGCGGAGCCAGCTTAGGAAGGGCAGGCCCAGAGCTGTAGCCCAGCTGAGCCGCTCGGCCGCCCTGCCCCTGGCTGCTTCCCCAGCCTCTTCCAAGAGGCCTGGCCTGGCAGGGGAGGGAGCGGACACGCTGCCCAGAAGCCCAGCACCCCCTCTTTGCTCCCACAAGGGGGTTGGATTACTAGCCTCTTCCACTGACGATAAAGTTGGAGACACAAAGGAGTTTGCCTTCTCTGCAGCTAATAAGTGCAGGGGCTGAGGTCAGACCTGTCTGCTGCAGCAGCGCTCCAAGCCAGGGCGCTGCCCCCCTCCCCATGCCTGTGCCTCAAGTCCCTGGCGGCAGCTCTGCCCCGCAGCGGCAGCTGTCTCCCTACCTGCATCCCTGTACACACCTCAGAAGGGAAACTGCAATTTCCAGAAGCAAGCGTCTGCCCGAGGTCAGCTGGCCCTCTACCTGTGGTTCCATTGCTCCCCAGCTGTGTGCACCTGAGTTTTCCAAGAGAACAGGAAACAAATTTAGTGAGGGTGCCATCTCATGGAGGGACCCTCTGTGGCCGGCAGCCTGTGACCTCAAGAGAGGTCGAGCCTGGTCCCTGCAGTGTTCCCCTAGGACCTGGAGCACTCCACGGCCACGGGGGGGAGCACGTTTGTGGGTAGAGGGAGGGAAGGCCCCGCTGAAAGAGGGCAAGGGATGTCCAGAAGAGGAAGAAGGGGCCAAGCCAAAGAGGGAGCATGAGGTCTACGCAAAGCAAGATGGTCCCCTGGCTTCCATGACTAGGAGGAGAGGCAGCAGGCCAGGTGGCTGCCCTGGGGTGGAAGGCCACGGCACTGAGCCGCCCTCAGGCTCCCCGCTGGGGTGTGTGGCAGAGTGCTCTGGGAAGAGGACCCTGCTGCGGATAGACCCCGCAGGAAACCAGAGGACCAGTGGCCTCTGCTGGCTCAGGCACCTAAGCCCGGGCCACTCTCCTGATTTCCAATTCACACTGCCTGCTCTTGTCCATTCAGGGCCTGAAGCCGATGGACCACAACGGGCTGGCAGACCCCTACGTCAAGCTGCACCTGCTGCCAGGAGCCAGTAAGGTGAGGGGCCACCCGGCCTGCAAGCTGTGGACTTCAGCCAGCCCCTTCCTCCACCCCCCACCTTCTAGGGCCTTGTGAATTGGCACTGGCACTATTGATGTGCTGAGGGGTGGGGCTCCAAGAATTTCCAGGCCAGCTCCAGCTGGGGGTGAGGATCACATCTGTAATCCCAGGCCTTGGGAGGCCAAGACAGGAGGGTGGCAGGTTTGAGGCCAGCCCCAGCAACTAAGTGAGTTTCTCAGCAACTTAGCGAGACCCTGTTTCAAAATAAAAAGTAAGCTTGGCATGATGATGCACACCTGTCATCCCAGTACTTGGGAGACTGGAACAGGAGGGTCAGTTTTTTGTGTTTTTGTTTTTGTTTTTGTTTTTGTTTTCAGTACTGGGGATGGAACCCAGGGGCATTGTTTCCCTGAGCTACACCCCCAGCCTGTTTTTTAGTCTTTTTATTTTTTTATTTTTTGAAACAGGGTCTTACTGAGTTGCAAAGGGCCTCACCAAGTAGCTGAGGCTGTCCGAGAAGTGTGATCTTCCGGTCTCAGCCTCCTGAATGCTGGGATTACAAGCGTGCGTCATCATGCCTGGCTCAAGGAGGGTCAGTTTTGGAGCCAGCCTCAGCAACTTAGTGAGGCTCACATCAACCTAGCAAGACTCTTGTTTCCAAATAAAAAATAAATTATAGCCGGGTGTGGTGGCGCACACTTGTAATCCCCGTGCATGGGAGGCAGAGACAGGAGGATCGTGCAGGTTCGAAGCCAGCCTTGCTGGCTTAGGAGACCCTATTTCCACATAAGAAAAAGTATAGAATAGGTCTGGGAGTGTAGCCCAGAGGTAGAGAGGCTTCCAGGAACCCCAGTACCACCACAAAAAAATAAAAAAATAATAAAATAAATTAGGGCTGGGGGTGTAGCTCAGAGATAGAATGCCCCTGAGCCCAATCCCCAGCCCCACAAAAATAGAATAAAAAGTGAAAAAATAGAACCAGGGTATAGTTCAGAGGCAGAATGCCCCTAGGTTCAATCCCCAGTACTAAAGCAGAGTAATTCGGTGAGGAAGAAGCAATCTCAGCTGGAAGTTAATATTATATGAAGAAGAAAAAAAGAGGATTTAGAGTTCGTGTCCACTAACACTTTGAAATACTGTGAAGCTAATACTTGGGAGGCTGAAATAGGAGGATCACAGGTTCACAGCAAGCATCAGCAATTTGTGAGGTCCTATGCAATTTAGTGAGCCCCTATTTCAAAATAAACAATAAAATAGGTCTGGGAGTGTGGCTCTGAGGTTGAATGCCCCTAGGTTCTATCCCTAGTACTACCAAAAAAAAAAAAAAAGCATTATGAAATGGGTGTTTTGACTGCAGAATTTACCAGAGCCTTTAATGTGTTGATAGGATGCTCTGTGATTCTCTATAAGGAGGATGGAGTGGACAGTAACTTCCAATTTGTGTGGCCACCTCTTCCCATTCTGGATGACGGAGCACGCAGACGCAGAGGGAGTGGAGAAATCTCCCACGATATTCTAGCCCGAGCAGGCCCCTCGGGAGGCGTTCTCTAGCAGAGGGTGGACCAAAGCGAGGCAAGGAAGGGCAGGCTTGGCACTCCAGGAGAGGCACCCGCTCCATGGCTGGGCCCCTGGCAGCCAGCACCCACACCCCACCACCAGGACCCAGGAGGAGGAGGCGGCACCCCACTGAGCTTCCCGTGGCCACTGCAGCTGACCACAACGTAGTGGCTCCAAGAAACACACATTTACTGTGTTGCCGCTCTGGGGCTTAGAACTCTGACCTAGGTCTCACTGGGTTAGAAGAAAGATGTCTAGAGCCGGGCGTGGTGCGCCTCAGTCTGCCTCTGCATGTCAGGTAGCATAGCCACCGCTGGGCTCAGTAAGATAGTCTTGTAATCCCAGCAACTCTGGAGGCCAAGGCAGGAGAGTCGCAAGTTTGAGGCCAGCCTGGACAATTTAGCAAAACCATGCCTCAAAATAAAATAAAAAGGGCCGCGTGTAGGGATGCACTCCTGTAATTCTAGTACTTGGGAGGCTGAAACAGGAGGATCACAGGTTCAAGACCAATTTTTTTTATTTTGGTTTTTGCAGTACTGGGGATCGAACCGAGGGGCATTCTACCTCTGAGTTATACCCCCAGCCCTATTTTTTATTTTTTGTTTTTGAAACAGGATCTCACTGAGTTTCAGAAAGCAACTGAGGCTGGCCACGAACCTGTGATCCTCCTATCCCAGCCTCCCCAGTACTGGATCACAGGTGTGTGCCACCGCGCCTGGTGAGTTCAAGATCAATTTAACAAGGCTCTGCTTCAAAATACAGCAGGGCTGGGGGGTAATTCAGAGGCAGAATTTCCAGTACCACAATAAGTAAACAAACAAATAAATAGTTTTTTCGCTCTCAGACAACGGTCTTGCTAGTTTGCTGAGTCTTACGCTTTGCTGAGACCATTCTCCAACCTGCAGTCCTCCCTAGTTCTGGAGTTACAGGGCATTCCACTGACAGAGGTAACTATTAAGTCTGACACACTGTCAACCTTTTACTGAAGTAACGTCACATCCTGTGGCTCAAAAAGAAAGACGATGACCAACGCCGTCTGTCTGAGCGTCTGGGTCCAAGCGGCTCTGTTGGGCCTGTAGTGACGGTGACGTGAGTGGTGAGAAGACAGCCGGCGGTGGACATTACGCGCTCCCTATCTACTCTTAGTGCTGCCCACATTCCTTCTCTGTATGATAGTATTAATGTTATTGACAAATAAGGTTGTGGAATATGTTCAGAGTTTACAAAAAGAAGCTGGCCCTTTTGCTAAAGACACAGGGTTCCACCAAGCAGCTGCTCTAACTGGAGTTCATGGTCTGCTGGGCGTTGCCCTGTGGGGATTGTAGCCACACACGGGACACCCGGGCAGAGGAGCCCGTCTAAAAGACAGGGCTGGACACGGTGCAGCCGCAGACCAGCTGCTTCAGGGGATGTGAAAAGCCAGTTAGTAAACAGGGAGGGATTGGCCCCAGTCTCCTTCTGTGCCGTGGCAGCCTTGGCTCTGTTGGGGAGCTCGGGGAGGGACCTGATGCCATCAATGTGGAGAGGCGACTGAATTTGTTTTAGTTTGTATGAACTTCGATGGTGGATTTGGTTGAGACCAGGTTCTGAATCCCACACTGGACAGATCCATCGTTGCACAGAATTCCTGGCTATTACTAGTCAGTTGCATCAAGTAAATTCTGTTTTACTTGTTTGGTGGCTCTGTGAACCAGTTACCCTCAGGTGGACTCCATGGAAGGCCAGAGAAGGGACCAGATGCATGCTATTCATAGTGGGCATTGGCTTCCCTCAAGATAATTGGAAGGCTTCATTGGATTAATAGAAACTTGGTCATTTCCTCTTGGCATTCCAAGATGAAGAAACTGGAGGCTTTGCCGACAGGCCAGGAGACACCGTGGGTCCTTTTCATACATTATGTGGCATTGCTAGATTGTCACCTTTGGGAGAGGAGCAGGCTAAACCTGTTAGTCCTATGTTTTGCGTGCCCGAAGAAGTGCTTTGGAGGGTTGGGTTCACCCTGATCCCTCGATAGAAAAGATGCTGTAGTTTGGGCAGCTCAACATTTCTGAATTGCATATTGTGTTAAATTAATTTTAATTATATAATTATGCATATTTTAAAATAAAGACCTATATTGTATTTTTATCTTTAGATTTTCTGGGGAAAAAATGAAAATGAGTGGGCCGTGGTGGCTCACGCTGGTAATCCCAGCATTTGGGAGGCTGAGACTGGAGGATCGCGGTTCGCAGACAGCCTCAGCTAGTGAGGTCCTTTGCAAATCAGTGAGCCCTGGTTTCAAAATAAAGAATAAAAATGGGGCTGAGGGTGTCGCTTGGAGGTAGAATGCCCCTGGGTTCCAGCCCCAGTACTTCAGCTCAGTGTTAGAGTAAGCAGTACCACACAAACCGAAAAGAGCACGCCACAGGTCCCGGGATGAGGCTGGGCCACCTTTGCGGCCGTTATTCTGCCTCCCACACTCATTTATTCCCAATAAGATTGTTTTCCCTTCTGCAGGCAAATAAGCTCAGAACAAAAACTCTGCGAAACACTCTGAACCCCACGTGGAACGAGACCCTCACTTACTACGGGATCACAGACGAGGACATGATCCGCAAGACCCTTCGGTAGGTGAGGGCCCGGCCACCTGCACCCCAGCGCTGCTCACAGGGCCCGCTGCCCCACCCGCACCCCACCATCTGCACACCCCTGACTTTGGAGGCAGCTGGAGGTGCCCACGTGGCTGAGGTGCTGGCTGTGCCCCTTGTCCCCCAGGATCTCTGTGTGTGATGAGGACAAATTCCGCCACAACGAGTTCATCGGGGAGACACGCGTGCCCCTGAAAAAGCTGAAACCCAACCACACCAAGACATTCAGCATCTGCCTGGAGAAGCAGCTGCCGGTGAGCGGGCGCGGGCTCCTCCCTGCCGGGCTCGGGCCGCAGGACACCTGCTGAGCCCCTGTGTGGTGGAGGGTGCTTGCTGGAGGCACAGGGCTGGCGAGTGAGCAGAGAGCACAGGGAGGCCCGCCCCAGGAGGTGGAGGTCCCGGGGACCACAGGAGGGCCCCCCCGCACAGGTATCGATCTGCTGACATTTTAACAGGTTTGCTGCCTCCTGGGCTCAGAATGGCTGGAAGAAGAGGGAGGACTGGCCAGGACTGGCCAGGAGCTAAGCACAGCCCTGGTGGGGGCCAGCACACCAGCTGGACCTCCGGGCAGGCGAGTGGGGCTGAGCAACGGGCACACAGGCAGCATTAACTAGGAGCAGCAGGGCACCAGGGCTCAGCTCAGCTGGAACGTGTTAGACTTGAAGTGCCTGTGAGGTGCCCAGAGGAGACAGCAAATCATTCTTTCCTATAAATTGCAATTGTTTGAAAATGATGTCAGAACAATTTTGCCCCCTGGCCGGCTGCTGCAGCTGAGCCTCCCTAGTCTCTGTCTCTGTCCCTCCCCGCCCTCCCTTCTCTCCACAGCCCTGACTTCACCTTGGTCGAAAGGGAGACCAGGCGTGGTGGTGCACGCTTGAAATCCCAGCACTTGAGAGACTGTGACAGGAGGATCGCGGTTTGCAGCCAGCCTCAGCTACTTAGTGAGGCCCTCTGCAACTTAGTGAGACCCGGTTTCAAAATAAAGAATAGGAAATAGGGCTGGGGGTATATAGCTCAGAGGTAAAATGCCCCTGGGTTAAAAAAAAAAAAAAAAAAAAGGACTAAAGAATAGGGCTGGGGGTGTAGCTCAGAGTTCAATCCCAAATACTGCAAAAAAAAAAAAAAAAAAAAAAAAGGCTTGGGGGACTGTCAGGAGTCCCCAGAAGGACAAAGCCCGGCAGCCATCTCTGTGAGCCAGCCTGGCAGCAAGCTCAGCCCAAGCCAAGGCCTAGAAACCAGGCAGCGTGGCCAGGATAAGCCCGACCCACCTTTTGCATAACCTGATCAAATCTTATTTTGCTGTCACATTCTCTCCCACTCACAGACATTTGTGTGACGGATATAACCTTTTCCATTTTATTATTAGTCACGAACCACAGGTAACCCCATTCTCCCAAACAATCTGTATCACTCAGGAAGGCAGCGGCAGCAATGGGGTCGCTGTGGCCCTGCGCTGAGCAGCCCCGTGCACGCGGTGTGCGGCCTGCGTGTGTGGGCGCGTGGAGGGCATGTGTGAGTGTGCTCTGTGAGGGCAGGTGAGTGTGTGCCTGTGCCCAGGGCAAGAGCTGGACCCTGCCGAGTCTCGCTGCAGGTGGCTGCATGCTTATTGCCCAATTTGGGGACACACAGTGACCTCAGTGTGGAGTTCAGGGAAACCTCTCAGAAATGAAGACATTTTATTTATTACTTATTTATTTATGAAACTGGGGATGGAGCCCAGGGGCATTTTACCTCCAAGCTACACCCCCAGCCCTATTTTTATTCTTTATTTTGAAACAGGGTTTACTACATTGTGGAGGGCCTCAGTAAGTAGCTGAGGCTGACCAAGAACCTGTGATCCTTCTGTCTCAGCCTCCCAACTACTGGGATCACAAGCGTGCGCCACACCTGGCTCATTTATTTATTTTTAATTTAATACTAAGGCTGGAACCCAGGACCTTGCACATTGGTAGGCAAGAGTTCTACAACTGAGCTACACCCCCAGGCCTGGTGGTACCTTCTAGATTTCACAATCATATACACTATTTGTTGTAAGTAAATACTAAGCAAAGCCGGTTGTGGTGTTGCACACCTGTAATTCCAGTACTAGAGAGGCTGATAGGAGGGTTACATGTTTGAGGACAGCCTCAACAACTTAAGATCCTCAGCAATTTAGTGAAACTCTGTTTCAAAATATGAAAGAAAACCAGGAATGGTGGTGCACACTTGTACTTCCAGACCTGGGGAGGCAGAGACGGGAGGATGGCAAGTTCATGGCCAGCCTCAGCTACTTAAGTGTGGCCCTCCGCAACTCCGTGAGACCCTGTTTCAAAATAAAGAATTAAAAAAAAAAAAAATAGGGCCAGGCGTAGTGGCACATGCTTGTAATCCCCACGCTTGGGAGGCTGAAACAGGAGGATCGCACAGGTTCGAAGCCAGCCTCAGCTACTTAGTGAGGCTCTCAGCAACTTAGTGAGACCCTCTTTCCAAATAAAATATAAAATGGATCTGAGAGTATAGAGAGGAGGTAGAAGGCCCCTGGGTTACATCCCCAGTACCACCAAAAAAAAAAAAAAATTAGAGCTAGGCGCGTAACTTCGAGTAGAATACCCCTAAGTTCAGTCCTGATACTGCAAAAAAGAAGAAAGGAAGGAAAGAGAGAGAGAAAAAGAAAGAAAGAAAGAAAGAAAGAAAGAAAGAAAGAAAGAAAGAAAGAAAGAAAAGAAAGGAGAAAGAAAAAATAGAAAGGAAAGAAAGAAGCCGGGCGTGGTGGCGCACGCTTGTAATCCCAGCATTTGGGAGGCCGAGACTGGAGGATCACGGTTCACGGACAGCCTCAGCTACTTAGTGAGGCCTCTGCAACTCAGTGAGACCCGGTTTCAAATTAAAGAATAAAAAATTGGGCAGGGAGTGTAGCTCAGAGGTTGAATGCCCCTAGGTTTCTAACCTCAGACCTGCAAAAAAAAAAAAAAGAAAGGAAAGAAATAGAAGAGGGCTGGGCTATATCTCAGAGGTGGAACGCTCCTGGGTTTCATCACCTAATAAAAATTTTTTTAAAAACCTGAACAATGCCTAGTTTAGCTGACTTCAAATGAAACAACCCAAAGTATATCTCATACCCAAAAGAACAACAGAAAATATCCCTGCTCATATATAGTGTTTAGGTTAGAGATTGTGGCACACACTGGTAATTCCAATACTTGGAGGATAAAGCAGGAGGATCACAGGTTTGAGAACAGCCTCAGCAAGTAATGAGACTCTCATAAACCTAGCAAGACCCTGTTTGTTTGAAAATAAAAGTAAAATAGGACTGGGATTGTAGCTCAGAAGTAGAATACCCCTGGGTTCAATCCCCAGTGCCACAAAAAATGCCAAAATTTATATATATATATGTGTGTGTGTATATATATGTATACAGATATACATCTACATATACACACACACATACACACACATACTGTTCAACTTTCACACATCATGCAGACATACACAAGCACAAGTGCCACAGTTTAGTGGGCCCTTGGACACAGAGCCCTCAGCCAGCATGGCAGATGGTTCAATTTCACACATCCAGCCTGATCCATTGGTAATGGCTGCCTGACCACTGGCTTGAGAAGGATGCTGAGGCTGCATTCGGGGCCCAGAGCGAATCCTGTGATCAATTAGTCATGTCTGCTCTGGGTGTAGGAGTAGAGAAAGGCAGCCTGCGGGCCATAGGCACATCCTCCCTGCTAAGCATCCCTTTCCCTCACCTCGCAGAGGTCTCAGTTCCAGGAAGATTTGGATGTAGTCACGTGAGGGGGGGGGACTCATGTCGGTGCCAGGCAGCGCTCAGTGGTGGGCAAGGCTGGGCATGCATAGAGAAGCCGAGTCCTAGGGGGAGCGCTCAGGGGACGGGCTCAAGCTGCGCATGCCTGGGTGGGCAGAGGGCTGATGAGAGGGGCAGGTGACAGAAGCCAGAACGAAGGGGCAAGGAGCAGAGCAGTACCCAGCTGGCTGGGCAGGGATGGGCGGGAGGTGCCTCGGCCTGGCACTGGGGCACTGCGGGGGCCCAGAAGTGGACTGGGCAGTTCACTGTGCAGCCCTGGTGGCCTGAGGTTGGGGAGGGACAAAGCTCCATCTCTGTGCTCTCCTGAGGGGCTCCAGGGCACACCCCAGAGGTGGGCTGGCAGGGCACTTGCCTCCCAGCAGGCTGTGTGTGGCCACTGGGCCTTTTCCTGAGACCCCACAGAGGCCGCAAGGACAGGGCTGAGGTCATTCACAGGGCCCCATGAGGCGGGTGCGGTGGCAGGTGGCCGGGCTCAGGATCAGAGTCCCTGGCAGCTGAGGGGTGGAGCGGGCGGGACTTCTGAGTGACTGACCCACCCCCCAGGTGGACAAGATGGAGGACAAGTCCCTGGAGGAGCGAGGCCGCATCCTCATCTCCCTCAAATACAGCTCACAGAAGCAGGGCCTGCTGGTAGGCATTGTGAGGTGTGCACACCTGGCTGCCATGGATGCCAACGGCTACTCGGACCCCTACGTGAAGACGTGAGTGTGCGGCCCAGCCGCTGCCTGCTACCCCCCACCCAGGAAAGAAACTTCCAACCGAAGATCAAAGAAGGGAACTCAAGCCAGGCCCAGGGCTCACCGCTGCAATCCCAGCAGAACTGGGAAGCTGAGATAGGAGGATCGCAGGTTTGAGACCAGCCTCAGCAACTTAGCAAGCCCCTTAGCAACTCATCGAGACCCTATTTAGAAATAAAAAGTAAGGGTGTGCACCATGCCCAGCTCGGCAAATTATATCGTAATAAACCTGACTTAAAAACAAATTGGGGTTCTCTTAACTCACCACCCAAAAGTGGTGAATTTCTCTTTTGTGTGTGTGGTATTGGGAATAGAACAAAGGGGTGCTCTACCATTGACCTACACCCCCAGCCCTCTTTTGAATTTATTTTATTTTTTATGGTACTGAGGATTGAACCCACGGGATTTTACCTCTGACTTATGCCTCAAGCCCTGTTTTATTATTTTATTTTATTTTGTGGTACTCAGATTGAAATCAGTTTTTCCTTGTTTGAAGTTTAACCAACACGTACTATCTTGTTACCACCACCCCAGCCAAGACAGTACAGTCATCCCTCAGTTCCCTCAGGGACTTGGTTCTAGGACACCCCCCCCAGACCAAAATCCATAGGTGCCTAATTTTTGTGTGGGCTGGGCGTGGTGGTGCACGCTTGTAATCCCCACGCTTGGGAGGCAGAGACAGGAGGATCGCGCAGGTTCAAAGCCACCTGCGCTGGCTTAGGAGACCCTGTTTCCAAATACAAAGTATACAATAGGTCTGGGAGTGTAGCCCGGAGGTAGAAGGGCTTCCAGGAACCCAGTACCACCCCCCAAAAAAATTGTGTGGTATTTACACCTAACCTGTGTGCATCCTCTCATATACTTTAACTCATTCTGTGATTATTCGTAATATCTACTATAATGTAAAGAGTATGGAAGTAGTTGTTAAACTGTGCCAGGTGTGGTGACCCATGCCTAACCCCAGTACTTGGAAGGCTAAGACAAGCGGATGATCACAAGTTCAAAACCAGCATCAGCAATTTAGCAAGACCCTCACAACTTAGCAAGGCCTTGTTTCAAAATAAAAAGTAAAATAGGGCTGTGGGTGTAGCTTAGAGACTGAATGCACCTGGGCTCAATCCCCAGTACCAAAAATAAAAAAGTTGTTATAAAGCCGGGCGTGGTGGCGCACACTTGTAATCCCAGCATTCAGGAGGCTGAGACCAGAGGATCGCGGTTCACGGACAGCCTCAGCTACTTTAGTGAGGCCCTCTGCAACTTAGTGAAACCCTCTGCAACTTAGTGAGACCCTGTTTCAAAATAAAGAATAAAAAATAGGGCAAGGGGTGTAGCTCGGAGGTCAAATGCCCCTGGTTCCATCCCCAGACCTGCAAAAAAAAAAAAAAAAAAAAAAAGTTGTTCTATGTATTATTTAGGGGAAAAGTTGGTACATGTTCAGTATGGATGCAATTTTTTTGAATATTTTATTTTTTTGTGTGTGTGGTACTGGGGATAGAACCCAGGAACATTCTACCTCCGAGCTACACCCCCTTCCCTATTTTTTATTCTTTTTTTAAATTCTTTTTTGGGGGGGTGGTAGTAGGGTTCCTGAAAACCCTTCTACCTCTAGGCTACACTCCCAGACACCTGTTTTTTTATATTTTTATTTGGAAACAGGGTTTCTTAAGCCAACGAGGCTGGCTTTGAACCTGTGCGATCCTCCTGTCTCCGCCTCCCAAGCGCAGGGATTACAAGTGTGTGCCACCACGTCCAGCTTTATTTTTTTGAAACAGAGTCTCACTAAGTTGCAGAGGGCCTCACTAAGTAACTGAGGTCCATGAACTGCAATCCTCTGGTCTCAGCCTCCCAAATGCTAGGATTACAAGCGTGCACCACCACGCCCAGCTCTATTTATTTTGAAACAGGGTCTCACTGAGTTGCAAGGGGCCTCACTAAGTAGCTGAGGCTGGCTGACCATGAAGCTGTGATCCTCCTGTCTCAGGCTCCCAAGTACTGGGATTACAAGCGTGCATCACCATACCCGGCTTTCTTTTTTCATGTTGAAACAGGGTCTCACTAAGTTGTAGAGGGCCTCACTAAGTTGCTAAGACTGGCCACAAATCTGCAATTCTGCAATTTCCCTGTCTCAGACTCCCAAGTATTGGAATTATAGGTGTGTGCCACACATCCAGCTTGTTTAAACTTTTTTTCAGCACTGGGAATGGAAACCAAGGGTGCTCTTCCTCTGAACTACACCCCCAGCCCTTTTTTATTTTATTCTGAGACAGGCACATTCCTGTAATCCCAGTACTTGGGAGGTTTGAGACAAGAGGATTGCAGGTTCAAGGCCTGCCTCAACAATTTAGTGAAACCCTATCTCAAAATAAGATTAGGGAGCTGGGCATGGTGGTGCACGGTTGTAATCCCAGTACTAGAGAGGCTGAGACAGAAGGATCCCACTGGTTTGAAACCAGCCTCAGCTACTTAGGCTCTCAGCAACATAGTGGGACCCTGTTTCCAAATAAAACATAAAATAGGTTTAGGAGTGTAGCCCAGAGGTAGAAGCCCCCTGGCTTCCATCCCCAGTACCACAAAATAATAAAAAATAAAATAAAAATAAAAAGCTTAGGGGTGTAGCTCGGAGGTAGAAAACCCCTGGGTTCAATCCCCAGTACCAAAACTAAACAAAAAAAATCCCTTGAATAAGAGACCAACTCTAAAAATGTTTTCTCTGGTGGGAAATATGACTTTGAAAAAGTCATACTTCCAGAAACAAGGGCCGCCCTCCCTAGTTAACTCAGGACCAGACACATTCAGCCACTTGCTCACCCATTCACCACTCATCTTTGCCACAAGCAGTGCCATCCCGGACAGCCCTTGACTCCAAGGAACAGAAGCTCCCCCGAGCCCGGGGGATCTGCACCACGGCTCCTCTCAGCACTGCGTGCCCTTGGTTATAATTCCAGGTACCTGAAGCCAGATGTGGACAAGAAATCCAAACATAAGACAGCGGTAAAGAAGAAAACCCTGAACCCAGAGTTCAACGAGGTACAAGGAGCCACAGGAGCTTCCTGAGGGGCACCCGGGTTCCCAGGGCAGTGGCGAGGTGGGAGGTGTTATGACAGGACAGAGCCCGTAATCCCAGTACTTGGGAGGCTGAGACGGGAGGATGGTAGGTTTGAGGCCAGCCTGGGCAAGTTAGTGGGCCCTTGACAATTTTGCGAGACCCTGTGTCACATAAAGAGACCTGGGAGTCTAGGCCAGAAATAGAAAGCCCCTGGGCTCAATTCCCAGTACCAAAAAATTAAAAGAGAGGGTGGGGAGCAGCCACAGGAGCCCCAGCTGCGGGGCAGGGGCTGAGGCTCCAGCCACACCAAGGTGAACAGGTGACCCAGCTGAGGGCTGGGACACTCTTCACAGGCTCCAGGTGACAACACTGTGTCCATGTTGGACATTAGGGTGGAAAGAGGGAATTGTTGAGTGAATCACTGGGTTGACAGAACTTGTCACTTGCTAAGTGACAGGGCTGGAGGGGTGTGAAAAAGAGGAGGAGAAGCTGGTGGGCATGAGGACTCAGGATGCCTTGGGAAGGGGCCCAGGTGGACACCAAGTCCTCAGCACAGAGGGGAGGTGCAGCTGGAGACACAGACCTGGGGCCCCGTGACTGGGGCAGAGGCCCCAGGTTAACCCTGACCCTGCTTCCAGGGGCGGGCCAGATGCTGAGGGTCCCAGAAGCTGGCAGGAGAGGAGGGTCCACAAAGAAGGGCAGCCAGGCGTGGTGGCACACACCTGTAATCCTGTTACCTGGGAGGCTGAGACAGGACCAATGCAGGTTCAAGGCCAGCTTCAGCAACAAAGTGAGACTCAGCCACCTAGCCAAACCCTGTTTCAAAATAACAACAAAGTCGGGCTGAGGTGTAGCTCAGAGGTAGAACATTACTGGGTTCAATCCCCAGCAATGCACACATACACACACACAAAGAACAAAAGAAAAGGAGGGCGAAGCCGGAGTGCCAAGGACTGCACTGGCTGTGGGGCAGTGGCAGCGGGGCCTGCAGGGGCTGCCGATGGGGCAGGTGTCCAGGCCACGTGGACCCGGCGGCCCTGAGGCCTGGGGAGCATGGGAGTTGGTGAGCTCACCACCCTGGCGCCCTCTCCCATGCCCTCCCTGCCCCTGGAGCCCTATGGGCCAGGTGGCACGACCGTAACTCTCCTCTTCTGCCACAGGAGTTTTGTTACGAAATCAAGCACGGAGACCTGGCCAAGAAGACCCTGGAGGTCACGGTTTGGGATTATGACATTGGAAAGTCCAACGATTTTATTGGTAAGAGTGAACCAAAGAAATGCTGTTTGTTTCCCTGACTATCCCAGGTTTAGCCAGCAGCAATGGCCCCGGGTCAGGCCAGGGCCCCTGCCCGCCTCTGGGCGTGGACCCTTTCTCCAGTGTGAGGCTTGGGCATGTCCAGCCGGTCCCACGTGGTGACAGCCAGCCCTAGAGAGGGAACGCGGCCTGGGAGGGGGCTGCATGGATCTCACAGGGAGCTGAACTCTGAGCCCACGTGGCCCCGTGCTCTTGTGGGCATGGCAGCTCTTGGGCACCGCTCTGGCCCCGGTAGAAGAGGGCAGGACCTCCGGGTGGGAAGTCGCACGCTGGCCACACCCGGGGAACTGGCCAGCCCCTGAGTGCCCTGCCGCCCCGCAGGTGGTGTGGTTCTGGGCATCAGTGCCAAGGGCGAGCGCCTGAAGCACTGGTTCGACTGTCTGAAGAACAAGGACAAGCGCATCGAGCGCTGGCACACGCTCACCAGTGAGCTCCCGGGCGCCGCGCTCAGCGACTGAGCCCTCCCGCGCCGCCGCCCGCCGCACGGTCGGCCCGGGCGTCCTCCACTGCTGCCAAGGGCTGGGCGAGACCCAGGATGCCTCGGACACAGCCACTGCCGACCCTGCGTGGAGGATGCAGGGCACCCCGCCACTCTGAGGGACAGAAGGACAGAGCATGGCCGACGGCGGCCTCACGCCCCCCAGGGGATAGGGATGGGGCAGGGACCCTTCTAGAGGTGAGCAGCCAGGCCCAGGCCAAGACTGCAAAAATGCCAGTGCTTGGGTTGAAGACAAAAAGAGCCCAGCAGAGAAGGGAGGCTGCAGGCTGGAGGACACGACCAGGGAGGTGTAGCCAAGGACGGGCCAGCCGCATCCATTTCTTGCAGTCATGGGGGTTTCTGGTAGGGCTCCAGGGGCTCTGGTGAGGAGGAGACCCACAAGCTCCTTGGGGTGAGTGGCACAGGGGACTGCCCTCCCAGAGCTCCCTGTCTAGTCAGGGAGCTGGACACCAACCTCCCAGAGGGCAAGGGTACCTAGAGCAGCAGGTGTTGAGGCGCTGTGGGGGTTCCCCGGTGGAGGCCGGGCCTTCAAGGGAGAGGTGGGCGGCTAGGCAAGGGGGCGGGCACCAGCTGGGCAGCAGTCTGCAGAGGCCTTAGGGCTGTGATGGGCCGGGGCTTGTTGGGCTAGGCAGGAGCTGGGCTTGGGCAGGCGCAGGCCACTCTGGAAGCTGAGGTTGGTGCAGTCAAGTTCGCCCTTGGACTGGCCCTCCCATTCCTCCTGTCTTCTGGGGCCTATGGGGACAGGCCGCGCCTGCTCTTCCAGCGGGAGTGCCCAGTCAGCTCAAAGGGTCCTCATGCAGGAAAAGCAGCAGCTTGCCTCCTGTTCGCTCCTCCCCTTTCCCCCTCTGGTTTCAGCCTGGGGTTGGGGTCTCTCATAGCTGCCCCTGGCCTCCTGGCAGCGAAGTCCCTTTGGGGAGTACTTGGTGGAAGTCTGGGGCTACATTTCTGGAAGGGTCCGTGGGCCTGGCTGTGACCTCTGGGAGCTAGGAGAGTGATCCTGCCAGTCCTCCCCAGGAAGGGCTTGAGAGTGTCTCAGACTTGGGGCCCAGGCCTGAAGCCCCCACGCTTCCGCCTGCCAGGAGCCGTTAGGATGGCCAAATGTAGAACCAAGGAGTCCCAAAGCCACAGCAGAGCCCCGCCCCGCTCCACCCGGGACAACCAGAGGCCCAGAGAGGGAAGGCAGCCTGCCCCAGCAGAGCTCGGCATGCCACAATTGCGAGGAGGTCGGAGCGAGGCTCACCAGGACTGGCCGCAGGACTCGCAGGCATGAGGTCTGGATGGCGTGCACAAAGCACATCACCATCCGAGGCCGAGGGTTCAAGTCCCAAGTGCCCTTGACCCTTTTCCAGTTGGCAGGGAACAGGACTCCAGCTCCCTGCAGGATCTGGCCACCCTCGTTGAACATGGAGACTTGTCTTTCCCACCTTATGAAGCGCTTCGCCTTGTGTTGTGGCGGCAGTCGGCCTATCTTAATGCATTTTCACAGCCTCTGAGGTGGGTGGATGGTCATCCCCATTTTGCAGATGAAACAGGTTCAGAGAGACTGAGTAGTTTGCCAAGGCCATACAACTGGGAGGGGCAAACCAGGACTCAGGGCAGAGCCTTTGGTTGGGGCAGGACCCCGCGGTCTCCCTCTGCAGGCGATGTGTGCCCGTCAGGCCTGGTGCACAATGAAGACGTGGGGCCTTGTCACTGTCAGCAGCCACTAAGGCTCCTCCAGTGCCCGCCCCTGACCTCAGCCGCCCCATGGCCTCTGTGCCTCTGGGCTCTGCCCCACACATGGGAATGGGGAAACTCTGGAGGCCTGTGGCAAGAGGTTGCCCGTTTTTAAGGGGCCAGATGTGGAGGGTCTTGTGAGCTTTGCCTTTTGGGGTGCCTCATTCAGACGGCATCCTGTCTGTAGGTGTAGACATGCTGAGTGGCAAGGCTACAGGGGCTGTGAGGCCTCCCCTTTGGCTTCCTTATTAAACATGTGGGGAGACTGAGGCCAGAAGGGCAAGGAGCCCAGCTGGGACAAGAAACCAGGGTTGGTAACATACAGCCCATGGTCCTCTACTACCCCAGGCTGTGCAAAAGTGGGCCAGGCTCCTGCTGACCACGAGGACAGTTGGGCTGGGAAGCAGGACTTCTGGCGGCTAACTCAGGCGCCAGGTGGGGCGCCCGGGCAGGAGGTCAGAGGGACGTGCCCAGGATCCTGGCACCTCTCTAGAACCCATGCTCACTGCACCTCTATTACAGAAAAGACACGTTAAGAGGCTGCAGAGGCTGCTCTGCCTTTGACCCCTAAATGAGCATCTTTCCTCTGGTCCATCAGCCCTGCAAAAACAGGAAATCTGATGTCAAGGAAAAATACAAAGCCAAGTGTCAGTAACCAAAGGGTAGCCGATGCACTTGGTGCGCTAGCGCCCTGGTCTCTGCCCCGCCCACTGCCACCACTAGCCAATCCCCGGCGGGCGCGTCTTCCAACCCTGAGGCGGTGACCTCCTGACCTCTAGTGGCGAGAGCGAGGTACTGCACCCGCCTGCCGCCGATCCCGGGCCGTGCATGTCCTGCCCTTTGCTCCTTTTCAAACAGTGAACCTGCCGATGCATGGACTCCGGCTGCCGTCGACGCGGATTTGTGCACTGCTTAACACCGTTTTGCTACTATGTGTCGGCTGCAGAAACCGTCCTCAAACTGCAGCCCCACAACACAATTTTTGTACTTTCGTCTGACTTACCCAAAGGTGTCCTTTTTAAGTCTTATTTGTTAATATTTATAATGACCTATAACCCAAAGTAAATGGAGCATCATATTGCGATCATACTGGCTTAGGAGGCTTTCATTTAAATAGATTTTGAGAGGCCGGGCGTGGTGGCGCACGCTTGTAATCCCCGTGCTTGGGAGGCGGAGACAGGAGGATCGCACAGGTTCGAAGCCAGCCTCAGCTACTTAGTGAGACCCTGTTTCCAAATAAAATATAAAATAGGTCTGGGAGTATAGCCCGGAGGTAGAAAGCCTCTGGGTTCCACCCCCAGTATCACCAAAAATAAATAAATAAATAAATAAATAAATAAATAAATAGATTGAGAGAAGGGAAAGCAATTCATTTTTCACCAAGCACCCATTTGAGAGAGGTTTCAAGTTACAGGTGAAGACACTGAGGGTCAAAGAGCTTAAGCTGTGTGTGCGGCCCGGCGAAGGCACCCCACAACTCCAGGACTTGGGAGGCTGAGACAGGAGGGTGGCAGGTTTAAGACAGGCTCAGCAAGGAGTGAAGCTTCCAGCAACCTAGCAAGACCATGTTGGAAAAATAAAAAGGGTTGGGGGTAAAATGCTCCTGAGTTCAATCAATCGCCAGTACCCCCAAAAAAAGTGAGTCACACGGCAGGTCAGTGATATACCCAGGATTCAGACCCCAACCTCAAGGTTGCACATCAGCCACAGTGCACCCTCTGTCCTCAAGGTTGCACATCAGCCACAGTGCACCCGCTGTCCTCAGCAGACAGCTGCGGAGCAATGCCGGGGCCTGTGAGCGGCAGCAAGATTCTCAGCCGACAGCAAATACAATAATATATAAGATGGTGACTGAAGTTATTTACACACGCGCACACTGGGGAAAGTAGGTTGTGCTTAAAGGGCAGGTGGCCGCCAGAGACTCAAGCTGAGGTGTGGGGGGCGTTGGGAGACGCCTGGAGAGATGGGGCCCTGGAGGCTTGCCGTGACAGCCACGCCGCGGAGGGCAGCAGGCGGTCACAAAGGCCACCTGCGCTCAGCGTTGGAGATTGCCTTCAGTTCTAGCTGGCCGGAGGGCACAAGTGCTGGGCAGCGGTCAGGCTGCGGTCTGGGGCAGAGGACCAGCCCCTGCTGCCGCGTTACTTTGCTCAAGTCCGGATGCCATTCTCAGCAACGGCCTGAGTGCCGGCCCGACCGCCCAGCCTCGCACCCGCTCTGAACCTCTGATGCCTGCGGGCACTGCCTTTCTGCTGCTGTCGCCAGGCATGGCTCTCGCGTCTGTGGGCCTGGTGCTGCCCAGCCAGGCCTCACTGCTGCCGCTGCCCCCCGGCCACCTGGCAGCGCTGCCGCCTCTGGGGCCATGCTTTCCATTCTTCATGACTCCTTTCACCAAAGTCACCTGGTGCTCCTGCTCGTCCCTTTTCTCTCCTCACTCCTCTTCATTGTATTTTACCTTTTTACTTTTGGTACTGGGGATTGAACCTGGGGCAGTCTACTTTGGTTAGACCCCCAAACATGTTTAATTTTTTATTATGAGAGACTTAGGGTCTTCCTAAGTGGTTGAGGGTCTTGATAAATTGCTAAGACTGGCCTCAAACTTGTGATCCTCCTGTCTCAGACTCCCGAATACTGGGATCACAGGTGTGCACCACCACACACACAGCAATCACGTTTTCTTTTTCTCCTTTTCGGTACTGGGGATTGAACACAGGAGCATTCTAACTCCAAGCTATATTCCCAGAACTTCTTTTTTTTTTTTATGATACTGGGGTTCCTGGAAACCCTTCTACCTCCGGGATACACTCCCAGACATATACATATATATTTTTTTCTTTTTTTTTTTTAATTTGGAAACAGGGTCTCCTAAGCCAGTGAGGCTGGCTATGAACCTGCGCGATCCTCCTGTCTCTGCCTCCCAATCGCAGGGATTACAAGTGTGCGCCACCACGCCCGGCTTGGTTTTTTTTGTTTTGTTTTTCGTGGTACTGGGGTTCCTGGAAGCCCTTCTACCTCTGGGCTACACTCCCAGACCTATTTTTACATTTTTATTTGGAAACAGGGTCTCCTAAGCCAGCGCGCGGGGCTGGCTTCGAACCTGCGCGATCCTCCTGTTTCTGCCTCCCAAGCGCGGGGATTACAAGCGTGCGCCACCACGCCCGGCATCCGGCTTGTTTTTTTGAAACAGGATTTTATCAGGTAACAGAGCATTCCTAAATTGTTAAGGGTGGCTTTGAACCTGTGCTCCTCCTGTCTCAACTTTTCGCGTACAGAGAAATGCCACACCAGACGCATTTTATTTTGAGTCAGGGTCTCACTAATTTGATCAGGCTGGCCTTAAACTTGTGACCCTCCTGCCTCAGCCTTCTGAGTTGCTGGGATTACAGGCATGAGCCACGGCACCCAACTAAATTTGACTTTTACAGATATAAATGGAACCATGCGGTATTTGTCTTTCTGTGACTGGCTTATTTCACTTAACATCACATCCAGATCCAGTCCATCCAGATTGTTGCAAATGTCAGGCGTCTCATCGTTTTTACAGGCTGAATGACATTTGATTGTGTCTTAGCCTAACTTCTTATCCAGTCACCTGTGCATGGACACTGGGTCCTCACAGAGCATCCCCACTGACTCATCAGCACAGGTGACCCAAGATAAGATGGCCTCAGGACCAAGCCTGCACGGCCCTTCAGTGTAGCTCTGCACAGCTACCTGGGAACGTGCTTTGTGTCTCTTAATTTGGATTCTTAGGAGGAAAAGAACTTAGTCCAAGCTATGACTCACTTCCTTGGGTCAAAGGGCAAGGGGTGATGTCTCATTGGTAAAGCATGGTTACAAGTTCCTGAGCCAGTAGGAAAGGATTGAAAGAAGGAAGGGAAAAAGGGACAGAAGCCAAAAAGCAGTGCCATACTACTCCCAGGCCCAACCCATTCTAAAAGAAAACAGCAAGCAGAGTACACTTGGGAGGCTGAGACAGGAGAATCGCAGGTTCACAGACAGCCTCAGTTAGGTAGCGAGGCCCTCTGCAACTTAGACCCTGGTTTTTTTTTTTTTTTTTTTTTTTTTGGTGGTACTGGGGTTCCTGGAAGCCCTTCTACCTCCGGGCTACACTCCCAGACCTATTTTTTACATTTTCATTTTGGAAACAGGGTCTCCTAAACCAGCGCGCGCGGCTGGCTTCGAACCTGCGCGATCCTCCTGTCTCTGCCTCCCAAGCGCGGGGATTACAAGCGTGCGCCACCACGCCCAGCTAGACCCTGTTTTAAAATAAAGAATAAAGCCGGGCGTGGTGGCACACGCTTGTAATCCCCGCGCTTGGGAGGCAGAGACAGGAGGATCGCGCAGGTTCGAAGCCAGCCTCGCTGGCTTAAGAGACCCTGTTTCCAAATAAAAATATAAAATAGGTCTGAGAGTGTAACCCAGAGGTAGAAGGGTTTCCAGGAACCCCAGTACCACCAAAAATAATTAAATAGAATAAAGAATAAAAAAATAGGGCTGGAGTGTAGCTTGAAGGTAGAATGCCCCGGGGTTCAATCCCCAGTACCACAAAAAAATAAAAATTAAAAAAAGAAAAAACAAGCCGGGCATGGAGGTGCACATTTGTAATCCTAGCACTTGGGAGGCCGAGACAGGAGGATCACACAGGTTCGAAGCCAGCCTCAGCTACTTAGTGAGGCTCTCAGCAACTTAGTGAGAGCCTGTTTCCAAATAAAATATAAAATAGGTCTGGGAGTGTAGCCTGGAGGTAGAAAAGGCCCTGGGTTCCACCCCCAGTACCACAAAAAACAAATAAACAAAACAGCAAACGGTTAATCACAAAAGCAAAACAGCCAGGTACAATGATGCATAACTGTAACCCAATTTAATCTAGAGGGTGAGGCAGAAAGATCACAAATTCTAGTCCAGCCCTGGCAAGTAAGACCTTGTCTCAAATTCTTAAAAAAGGGGTGGGCTAGGGTGATCAATGGTCGAGCACTCGCATAGCACACTCAGGGCTCTGGGTTTAATCCCCAGCACTAGGGGGGGAAAAAGTTCACATCAAAGTAGATTTTAGCCAGGCATCGTGGCACACACTTTTAATCCCAGTATGAAAGGCAGGAGGATCGTAGATTCGAGAACAGTCTCAGCAAATAGTGAGACTCTCATCAACTTAGCAAGACTCTTTCAAAATAAAAACAAAAATAGGGCTGGGTGTGTAGCTCAGAGTTAGAATGTTCCTGGGTTAATCCCCGCTGCCAAATAAAAACTAATGATTTAAAAATAGGGCTACGGGTATAGTTCAGAGATAGAATGTTCCTGGTTCAATCCCCAGTACACACACACACACACACACACACACACACACACACACACACACGTAGATTATTTTTTTCAGGTACTGAACCCAGGGGCATTCTGCCTCTGAGCTACACCCCTGCCCTACTTGTTTATTCTTTATTTTGAAACAAGGTCTTACTGAGTTGGAAAGGGCCTCACTTAAGTAGCTGAGGCTGGCTTCGAACTTGCACAATCCTCCTGTCTCAGCCTCCTGAATGCTAGCATTACAAGCGTGCACTACCACGCCCGCTTCACACAAGATTTTAGACTAGACTATTACATGAATAAAAGTCATATTTATAAGCTGCGTGCGGTGGTGTACATTTTTATTGCAGTATTTGGGAGGCTGAGACAGGATTGTAGGTTTAAGGACAGCCTCAGCAAACAATACTTAGATTGTTTCAAAATAAAAAATAAAAATAGCCAGGTGTGGTGGCGCAGGCTTGTAATCCCCGCACTCGGGAGGCGGAGACAGGAGGATCGTGCAGGTTCGAAACCAACCTCAGCTGGCTTAAGAGACCCTGTTTCCAAATAAAAAATATAAAATAGGTCTGGGAGTATAGCCTGGAGGTAGAAGGCCCCTGGGTTCCATCCCCAGTACCACCAAAAAAATAAAATAAACAAAAATAACTGTAGCTCAGAGGTGGAACACCCCCAGGTTCAATCCTCAGTACTAAACACACATGAATGAATTGATCATACCAATGTTTATGTACCTAATAACTCTCCAGCCCAGTGTGGTGGTGCACACCTGTAATCCCAGTACTCGGGAGGCTGAGGCTGTTGGATTGCAGGGTTAAAGACAGCCTCAGCAACTAGTGAGCCATTCATCAACCTAGTGAGACCCTGTCTGAAAATAAAAATAAAATGAGAAAATAGGGGTGGGGGGTGTAGCTAAGGTAGAATATCTCTGGGTTCAATCCCCAGTGCCAGTGGGGGGGGGGCGGGGGGGAGCCAGTCTGGGCAATTTAGTGAGGCTCTGAGAAATTTAGTGAGACCATGTTTCAAAATAAAAATAAAAGGCCAGGTGTGGTGGCACATGGTTGTAATCCCAGTACTTGGGAGGCTGAGACAGGATGATCACTGATTTGAAGCCAGCCTCAACAGCATAGTGAGGCTGTCAGCAACTTAGACCCTATTTCCAAATAAAATATAAAACAGGTCTGGAGGTACAGCCTGGAACTACTAAAATAATAAAAATAAAATAAAAATAAATCCCGGTGTGGTGGTGCACTGCTTGTAATCCCAGTACTTGTGAGGCTGACACAGAAGGATCACAGGTTCGAGGACAGCCTCAGCAATTTAGTGAGGCCCTCCAAAACTTTGTAAGACCCCGTTTATTTATTTACTTATTTGCTTACTTATTGAGGTTCTGGAGATGGAACCCAGGGGCATTCTACCTCCAAGCTACACCCCCAGCCCTATTTTTTATTTATTTTGAAACAGGATCTCACTTGAGTTTCAAAGAACCTCACTAAGTAGCTGAGGCTGTCCGCGAACCGCAACTCCAGTCTCAGCCTCCCAAATGCTGGGAGTGTGCGCCACCACGCCTGGCTTCCAGATCCTGTTTTAAGATAAATAAGTCAGAAGCCGGACGTGGTGGCGCACACTTGTAATCCCAGCATTCGGGAGGCTGAGACCGGAGGATCGAGGTTCGCGGACAGCCTCAGCTACTTAGGGAGGCCCTCTGCAACTCAGTGAAACCCTGTTTCAAAATAAATAATAAAAAATAGGGCAGGGGATGTAGCTCAGAGGTAATATGCCCCTGGGTTCCATCCCCAGACCCGCAAAAAAAAAAAAAAAAAAAAAAAAATAATAATAATAATAATAATAATAAAATAGGGCTAAGGCTGTAGCTCAAAGGTAGAACACCCCTGGGTTCAAACCCAGGTATGCAAAGAAAAAATAAAAACCTAAAAAATTAAGAGGGGGATGGGAGTGTACCTCAAAGGTAGAATGCCTGATATAATAAGTAAAATCTCGGCAAGATGGCACCTGCCTGTAACCCCAGTACATAGGGTCAGGGTTCAAGACCTGCCTCAGCAATTTAGTGAGACCATTTCAAAATAAAAATATAGTAATACTGAGTTGGGGTTGTAGCTTTGAGGTAGAAGGCCCTGCGTGGATTAAATCCTCAGTACCGAGGGGGGAAAGGTCTGCCACTGCTGGGTGTTGGTAGAGCACATGCCCAGAATCCCAGTACTTGGGAGGCTGGGCTGAGACAGGAGGAACACGGGTTTAAAGTCAACCTCAACAACTTAAGCTACCAAATTTAAAAAAAAAAAATTTTTTTAAATAGATCTGGGCGTCTCCAGGCTTGATGGCCCATGCTCCCAGCATCCGGAGGCTGAGACAGGAGGATCGCACAGATTCGAAGCCAGCCTTGACTACTTAGTGAGGCTCTCAGCAACTCAGACCCTGTTTCCAAATAAAGTATAAAATAGGTCTGGGAGTATACCCTGTAGGCAGGAAAGCCCCTGGGATCCACCCTCAGTACCACAAAAAATAATTAAAAAATAGGGCTGGGGGTGTAGCTGGAAGGTAGAATACACCTGGGTTCCATCCCCAGTACTGCAAATACAAGCAACCAACAATAAATAGGTCTGGGGGAGTATTAGGCCCTTGGGTTCCATCCCCAGTCTCTCTCTCTCTCACACACACACACACACACACACACACACACACACACACACACACACACACACACGAGCAGCCTCAGCAAGGTTGAGACAGGAGGATCACAGGTTCAATATCAGCCTTGGCAACTCAGTGAGGCCGATTTAATATAAAAAAATTTTTAGTTCAATTCACTAAAAAAAATATTTAGCTCAGAATGCCTCAGCAAGAGAAGAGATTCTCAGCAACTGAGACAAGTTTTGTGGAGTTTTTTTTTTTTCCTGGTGGTACTGAGGGTGGAACCCAGGGGCTTTTCTACCTCCGGGCTATACTCCCAGCCGGATTTTTATACTTTATTTGGAGACAGGGTCTAAGTTGCTGAGAGCCTAAGTAGCTGAGGCTGGCTGAGAACCTGCGTGATCCTCCTGTCTCAGCCTCCCAAGTAATGCTGGGATTACAAGTGTGTGCCACCACACCCGTCAAGAGTTTTAAAAAATAAAAAAGCTGCCGGGCGTGGTGGCGCACGCTTGTAATCCCCGCGCTTGGGAGGCAGAGACAGGAGGATCGCGCAGGTTCAAAGCCAGCCACATGCGCAGGTTTAGGAGACCCTGTTTCCAAATAAAAATGTAAAAATAGGTCTGGGAGTGTAGCCCGGAGGTAGAAGGGCTTCCAGGAACCCCAGTACCACCAAATAAATAAATAAAAATAAAAAAGCTGAGCTGGGCATGGTCATGCACCCTTGTAATCCCAGCATATGGGAGGCTGAGACAGGAGGATTCATGGCAGCCTTAGCTACTTAGGCCCTCCATAGCTTAGACCCTGTTTCAAAATAAAGACTAAAAAGCCAGGCGTGGTGGCACACACTTGTAATCCCAGCATTTGGGAGGCTGAGACCTGAGGATCATGATTCGCGGACAGCCTCAGCTACTTAGGCCCTTTGCAACTCAGTGAGACTGTTTCAGAAGACTAAAAAATAGGGCTGGGGTGTAGTTCAGAGGGACACTGGGTTCCATCCCCAGTACTATAAAAAATAAATACATAAATAAGTAAATGATTAAAAAAAAAGGTGATAGATAAGGTTGGGGGGCAGCTCCCAGCTAACTGGGGAGGCCTAAACTCAGTAGCAAAAATTTATCAGTAGATGATTAATATTCTAGTAGTTCCTAAGTACCTACTGGCATTTAGAATAGTAAGATTTCTATAAACTGGTTTTCCATCAAATAGTTGGGTTCAATCCCTAGCACAAAATCTCTTAAGACACCATACAAATTCTCTTGCAGAAACACTGCAATGGTACTTACTGCAGCACGTATTCTAAAAAAGAAAGGCTGGAAACGCCTTGTCTAAAACTAGTAAACTCAGCCCAGCGTGGTGGCGCACGCTTGTACTCCCCACGCCTGGGAGGCTGAGGCAGGAGGATCGCACAGGTTCGAAGCCAACCTCAGCCACTGAGGGAGGCTCCCAGCAACTTAGGTCTGAGAGTATAGCTTGGAGGTAGAAAAGCCTCTGGGTTCCACTCCCAGCACCACAAAAAAATTTTAAATAATTAGTAAACTCAGCATGGCATGGTGGCGCACACTTGTAATCCCAGCATTTGGGAGGCTGAGACTGGAGGATTGCAATTTGTGGACAGCCTCAGCTACTTAGGCCCTCTGCAACTTAGTGAGACCCTGTCTCAAAATAAAGAATAAAAGACAGGGCCCCCTCATGCCATTTTGGCATGGGGCTGTAACTATTTTCTGTATTTCTATTTAATAAACTTCTTTAAATCTTAAAAAAATAAAAAGATAGGGCAGGGGGTTTAACTGAGGTCAAATGCATGGTGGTACACTTTTTAATTCCAGTTGGGAGGCTGCTGAGACAGGAAGATCAGCCTCAAGCAATTTAAGTGAGGTCCTTCCATAATGACTTGGTTTCAAAATAATATAGGGCTGGAGGTGTAGCTCAGAGGTAAAATGCCACTAGGGGTTCAATCCACAGTACCCACCCCCCAAAGAAAAGTGTTTTTAGATGGATAAGGTGCCATACACCTGTAATCCCAGTATTTGGGAGGCTGAGATAGGAGAATCAGTTCAATGCCAGCCTCAGCAACTTAGGCACAAAAATAAAAAATAAAATAGGGCAGGGGGTATAGTCAAGAGGTAAAAGTCCCTCAGTTCAATCCCTAGTAAAGCAGAACAAAAAAATTTCAGTCTGCATTGATGTTAAAATGAGATAGCTCTGGCCGGGCGTGGTGGCGCACCTTGTAATCCCAGCATTCGGGAGGCTGAGACCGGAGGATCGCGGTTCGTGGACAGCCTCAGCTACTTAGTGAGGCCCTCTGCAACTCAGTAAGACCCAGTTTCAAAATAAAGAATAAAAAAAATAGGGCAGGGGTGTAGCTCAGAGGTTCCATCCCCACACCCGGCCCCCCCAAAAAAGATAGCTCTAAACCGCAGTATCTATACACACTGATGGTATATTTCTAAGTAAGGAAAATATTGAAAATGAATTTAATTATTATCTGACCATTTGGGGTAGTAGGTCAGCCTAGACAGCCTTACTTGGTTATCCGACCCAAAATTCCAGGATAGAAAATGACCCATGATTACACCTTGTTTTAAATACTCATGTACTTTAATGATTAACATAGATACTGTGTCAACTGGTTTGGAAGACAGGACACGTAATCAATAATTTAGATGAAATGTTCTTCATAACCAGATTACAGGCAGTATTTTTTCCAAAATATACATGTTTGGGAGACAGATAAATCATTTATGGAAGAAAAAAGGGGGTATCTGTTCACATTCAGGCAAATATTAATACTGTCAAAGTGTTTGGACTACAGATTTTATTTTAAAAGTATAAAGGATGGAGGCGCAATATATTTGGCATTTTTAATTTAGGCTTGTTTTATTTAAGTTTAATGTTAATTCCATGCTGTGTTTCAGTAAGAACAATACAGATTCTGCATCTGTGGCTCCAGTCGGATATCCAGTAGTACAAATTAGCTTCAAGTTACACGTACTGAACAAAAGAGGCTGAGCGAGCGGGGGGAGGGGAAACAAAGAACTGAACACGCATGCAGGCTTTTCCATCCCGCCTTCAATGCTAACCTGCGTCAGAGGGAGAGTGAAAGTAGGCAAGAATGAGCAGCCACGGATTGTTGAACTGTTACCAGCACCATGCTTTTAAACATTTCAGCAGAGTTTGAAACACTTTTTACAGCAAAACCATTACAACAAACTCCCCCAAAACAACCTTTAAGCACTTTAAGCTAACACCCAATTAAGTTTAAACATTGGTATAAAATTCAATTTGAACAATTAGAAAAAGAAAAATGATACCATATATGCCTCTACAGTGTGATCAATCTCTTAGATGCATCACCTAGAAGTCTAATGGCTTTCAAATGTAATTTCCATTTCTAATGGTGATCTTGCCACAAGACAATACAGTAATGCTGAAAAAGTCTCTATGCAGTCCTATTAGTGTCTTAAAGAACCTAAAAGCTGGGACCAGTAAAATCCACAGAAATTCACTCTTGCCTTTAAGAACTTTTGAAAACTGTTTAAAAAAAAAAAAAAAAAAAAAAAAACAGGGCAGGAACCTAAATTCTGAGACCAAATGTAAAAGTCAGATTTGGTGGTTCTCAGTGACAATGGGGAATTTCCAAGGGGTGGGGTGGGGAGGAGAAGGGTAATCAGAGATGGTTTCTCTTGTTGGCTTTTATGTCTCACTGATTTTCATCTTCCACATCCTGCAGTGCTTCTTTATTCTGCTCTTCACCTGTAAAATAGAAATCCATAATTAGCTTATTGATATAGTCACAAACTAAGGTGCCGCTACAAGCATAAAGACCTTTTATATTTGCTACATTGGGTACCGAACACAATTAGGCAAAAAACTTCTATCATCCTTGGTAGCTGACTAAAAGGCAGGAAGGCTAATCACATCCTCAATGGTCGAGTCAACACGAACAAAAACTGCTGTGCGAAAACGTCAATGGGTTATGCTAAAGAAGCGCTTACAACTACACAGCCAAGGTAAATAGTCACAAAATGACTTTCAAGCTTGCGTGTCCATCTTCTGTCAGAATACTTTCTCAATAACCTATCCCTTCAAAGTTCAAAAGTATTTTGCCAGCCGGGCGTGGTGGCGCACGCTTGTAACCCCAGCACTTGGGAGGCCGAGACAGGAGGATTGCACACGTTCGAAGACAGCCTCAGCTACTGAGTGAGGCTCTCAGCAATTTAGTGAGACCCTGTTTCCAAATAAAATATAAAATAGGTCTGGGAGTATAGCCTGGAGGTAGAAAAGCCCCTGGGTTCCACCCCAGTACCCCCCCCGCGCGCGCACACACACACACACACACACACACACAGAGTATTTTGCCTTTTTTCCTCCTCCAAAATCTAATTTACCCATGACCTCAAAATCAAAATTAATCATATATTCCCATATATGAATGCTTCAAAGTGTTTTGGCGAGGGGAATCGATCATTTGAAATGAATACTTAATGCTTTGTTCCTTGACCAGACACCCCAAACGGTGCCAAATTCCTTACTTCACAGTAAAAAAAAAAAAAAAAAGCATGTTCAAATTATTAGAAGGGCAGTGGGAACATCTCTCATGCTGCTTCTTTCCGTCTACACTTAACAATTAGCCAGGAGAGTCCCAAGTGCAGTATGACATGCAACCTAAGCCGAGTCTATTCACTGGAGGATTCTCTACCCACTAATAAGCATTAAAAAAAATCAGCCATTCGAAAGAAGCATGCAGAGGTTTTTTGCTAAATGATGAGAGAAAGGGTAAAAATAACATTTTTTTGTATGTTTAAAAAGTCACAGCAGGGCATGGTGGTGCATGATTGTAATCCCAGTATTTGGGAGGCTGAGGCAGGAGGATCTGGGTTCGTGGGTAGCCTCAGCTACTTAGTGAGACCCTCTGCAATTATTCAGTGAGACCCTGTTTCAAAAATAAAGAATTAAAAAAAATAGGTCTGGGGGTGTAGCTGAGGTAGAATGACCCTGGGTTCCCCAGTTCCTCGAAAATATATAAATTAATAAATTAATTAAAATGTCATGCCAGGCATGGTGGCACACGCCGTAATCCCCGCGCTTGGGAAGCAGAGACAGGAGGATGGCGCAGGTTCGAAGCCAGTCACGCTGGAGACCCTGTTTCCAAATGAAAGTATAAAATGTGTCTGGGAGGGTAGCCTGGAGGTAGAAGGGTTTCTAGGAACCCCGGTACCACCAAAAAATAAAATGTCACTTATACATGGGTGCAGTGGCACTCACTTGAAATCCCAGTATTTGAGAGGCTGAGACAGGAGGACTGAAAGTTTAACGATCACCTCAGCAACTTAAAGACTCTGTTTCTAAACAAAAAATAAAATAGGTCTGGGGGTGTACTTGGCAGGTAGGAGGCCCCTGGGTTCCATCCCAAGGGTACACACACCTTTTTTTTTGGGTGTGTGTGGTACTGGGGTATAGAACCCAGGGCATTCTACCTTCAAGCCACGTCCCCAGCCCTACTGTATTCTTTATTTGAAACAGTGTCTCCTAAGTTGTGGAGGGCCTCACTAAGTAGCTGAGGCTGGCCACAAACCCAGATGCTCCGGTCTCAGCCTCCTGAAAGCTGGAATTAACAAGCATGTGCCACCATGTCTGGCTACACAGACCCACTTTTATAGCCAGACATGGTTGGTGACTCAGGCCTATAATCACAGACCCTGTTTGAAAATAAAAATGTAACGCCGGGCGTGGTGGCGCACGCTTGTAATCCCCGCGCTTGGGAGGCGGAGACAGGAGGATCGCGCAGGTTCGAAGCCAGCCGTGCGCGCTGGCTTAGGATACCCTGTTTCCAAAAATGAAAATGTAAAAATGGGTCTGGGAGTGTAGCCCAGAGGTAGAAGGGCTTCCAGGAACCCCAGTACCACCAAAAAGAAAAAAAGAAAAAATAAAATAAAATAAAATAAAAATGTAAAAAGGGCTAGCTAGCCCACCTGATTTAATTATTGATAATTTTTTAAATCTCAAACTAAGTGAGCTGGCACAGGTTTGTAATCCCAGTAATTTGGAAGGGTGAGACTGGGAATGCAGATTCAAGGCCAGCCTAGGCTACATAGAGAGACTCTGGCATCAAAAGTTTCAAAACAAAAAACCCTTTTTTAAAATAAAAAAATACATTAATAACATGACTAAATTCTTATTTAAAACACATAAAGTTCTGACTTAGTTATGTATGAACTATTTACTGAGAAAAGAACACCCAACTTTTCCCCAAAGAATAATAATGTATTCAAAACTCAGGAAACATGATTGAACATTCACTTTCATTTTTAAGAAAAATACTGCCGAAATAGAATTAAACATTTAACAATACAATATACTCTAATTCACTGATGAGCACCATCAGATCTACCAAAACTCTAAGTTACTTTGGCATAAGTCATATAAATCACTCTGTCATATAAGCCACACGTTCAAACCAGACGTCTTAGAAGATTTAGCGCCTTGAAATGTACAGCAGGCAGTTTTGTAAAAGCAACAGGATGAAACTACGTGAGCATAGTTAGCGAAGAACCAGAACTGAAAGCAGAGCTCGCTGTGCGTGATACTGACTTACACAGTAGAGTTTTAGGGAAGGAAGGGTTGGATTTTCCTTTAGGAATCTGTATTTCAAGGAGAGAGGGAGGGAGAACAATCATTCAAAAGCAACTTTACAAGAAAAGCCAAGAGAACAGGACCCCCCCCCCAAAAAAAAACCTCAAAGATACAGGGGAGTCCGATTTTAATATATTGTTTCTTTTCTTTTTTTTGCGGGCACTGGGGATGGAACCCAGGGAATTCTACCTTCCAGCTACATCCCCAGCCCTATTTTTTATTCTTTATTTTAAAAGAGTCTCACTAGGTTGCAAAGGGCCTCCTCACTGTACCCGAGGCTGTCCATGAACCTCCGTCTTCCTGTCTCAGCTTCCCAAATGCTGGGATTACAAACAAGTGCCACAACTCCCAGCTCTGATATCGTTTCTTATGCAGATGTGGTTAAATAAGCCTATAATCCCATACACGGGAGAGGAGAACTGCAGATTCAAGGTCTGCCTGAGCAAGTGTGAGACCACGCCTGGGGCCATTTCTAGATTTTTGAAGGAGAGACCAGCAAGACAATATAATATACACACGTCCTCTCTATGGATCTATATTATGAACAAAGTTAGGGAAAAGAACTGAAATCATTTGGGGAAAGCGTTGATCCACTTTAAAGATTACAGTGAGACAGATAGTAACATATCCTGCAGTAAAAGTTAACAGTTCACAGCCAGCCTCAGCTACTTGAGTGAGGCCCTCCATAACTTAACAAGACCCTGTTTCAAAACAAGGAATAAAAATTAGGGCTGGGGTTATAAGCTTGAGGTAGAATGCCTCTTGGTTCAAACCACACACACACACACACCCCACCCCACCTCACCCCAAAATGTATGCCAAGCATGGTGGCTCACAATTGTAATCTCAGTATTTGGGAAGCAGAGAAAGAAGGAATGCAGGCTTGCCACCAGGCTCAGGAACTTTAGTGAGGCTGTTTCAAAATAAAAAATAGGTCTGGGTGTGGTGGCGCCTGCCTGTAATCCCAGTATTTGGGAAGCTAAAACAGAAGACTCACAAATTTGAAGCCAGCCTCAATAATTTAGTGAGACCCTGTTTCCAAAGAAAAAATTAATTGGAGCAGATTGTGGTGGCACACACTTGTAATCCCAGTACTTGGGAGGCTGAGACCTCACCTACTTATTGAGACCCTCACACTTAGTGAGACGCAGTACCGCTCAAAAAAAAAAAAAAGGCAGCCAGGTGTGGTGGTAATACCCGCGCTGCTTGGGAGGCAGAGACAGGAGGACCGCACAGGTTCGAAGCCAGCCTCGGCTACTGAGTAAGGCTCTCACCAACTTAGTGAGGCCCTGTTTCCAAATAAAGAATAGGTCTAGGAGTATAGCCCAGAGGTAGAAAAGCACCTGGGTTCTACCTCCAGTACCACAAAAAAAAAAAAAAAAAAAAGGTAAAGCTGGGGGGTGTGGGTTGGAAGTGTAATATCCCTCAGTTATAATCCTAGTACAGCAAAATTTTGTTTGTCTGTGTGTGTAATTGGACTGTGTTAGGAAATACGGGAATAAGGAGAACACAACCTGACAGACCAGAAGAATAAAACTTTTTAACTGAAATGAAGCCAAGCAGGGCTGACTGGGAAAGACAGTCCACCGGGGTCTGGAGCCCCATTTCCTTACAGACTAGGGGCTTTTTATAGATCACTAGGAGGGACAAATAGCAAAGCAGTCATGTTTCTCCAACTAGTGGGCTTGACACACGGCCAGGCTGGAGAATGGTGAGGAGTTCTCTCTGGAATCCTTTGTTTTAGGCCTCTTAGACCTCACAGTGCCCAGAGTCTGGGGGTGCCGCCCAGAGGTAGAAGGCCTCTGGGTTCAATCCCTAGCACCATAAAAACAAAAATAAGCCAGACATGATGGCACACGCTTGTAATCCCAGTACCTGGGAGGCAGACACAGGAAGAACGTAGTTTGCAGCCAGCCTCAGCTACTTAATGAGGCCTTGTGCAACTTAGTGAGACCCTGTTTCAAAATAAAAACTAAAATATAGGGCCAGGGGTACAGCTCCAGCTAGAATGCCCCCAGGTTCCATCCCCAGTACAAGCAAAAATAAATAAAATAAAATAGGACAAGCCGGATGTGGTGGCACACGTTTGTAATCCCAGCATTCAGGAGGCTGAGACCGGGATCATTGTGGTTAAAGCCTCAACTACTTAGTGAGGCCCTCTACAACTTAGTGAGACCCCACTGCAAAGTAAAGACTAAAAATAGGACAGCGGGTGTAGCTCAGAGGTAGAATGTCCCTGGGTTCCATCACCAGTACCACACTCCCCCCCAAATTGAAATGTTTTATGATAGAAATGTTTGTACTCAGAAAAAAAGGAAAAAGTAATCCCTAAATTGAAGATAAGTAGCATTCCAGAAAACTGTGATACACAATTCTTTTATAATATTGAGTCTTTTCGTTGTAGTACTAGAAATTGAACTTATGAGCTACACCTCAGCCCTTTATTTTTTTGTGGCAGAACTGAAGATTGAACTCAGGGGTAGTAGGCTTCCAAGACCCAACACCAGCCCTATTTTTTTTATTCTTTATTTTAAAGCAGGGTCTCACTAAATTGTGGAAGGTCTAAGTAAAGTAGCTGAGGCTGGCCACCAACCTGTGATACTCCTGTCTCAGCCTCCCCAAATACTGTGATCACATGTATGCACTACCACACCCAGCTCCCACCCTATTTATTTATTTTTGTAGTATTGGGGATGGAACCCAGGGATATTCTACCTCCAACCTACACCCACAGTCTTATTTTTATTCTTTCAAACCATGGACCTCAAACCTAATGTTAGCAATCCTAATGTTAGCCCCCCATGTATGGATTATAGGCTTGTGCTACACCTGACAAAAACAATCAAATAAAGTATAAACTTTTTTGCAAAACTAGTGAAAAATAACACCATTAACAACTATAAATTCACGTTTCTATTATTAGACTGTTAAAAGACAACCTAAGTTCTTTCTGTTGAACAACCATGCTTCTTAACTGCAAGCATATTAAAACTAAAAAAAATTAACTAATGTTAAATTATAATTAGTTCCATTTTTTTTTGGGGGGGGGGTGTGGACTAAGCCCAGGGGCATTCTACCTCTTACCTCCAGCCCTTTTTATTTTGAAAATGAAACTCACTAAATTGCTGAGTCTCTTTCCTCGCAAATTCAATCTGATTTAACCAAACTTGCTCCAGTATTCAATTTATAGGCAGAATAAAGATTTAAAGCAACTGGATTTCTCTAGATCTTTTAAATAACTTTCAGGATTAAACAAAAGCCTATGGTAAAATGAAGTAATCATTTCCAACTATGAAACATAAAGTGTGCGTGTGTGTGTGTGTGTGTGTGTGTGTGTGTGTGTGTGTAAGTAACTGGAAATTGAACCCACGGTAATTCCACCTACAAACTACATTCCCAGGCCGGGCGTGGTGGCGCACGCTTGTAATCCCCGCGCTTGGGAGGCGGAGACAGGAGGATCGCGCAGGTTGCTGGCGTAAGAGACCCTGTTTCAAAAATATAAAATAGGTCTGGGAGTGTAGCCTGGAGGAAGAAGGGCTTCCAGGAACCCCAGTACCACCAAAAAAAAAAAAAAAAAAAAAAAAAAAAAAAAAAAAAACAACCTACATTCCCAGGCCTACTTTGTTTGGAAACAGGGTTTCCCTGAGGCTGTCCTAGAACCTGCGATCTTCTTGTCTCAGTCTCCCAAGTACTGGGATTAAAGACGTGTGCCACTGGGCCTGGCTCCTATTTCTACCCTATTCACAATGACTTAGTAGCATAGCAAGGCTCTTAGCAATCTATTGAGACCCTGTTTAAAAACAAAAACAAAAAAAACTGCTAGGATGTGTAGGAAGATGTGCCCCTGGGTTCAATCCCCAGCATACGCCCCTGAAAATAAAGAAATACAACACATTTTAGCTTGGTTAAAGAAACTAACTATAATTGACAAAACTTGGTTCCAACTGCCTACCACCAACAACTATATAAAGTTATTGCATTATTGTCACATCACACAAGATTGTCCTCTTCTCCATCTCTCCAATGACCTATATATATATATATATAATATGATCTTTGGATATAAATATAAATATGATCTTTGGATCATATAACCAATATAAATATGATCTTTGGAGACAAGAGTGTGGCTCAATGTGGAGCATTAGTATTCAATGCCCCTAAATTAACAACCCAGAATTAAAGGCAAAACAAAAGAATAACTTTAAACATAGTATAGCCAAGGGTGGTGGCGCACGCTTATAATCCCTGCGCTTGGGAGGCAGAGACAGGAGGATCAAGTCAGCCTCACTGGCTTGAGACCCTGTTTCCAAATTTAAAAAAATATAAAAAATAGGTCCTGGAGTGTAGCCCGGAGGTAGAAGGGTTTCCAGGAATCCCAGTACCACCAAAAACAAACAAAATCCATATTATAAAGCAAACATGAGAAAAATTTGGCCTTCTTTATCTAAACATTTACATACATACAAATCACCCTTCATCACAGTTTTGTACTCTAGTAACTGAAATTAAAACAGTCTCAAAAGTAAAAATAAAGCCGGGCGTGGTGGCGCACTCTTGTAATCCCAGCATTCGGGAGGCTGAGACCGGAGGATCGCGGTTCACGGACAGCCTCAGCTACTTAGTGAGGCCCTCTGCAACTCAGTGAGACCCGGTTTCAAAATAAAGAATAAAAAATAGGGCAGGGGGTGTAGCTCGGAGGTTAAGTGCCCCTGGGTTCCATCCCCAGACCCGCAAAAAAAAAAAAAGAAAAAGAAAAAGAAAAAAAAGGTAAAAATAAGAGCTGAGTGTGGTGGTGCACCCTTGTAATCCCAGCATTCTTTCAGGAGGCTGAGAAAGAAGGATCGTGGTTCACAAACAACCTCTCTACTACCTAGTGAGACCGTTTCAAAATAAAGAATAAAAACTAGGGCTGGGGGTGTAGCTCAGAGGTAGAAAGCCCCTGAGTTCCATCCCCAGTACCACCACCACAACAACAAAATAAAAATAAACTGCCAGACTTTCCTTTTTTTGGTGGTGCTGGGGATGGAACCCAGGGGCTTTCTACCTCCAGCCTACACTCCCAGACCTATTCTATATTTCATTTGAAAATATAGCCTCACTAAGTAGCTGGGGCTGGCTTCGAACCTGTACGATCCCGCTGTCTCAGCCACATAAGTACTGAGATTCCAAGCGTGTGCCACAACACCCGGCCTTATTTTTTCATTTGTTATTTATTGTGGTGCTGGGGATCAAACTTGGGGTTCTGCATATAGTGAGCAAGTATTATACCACTGAGCCATATAGCCCACCAGGCCTACTTGGTTTTTTCCCTTTTTTGGCGGTAGGGAGTAGAAGGCAGGGATTGAGCCCAGAGGCATCCTACCTCCAAGATACACCACCAAGCTGGTTTTATTTGGAAATAGGGTCTCGCTAGGTTGCTGTAATCCAGTCACAGCCCGCCCAAGGACTGGGATTACCACTGAATGAAGTGTGAGGAACCTGAACAAGCCAACTCACCATCCCCCTGCATGTCTGAAGTCCACAGTGTCAGGTTATCACGTAACAACTGCATAATGAGCGTAGAGTCCTTATAGCTCTCTTCACTCAGTGTGTCCAGTTCTGCAATCGCATCATCAAACGCTGCTTTTGCCAACCTAAAAACAGTGAAATAAGTGCATTACAAAGTTAACCAAAGTCCCAAAACAGCGAGGGATCTAACTTTTCCTCTTTTCCAGGGTGTCATGGGAAAAAATGATAGAAAAGTTGATGACAACTAACTGGAATAATTTTTTTTTTTTGGTGGTATTGGGAATGGATCCCATGGGCATTCTACCTCCGAGCTACACCCTCAGCCCTAATTTTATTTTTTATTTTGAATGCTTTTATTTATTTTGTATTTTGAAACACGGTCATGTTTCAAAATACAAAATAAGGGCTCAGGTGCAGCCCAGAGGTAGAAGACTCTGGGCTCAGTCCCCAGTACTATGAGGGGTGGGGGGAGACAGTGAAAGGCTAGGACTGTAAAGACTTTATCTAGCATGTGCATATCCCCAGCTTCAATCCCCAGCACCCTCCAGCAAATTCATGCATGCACCTGCACAGGCACACGCATACACCAAAACTGAAGTTTCAATTTATTAGCTCCCTTCCTCAATCTACAAACACTTTTGAGTGAAAAATAAAACCTATTTTACCCTGTTGTAAAAATAACTAGAGCCAGGCGTGGTGGCGCACACTTGTAATCCCAGCATTCGGAAGGCAGAGGAAGGAGGATCGTGGTTCATGGACAGCCTCAGCTACTTAGTGAGGCCCTTGCAACGCATTGAGACCGTTTCAAAATAAAGAATGAAAAATAGAGCTGGGGGTGGAGGTCATCGGGATGTCCCGAGTTTCATCCCCAGGACCACAATAAATAAATTAATTAATTTTAAAAAATGAGCCTAGCGTAACTTAGTATTTAAGAGGGTTCAACACCTAGCACCTAAAAACCAACACAGAAAAAAAAAAAAAGCGTTGAATAAAGAACTCTCATGTAGCCGGGCGTGGTGGCGCACGCTTGTAATCCCCGCGCTTGGGAGGTGGAGACAGGAGGATCGCGCAGGTTCGAAGCCAGCCGCGCTGGCATAAGAGACCCTGTTTCAAAAATATAAAATGAGTGTAGCCCGGAGGTAGAAGGGCTTCCAGGAACCCCAGTACCACCAAAAAAAAAAAAAAAAAAAAAAAAAAAAAAATCTCATGTATCACTGGTGGGGATGTAAAATGTTAAAGCTTTTATTTGTTTTTGTGGTACTGGGGGTGGAACCCAGGGGCTTTTCTACCTCCAGGCTATACTCCCAGACCTTTTTTTTTTGGGTGGTACTGGGGATGGAACCCTTCTACCTCCAGGCTACACTCCCAGACCTATTTTATATTTTATTTGGAAACAGGGTCTCTTAAGCCAGTGACGCTGGCTTCAAACCTGTGCAATCCTCCTGTCTCTGCCTACCAAGTAGGTGCCACCACACCCAGCTGCTGCTTTTTTTTTTTTTTTTTGCAGTGCTGGGGATTGAACTCAGGGATATTCCACCTCTGAGCTACACCCTCAGCCCTATTTTATTCTTTATTTTTAAACAGGGTCTCACTAAATTGCAGAGTGCCTCACTAAGTAGCTGAGGCTCACTGTGAACCCGCAATTCTCCTGTATCAGCTTCCCAAGTACTAGGATTATAAGTATATGATTACCCAGCAGACCTGGGATTACAAGTGTGCAGTGGCACACACCTGTAATCCAGCATTTGGGAGGCTGAGACAGGAGGATCGCGGTTCACGGACAGCCTCAGCTACTTAGTGAGGTCCGCTGCAACTTAGTGAGACCCCATTTCAAACTAAAGAATAAAAAAATTAGGCGAGGTACAGCAAGGAGGTAGAATGCCTGAGTTCAATCCCCAGAACCACAACAAAAAGAAAAAAAAAACACAAAAACTCCTGTGTAACTGAACCTACAAAGGTTGTCTCAATGAACAAGGAAAAAAAAATTAAGAACAATTAGCTATCTCTTCTGAAACACTTTTCAATTCACACTGAAAACTTTGTTCTCCAAAACTTACCTGCAGGCACGGTCAGGGGAATTAAGTATTTCATAGTAGAATACAGAGAAATTGAGAGCAAGACCTAAACGAATAGGATGTGTTGGTGGAAGTTCTGTCATTGCAATATCACTAGCAGCTTTATATGCCACTAGGCTGTTCTCTGCGGCCTCCTTCCTGTCATTTCCTGTGGCAAATTCAGCCAGATACCTGTGGTAGTCCCCTTTCCTAAAACAAAACAAAACAAAAATTAGCAAAAATGCTGCTTAAGAATTAGCTGTTAATATTTCTCTATATTATGTAAAAAAAATCCAGCAAGAAACATTTAAAAATTAACAGATGTACTTTAATAATTTTTAAAGCCCTTTCAGAAAATAGCTGGGTTTTTTCTTAGGGGTATCCTATTAAACATATAAAACTCCCAGAAAAAGTAACTGAGAGGCAAAAATAAATATGCAAATAAATCACCTGACAAGACTTAAAATTAACAAATGGTTCCAAAGACTACCACAACAACTTAGTAATCATAAAATAATTTTTTTTTGTTCCTGTAGTACAAGGGATTGAATCTAGAATTGAATCTAAGAACTTTTAGCATGCTAAATGCTAAAGCACAGACGCAACCAATGAGCTATATCCCCAACCCTCAAAATACAATTTCTATTAAAAACAAAAAAAGTATACTGGTGCACCCTTATAATTCTAGTCCTTAGGAGGATCCCAGGTTTAAGAGCAAACTCATCAAGTAGTAACCTCGTAAGACCCTGTTTCAACATTAAGAAATAAAAGCCAGGTGTCCTGGTACGTGTTTGTGGTCCCAGCATTTGGGAGGATTGAGAGAGGAGGGTTCCCAGAAAGCCTCAGCTAAGTGGTGAGGCTCTTTGCAACTCAGTGAGACATTGTTTCAAACTAAAGAATTAAAAAAAGGGGCTGAGAGCTGGGCATGGTGGCACATGCTTGTAATCCCGGCATTTAGGAGGCTGAGAAAGGTGGTTTGTGGACAGCCTCAGCTAGTGAGGCCCTTTTGCAACCCAGTGAGACCCTGTTTCAAAATAAAGAATAAAAAGGAGAGCTGGGGGTGTGGCTCAAAGGTATAGAATGTCCCTGGGTTTAATCCCCAGTGCCAGAAAAAAACAAAATAAAATAGGGCTGGGGTGTAAACTTGAGGGCAGAATACCCCCAGTTCAATCCCCAGCACCACCAAAAAAGAAAGGAAAGAAAAAGAAAAAGAAAACACAAAGATTCCATTATGAGGGCTAAGACTGGGTAAAGCAAGTGCCTTTCAAACGCACTATCCTTAGTTTCATTCCCAGTTCCATAAAGGAAAAAAAATTAAAACAATTAAGGTAAGAAAAATAAAAAAGATTTCATTATGAGATAGTTGTGGTGGCACACACCTTTTATCCCAAGACTGAGGCAGGAGGTTCACAGATTCCAGGCCAGCCTGTGCAAAATAGTCAAACCCTGTCTCAGAATAAAAATTCAGCAGGGCGTGGTGGCACACGCATTCTTGTAATCCCAGCATTTGGGAGGCTGAGACAGGAGGATCGCGCAGGTTCAAAGCCAGCCTCAGCTCTTAATGAGCTCTCAGCAACTTAGTGAGATCCTATTTCCAAGTAAAGTATAAAAAAGGCCTGGAAGTATAACCCAAAGGCAGAAAAGCCCCTGGGTTCCACCCCCAGTACCAATAAATAAATAAATAAAAATTCAGGCTAAGTGTGGTGGTGCCTGCCTGTAATCCCAGTACTTGGGAGTCTGAGACAAGAGGATTGCAGGTTTGAGGTCAGCCTCAACAATTTAGTAAACTTGATTTCAAACTAAAATGTAAAATAATGCTAGGAGTGTAACTCAGAAGTAGGCTGTCTCTGGGCTCAATCCCCAGAGCCAAGCAAATAAGATAAAAATTAAGCCAGGTTTGGTAGACAGCTGAGACAGGAGGCTGGTTCACTGCCAGCCTCAGCTACATAGTAAGGCCCTCTACAACTTAAGTGAGAACCTGTTCCAAAACAAAGAATAAAAAACAGCTGGGAGCAGGGCCTGGTGGTACACACACTCAATCCCAGTTACTGGGATGCTCACAGATAGCAGCCAGTCTCAGCTACTTAGTAAGTAAAACACTCCACAACTTAGTGAGACCCTATTTCAAAAATAGAAGAAATAATAGGGCTAGAGGTATAGCTTGGAGGTAAAATGCTTCTGGGTTCCATCCCCAGTACCGGGAAGGGGGGAAAAAAAAACAAAAACAGGGCTAGGGGTGCAGCTCGGAGGTAAAATGTTCCTGGGTTTGATCCCCAGTACCATAAATTAATTGATTAAATAAAAATTAAGGGCTGGGAAATATAGCTCAGTGGTAGAGCACTGCATAGTATCCATGACCCCCTAGATCTGATTCCAGGAATGGAAGTAAAGGGGAGAGGAGAAGCACTGTGAAATGTAGTTATAGCTAGAGGGAGAAAGCAAAACAAAGTAAATAGGCAAAACAGAATCTAACACATTTATTTTAACAGACTGGTCATCTTAAATATAACAGTATTAATTCATTAGCAGTAAATTTGCGAAGGAATATTAAAAGCTTTCTTAAGTTCTGAGAATCACTTCACTCATGTAACCTTTCGACATTAAGCTATATATGATAAGGTCATAATCCTTACGTTTTCCCTTCTGTATAGAACCTACATTTTATAATAGAAAACCTTGGACTCGCCAGTGTTAGCTGCTGGAATGAGGTGTTTGTCCAGTACATCCAGAATGTCACAACAGATTAACTTTAGCTCAGTTTCAACCTGGGAAGCAGGGGGAAGAAAATCACAGATTGTTTAAATCTAGAAATTATATAAAGTATTATACATTCTACCAACACTGATGGTGGTTGTTTGTGTGCGTGCTGGGGGGGTAACTGGGATTGAGCCCAGGGGGATTCTCCTTCCAAGCAACAACCCAAGCCCTATTTTTTCTTTTGAAACAGGTCTCACTAGGATGATGAGTCTCACTTCCTGCTGAGGCTGTTCTTGAACCTGCAATCTTCCCGTCTCAGCTTCTGTACCGGGATTACAGGCATTTGCCACCACATGCCCAGCTACCAAAAGTTTCAAAGGAGAGTCCAATATAAAACAGAACACACATACCTCTTTTCCCCCTTCTTGGCACAAAACCAGAGAAAAGCTATCTCTACATATGGCAAGTCTCTTCCACCCTAAATGCTATTGTTGTAAAGCTTAAAACATACACACATCACACAGATATGCACACAAGTATATACATATAACCTGACAGTTCCGCTACAGAATTATCAATGAGTAACAATGAAATACTGAATGCTTAGACAGAAATGCTGGGCGTGGTAGCGTATGCTTGTAATCCCAGCATTCAGGAGGCTGAGATCCGAGGATCGTGGTTCATAAACAGCGAGACCCTGTTTCAAAATAAATGAATAAAAAAAAAAAAAAAATGGGGCAGGGGAAGTCGAATGCCCCTGGGTTCCACCCCCAGACCCGCAAAAAAAAAAAAAAAAAAAAAAAAGCTGGTCACTTCTATGAATTATATTTCTTTAATGAGGTTATCAACTACTACCTCCATTTACATGAGAAAAGAAAGATATTAAGATATAGCCAGGGATGGTGGTGCATTATCTATAACCCCAGTATTTGGGAGATTGAGACTGGAGGATAACAAATTCATAGCCAGCCTCATCAACTTAGATCCTATGCAACTTAGGGAGACAGTTTCAATTTTTTCAAAGTAAGCAAGGTAACCTGGGGTGGTTGCCTGTAATCCCTGTGAGGATGGCACAGGTTTGAAACCAGCCTTGCTGCCTTAAGAGACCGACCCTGTTTCAGCCGGGCATGGTGGCACACGGTTGTCATCCCCGTGCTTGGGAGGCTGAGACAGGAGGATCACACAGGTTCAAAGCCAGCCTCAGTTACTTATTGAGTCAGCAACTTAAGTGAGACCGTTTCCAAATAAAAAATATAAATAGGTCTGTAGGTCTGGGAGTATATAGCCTGGAGGTAGAAAGCCCCTGGGTTCCATCCCTAGTACCCCCCCCCAAAAAAGAGAGACCGTTTCCAAATAAAAATATAAAATAGGGAGCGTAGCCCGAAGGTAGACGGTCCATCCCCAGTACCACCAAAATAAATAAGCCAGGTGTAGCCGGGTGTGGTGTGGTGGCACAAGCTTGTAATTACAGCACTTGGGAGGCTGAGACAGGAGGATCCCACAGGTTTGAAGCCAGCCTCAGCTACTGAGTGAGGCTCTCAGCAACTTGGCAAGACCCTGTTTCCAAATAAAGTATAAAATAGGTCTTGGAGTATAGCCTGGAGGTAGAAAAGCCCCTGGGTTCCATCCCCAGTACCAAAAAAAAAAAAAAAAAAAAAGCCAGGTGTGGTGGCCCAGGCCTATAATCCTATACTTGGGAGGCTGAGATGGGAGGATCACAGGTTTAAAGGACAGCCTCAGTTAAGTAGAATGATTCTCATCAACCTAGTGAAACCTGTTTCTAAATAAATAAAATCAGGACCAGGACTGGTGGGCGCACACTTATAAGCCCAGCATTCAGGAGGCTGAGACTGGAGAATCAGAGTTTGTGGAGAGCCTCAGCTACTTAATGAGGCCCTCCACAACTTAGTGAGGTCCTGTTTCAAAGAAAAAATAAAAAATAGGGCACGGGGTGTAGCTTGGAGGTTGAATGCCCCTAGGTTCCATCCCAGACCCACAAAAAAAAAAAAAATCAGGCTGGGGGGTATATCGAAGGCAGAATGCCTCTGGGTTCAATCCCCACTACCACAAAAATCAATTAATAAAAAAGTAGGGCTAGGAGTGGATCTCAGAGGTAGAATGCCCCTGGGTTCAATCCCTAGTACCACCACCAAAAAGAGGGGGAGGGAAGAGTGAGCAAGCGAGCTAAGGATGTGGCTCAGTGGTAGAGCATTAACTGCTTAGCCCGCCAGGCCCTCCCTTCCCCTTCAAGTCCTGCCCTAACCACCAAAAACTGGGAAAGCTTGGTTATGAACCCAAGAAGGTTTGAAGAGACAGAATCAAGCCAAGCATGGTGCCGCACACTTGGGTTTGTTTGTTGTTTTGTGGGTCTGGGAATGGAACCCAGGGGCATTTGACCCGAGCTAAACCCCCTGCCCTATTTTTATTCTTTATTTTGAAACCAGGTCTCATTAAGTTGCAAAGGGCCTCACTAAGTAGCTGAGGCTGTCCCTGAACAGTGATCCTCCTGTCTCAGCCTCCCAAATGCTGGGTTTACAAGGGTGTGTCACCACGCCGGGTTTGGTGCACACTTGTAATCCCAGCATTCAGGAGGCTGAGACCAGAGGATCGCAATTCACGGACAGCCTCAGTTACTTTGTTGAGGCACTTTACAACTCAGTGAGACCGTTTCAAAAATAAAAAGACTAAAAAATAGGGCTAAAAAAAAAAAACCAAACTTGTAGCCAGGCGTGGTGGTGCACACTTGTAATTCCCGCGCTTGGGAGGCTGAGACAGGAGGATCACACAGGTTCAAAGCCAGCCTCAGCTACTGAGTGAGGCTCTCAGCAACTTAGTGAGACCCTGTTTCCAAATAAAATATAAAAAAGGTCTGGGAGTATAGCTCGGAGGTAGAAAGCCCCTGGGTTCCACCCCCAGTACCACAAAAAAAAAAAATCAAACTTGGAGCCAGGTATTGAGACACATGTATATAATCCCAGAATTTGGGAAGCTAAGAGAGGAGGGTCACAGGTTCAAAGCCAGCCTCAGCAACCTGGTAAAGAGTAAAGTTCTTAACAACTTAGTGAGACTTTGTTTCCAAATAAAAAATAAAATAGGACTGTAGCTTGGCGGCAGAATGCCTCCGGGTTTCAATCTCCAGCACCCCTCCCTCCTTCCTCCCCCCCCCCACAGTCAAACTCAGGTCATTTGTGTCCAGTACTCAATATTCCTAACTATATTCCAAAAACCAAACACTTTAGAAGGAGAGATCCACAACCAGTTATGGCATAAAAACTCCATTTATCAAAGTAAATACTGCCACTCACTGGTTCATACTGCCAAACATGAACAACATCCCTAAACACGCATGCTAAATCTTTCTAATTCTAGCTTCTTTTCAGTGGAAAGAATTCTCCAGATTTCTCTACTTTCTATAATTTTGTCCTTACCTAAATAAAACTAAGTAAATTGCCTCCCTGGTAGCTTTTCAAGTACAGGTGCCTTAGGAGAAAGCAGGTTTAGAAGTTCTTCTGGATTCTCACCTACTGGGTATGGATGTTTTCATTACTGCTAAGCTCTCCTCCTCAAAAGCTCATGCTCAATGTGTCATCAGTAGATCTCCAGCCCCTTTCTCCCACATTTTCTACCAAGTATCTAGTTAGAGCCTAGTTCTCTAACACCCAAGTGCACAACAAAAGCTTTGCCATCTAACATAATAGCATTTTGTTGCTGATGCTGTTAGGTTCAGTTTTTTTTTTTTTTTGGGGGGGGGTTAACTGGGGACTAAACCCAGTGGTGTGCTAAAAGTGAACTACATTCCCTTCCTTTTTTTGTATAGTACTGAGGACTGATTCCAGGGCCATTCTACCTCTGAGCTATATCTTCAGCCCTTTTGTTTAAAAAAAAAAAAAAAAATCTTGTTAAAAACAAGATTGCACCAAGTTGCTGAGGTTAGACTCAACTCTAATCCTTTTGACTCAGCCTCCCAAGCACTGTCATTACAGAAGTGTGCTACCATGTGCAGCTTCAAAATAATATTTTTAATTGAGCTGCAGAGAGGTTCACCTAATTGGCAGAGCACCTGTCTAGAATATGTGAGGCTCTGAGTTCAAACTATACTCCAGCAAAAAACAAAATGAAACCTGACCTGGGGGTGTAAGCTCAGCAGTAAAGCACTTGCCTGCTACATGCTTGAGACTACGGGCTGAATGCCCACCACCATAACAACCCTGAACAGCATTCTCCCTCTGAACATTCTATCAAAAAGGTTCTTCCCAGCTGGGAAGAGCACCCCTGTAATCCCCAAAACATAGGTTGAGACAGAAGAGTAGCAGGTTGGAAGCCAGCCTCAACAACTTAGTGAGGTTCTCAGCAACTTAGCAAGACCGATTCCAAATAAAAATAAAATAGAGCTGAGAGAGTAGCGCAGAGGCAGAACATCTCTGGGTTCTATGCCCAGTACAACAACAAAGGTTCTTCCTGCTGGGTGTGGCAGCACACTTGTTTGGAAAACTGGGATAAGAGAACAGAATAGCGGAATTGAGGGATATGAGGACAACATCAGAAACTTAGACCCTCTGCAATTTAGTGAAACCATTTCAAAATACCAGGTAAACTGCCCCTGGGTTCTATCCCCAATACTAACAAAATAAAAACTCTTGCGCCGGGCGTGGTGGCGCACGCTTGTAATCCCCGCGCTTGGGAGGCGGAGACAGGAGGATCGCGCAGGTTCGAAGCCAGCCATGCTGGTTTAAGAGACCCTGTTTCCAAATAAAAAACCTGTAAAATAGGTCTGGGAGTGTAGCCCGGAGGTAGACGGGCTTCCAAGAACCCCAGTACCACCCCAAAATAAACAAAATAAATAAAAACTCTTCCTTCTGATCTGAAATACTTTGACCTGCAATTTTCACACTAGATGAATAAAAAGATGGAAATCAGCCGGTCATGGTGGCACATGCTTGTAATCCCAGCATTTGGGAGGCTGAGACTGGAGGACCGCCGTTCATGGACAGCCTCAGCTACTTAGTGAGATCCTCCAAAACTTAGTGAGACCCTATTTCAAATAAAGAATAAAGCCGGGCATGATGGCACACACTTGTAATCCTAGTGCTTGGGAGGCTGAGACAGGAGGATTGCACAGGTTCGAAGCCAGCCTCAGCTACTTAGTGAGGATCTCAGCAACTTACTGAGACCCTGTTTTCAAATAAAATATAAAATAGGTCTGGGAGTATAGCTCGGAGGTAGAAAGCCCCTGGGTTCCACCCCTAGTACCACAGAAAAAAATGAAAAGGAAGGAAAGAAGGGAGGGAGGGAACGGGGGAAGTAGCTTGGAGGTCAAATGCCCCTGGGTTCCATCCCCAGACCCGCAAGAAAGAAAAAAAAATCCATTTTTTAAAATGTAAAATGCCGCCTGGCATGGTGGCGCTCGCTTGTAATCCCATCATTTGAGAGACTGAGACAGGTTGATCATGATATGCTGACAGCCTCAGCTACTTAACTGAAGCCCTTTGCAACTCAGACCCTGTTTCGAAATAAAAAATAAATAGGGCTGGGAGTGTAGCTCAGAGGTAGAATGCCCCTGGATTACATCTCCAATACCACCAAAAAAAAAAAAAAAAAAAGTGCTGGGGGTATGGCTCCAAGATAGAATGCCCCTGGGTTCCAATCCCAATATTACCAAATATATATACATATAAACACTGAATATTGCTACAGTTTGAAGAAATGTCCCCCAATTTCTCTTCCTCTTTGCTCCCTGGCATACAAATAGTTTTGTTCTGCCATATCCCAGCCACTATCAATCCACACAACCCACAAGAAATTCAGGGTCCACTGGATCATGGGCTAAAACCTCTCAATCAGTGAGAAAAAATAAACTTTTTCTCTGGCTAACTGGGGGGGAGGGGGAGTTTTGCTAAAAAAACAAGCCCAGGCATTCTACATTCTACCTCCGAGCTACATCGCCAGCCTTATTTCTCAGTTTTGAGTCTTGCTAGGTTGATGAGACTCTCACTACTTGCTAAAGCCTGTCCTTGATCCTGCCATCCTCCTGCCTCAGCTTGCATCACCACATCTGTACAACTTATTTATCTTGAATATTTTGTTGTAGTAAAGAAAACTGTCTAATACAAATATTGAAATTCTTTCATTAGAGCAAAGGTACCAAAACTACAAATTCACCCAACAGAAACACCTAGCAGTTAGGAAGCAATGACTATATTTCTCTAAAAATAGTCTAGCAGGGCACAGTGGAGCATGCTTAAAATCCCAGTAAGTGGGAAGCAGAGGACAGGAGTGTCACAGGTCCAAATACAAACTCAGAAAGTAGTATCAACCTAGTGAGACCATTTCCAAATAAAATTGGGCTGGAGGTATAAAAGTAGAATGCCTCTGGAGGTTCCATCTCCAGTACCACGCACTCACAAAAAATAATAATCTCACCATTTGCCGATATTCCCGAATCATTTTTAGTTTGTCTTCTCCTCCCTTGTTTTCTTCTTTCTGTTCAATGCTGCTGATTATTCTCCAGGAAGCTCTTCTAGCTCCAATCACATTTTTATATGCAACAGATAGGAGGTTTCTTTCTTCAACTGTCAACTCCACATCCATCCCTGCTACTTTCTTCATTGATTCCACCATTTCTATACGGAACAGCAAAAATCAGACCATATAAACTTAAGAGGTTGCATTGACATATCCCACTCACCAAAACAACACAAGAGATAAAAAATTTAACAAAAGTAGGGGCAAGGAATATAGCTCAGCATGACAACACTTGGACTCTTGGTTCAATCCACCAGCACTTCCTCTAAGGGGGTAAATATTAACAATTATCAAAGCTAATGTTGAGAACCAGGTGCTGAAGTGCATGCTTATAATCTCGGTAGTTGCAAGGGTGATACAGGAGGATCTCAGATTCACAGCCAGCCTCAGAAACTTAGAGAGGGCCTCTACAACTCAGTGAGGCCATGTTTCCAAACTAAAAATAATACAGAAAGCAAGACGTGCATGCTTGTTATCTCAGTACTTAGGAGGTTAAGAAAGGATTGCAAGCTCATGGCCGGCCTCATTTAGTGAGAACCTGTTTCAAAATAATAAAACAGGCCGGGCGTGGTGGCGCACGCTTGTAATCCCCGCGCTTGGGAGGCGGAGACAGGAGGATCGCACAGGTTCGAAGCCAGCCGCGCGCGCTGGTTTAGGAGACCCTGTTTCCAAAATGAAAATGTAAAAATAGGTCTGGGAGTGTAGCCCGGAGGTAGAAGGGCTTCCAGGAACCCCAGTACCACCAAAAAAAAAAAATAATAATAATAATAATAAAACAGGACACGGGGTGTAGCCCTAGTACCACAAAACAAGAAATCTAATGAGACTCATTTCCAAATGAAGTAAAATCAGGCTGGGGCACAGCTTGAAGATAGAATCCCTCTGAGTTCAATCTCCAGTAAAATAAATAAATAAGTAAATAATAATAATAAAATCAACAAAACAAAGGCTTGTAAACCCAGTAGTTGAGAGGCTGAGACAGGAGGATTGTAGGTTCAAGGACAGTTTCACCAGGAAGCAAGGCTCTCAGAAACCTAGTGAGACCATGTTTCAAAGTAAAAAAAAAATAGGGATGGGGGTATAGCTGGGAAGTAGAATGCCTCTGGGTTCAATCTCCAGTATCACAAAAAATAAATGGTGGCATATACTTATAATCCAAGTACTTGAAAGGCTGAGACAAAAGGATTGCAAGTTCCCAGCCAGCCTCAGCAATTTAGTGAGGCTCTCAGGAACTTAGCAAGACCATTTTCAAATAAAAAATAAAAAAGGTCTGGGGTTGTAGCCCAGAGGTAGGTCAGTCTTCCATCTGCAGTACCACCGTAAAATAAAATTAAATAGCACTGTAAGTGTAACTCAGAGGTAGAATAACTCTGGGCATGAGCATTCTTTTTCACACCCACACACCACTAATGTGAGTCACAAAATGTAAAAGAAACTAAAAACCAATATTGTGATATTATAGGCTGTAAATGAAATGAAATTCTGAGGATTTCAATACAATGTTTAGTACAATCTATAGTTTGGTTTGGAAGCATCTACCTCAGATTAAATAAGGATACTAGCCAGGCGTGGTGGTGCACGCTTGTAATCCCAGCATTTGGGAGACTGAGATAGGAGAATCCGGGTTCCCAGACAGCCTCAGTTACTTAAGGTGGCCCTTTGCAACTCAGTGAGACCCTGTTTCAAAATAGAGAATAAAAAATAGGCCTGGGGGTGTAGCTTGGAGGTAGAAGGCTCCTGGGTTCCATCTCCGGTACTGAAAACAAACAAGAAATACGTGCCCCTCTGTTCTCCAAAACATCTGGCAGCATGATGAAAAGATTAATTTGTGTGTGTGTGTGTGATACTGGGGATTAGCCCAGGATCAGTCTACCTCTGAGCTTCACCTTCAGCCCTATTTTTTATTCTTCATGAACAGGGTTTCACTAAGTTGCAGAAGTCCTCACTAAGTAGCTGAGACTGGCAGCCAACCCGTGATCCTCTTGTCTCAGCCTCCCAAGTACTTCGTTTACAATCATGAGCCACCACACCCAGCTAAAATGAATAATTTATTACTAAACCAGGCAGAGTGGTACATACCTGTAATCTCAGGACTCGGGAGGATGAAATAGGAGTATTGTAGGTTCAAAGGCAGCCTCAGCAATGTAGCGAGACTCTGAGCAACCCAGCTAGACCATTTCAAACCAAAAAATAAAGACTTGAGAGTATAGCTCAGTAGAATGACCCTGAGTTAAATCCTCAACATTACCAAAAAATAGGAATTCAAGGCTTTAAAATCTATTGGGTAAACTGGGCATGGTGGCACACACTTGTAATCCCAATATCTGGGAGGCTGAAACAAGGATCTCGGTTCACGGACAGCCTCAGCTACTACTTAGTGAGGCCCTTTGCAACTCAGTGAGACCCTGTTTCAAAATAAAGAATTAAAAATAGGGCTGGTGGTATAGCTCAGAGGTAGAATGCCCCAGGGTTCCATCCCAGTACCTCAAAATAAATAAATAGATAAACAAATGTATTGGGCACAAGTAAATGCAATTTGCACTTCCCAAAAACCAAAGTCATAGTAGAAAGAGAAATTCATTCATACACTAAGCATACAGTTATAGTCACAAGCACAAACTTTGCATGTTTCTATCCCTTCTTTTAGAAGAACCATAATCCACAAATGAGTTCATTCACTGATTTTTAAAAAAAGATATGTAGCCGGGCATAGTGGTGGATACTTTTTTTTTTTTGGTGGTACTGGGGATGGAACCCTTCTACCTCCAGGCTACACTCCCAGACCTATTTTGTATTTTTATTTTGGAAACAGGGTCTCTTAAGCCAACAAGGTTGGCTTTGAACCTGCGTGATCCACCTGTCTCTGCCTCCCAAGCGCGGGGATTACAAGCATGCGCCACCACACCTGGCAGTGGTGGACACTTAATTCTTGCATGTGAGAGGCTGAAACAGACGGATTGCAGTTCATGGACAGTCTCAGCTACTTAGTGAGGCCCTTTGCAACTCACTGAGAGCCTGTCTCAAAAATAAAAAATACAGCTGGGGGTGTAGCTCAGAGGTAGAATGCCCTTGGATTTCATCCCCAGGTACTGAAGGGGAAAAAAGCAATGACTACTCTTTCTGACCACTAGGTGGTGAGCAAAGAGACTCAGATAATCCCTGTGATATCCCAGGTACCCTGAAAAATAATTCAACAGCATACAAAAGCAAAGAACCAAACCCAGCTCAATAAATGAGTACATACAGTAACAAAAATTAAGTTTTTAGAAAAGGCAAAGTCGAGTCTGATGGTGCATGCTTGTAATCCCAGTACTTGGGAGGCTGAAATTGAAGGACTGCAGGTTCAATGACAGCCTCAGCAAGAGACTCTCATCAACCCAGTGAGACTGTTTCAAAATAAAAATAAAAAATAGGGCAGGGGGTGTAGCTTGGAGTAAGAATGCCTCTGGGTTCAAACCCATTCTGACAAAAAACAAACACACAAACAAAGATCAAATACTTTAAATAATTAGCCGGGCACATGCTTGTAACACCAGTACTTGGAAATACTGAGATAGGAAAATCGCAGAATCATTTTTATTTTTTAAAAATGTGCATGGTGGCGCACGTTTATAATCCCAGCATTCGGGAGGCTGAGACAGGAAGATCGTGATTCATGGCCAGCCTCAGCTCCTTAGTGAGGACCTCTGCAACTTAGTGAGACCCTATTTCAAAATAAAGAATAAAAAATAGGGCAGGGGGTGTACCTCGGAGGTAAAATGCGTCTGGGTTCTATCGCCAGACCCGCTTAAAAGAGAAAAAAAAGGTCAAGGGTATAGCTTGAAGGCAGAAGGCCTATGTTGTTCAACCTCAAGTACCAAAAAAGTAAATAAATAAAAAGGAATACTACTAAAAAAAAAAATAACAACAACAAATATAAACATAAATGAATTTCAAAAACCTGTTAAGAGAATAACTCAGACTAAAGAGACTTGAAAATAGACATGAGAGCCGGGTGTGGTGGCGCATGATTGTAATCCCAGCATTTGGGGGGCTGAGACAGGAGGACCACGGTTCACTAACAGGTTCAGCAAATAATGAGGCCTTTTGCAACTCAGTGAGACCCCGTTTCAAAATAAAAGAAAAATAGGGATTAGGGTGTAGCTTGGAGATCAAATGCCCTTATGTTCCATTCCCCACTACTGGGGAAAGAAAGAAAAAACAAAACAAAACACTGCCATTGTGGCAGCACACTTGTAATCCCAGTACTTGGGAGGCTGAGACAGGAGGATCCAGGTTCTCCACCAGCCTCAGCTACTTAAGTAAGGCCCTCTGCAACTTAGTGAGACCTTGTTTCAAAATAAAGAACAGCCTGGTATGGTGCCGCATGCTTGTAATCCCAACATTTAGAAGGCCGAGATGGAAGGATGTTGGTTTGCAGACATCCTCAGCTACTACTTAATGAGGCCCTTTTACAACTCAGACCCTGTTTCAAAATAAAGAATAAAAAGATAATTCGGAAGTAGAATGCTCCTGGGTTCCAACGCTAGTCCCACCCCAAAAAAAGAGTACATGATAGCTTCCACCTGTAATCCTAGCAGTTAGGAGGCTGAGACAGGAGGATCTCAGGTTCAAGGACAGCCTCAGCTACTTAGTAAGACTGTTTCAAAGTAGAAAAAATAAAATGGGTTAGGGTGGTAGCTCAGAGAACTGCCCCTTGAGTTCAAAGGAGTAGATAGGACATTATCAAAGGAGTAGACATGACACACACACTGTATGATTGCATTTATATCAAACTGCAGAAATGCAAAACTAGCAAAATGGAACTAGCAAAATACAAATTCCCCTGCTGTGGTAGGTACAATTGTAATGCATTATTTAAAACTCACTAAGAAGCCAGGAGTGCTGGCGCAGGCCTATAATCCAATCATTCAGGAGGCTGAGACCAGAGGATCACAGTTGACGGACAGCCTCAGCTACTTAGGCCCTCTGCAACCCAGTTTCAAAATAAAAATTTTTAAAAAGGGCAGGGGGTGTAGCTCAGAGGTCGAATGCCCTGGGTTCCATCCCCAAACCCATAATAAATAAATAATAAAAATAGGGCAGAGGGTGTAGCTCATAGGTTGAATGTCCCTAGGTTCCATCAAGACCCTACCCCAAAAAGAAAACTCTTTCCAAATTCCACACAGAAAGTGGTAATTTTATTGATATACATAATACTTTTTTTTTTTTTTACGGTACTGGGAATAAAACCCAAGGGCATTCTTCTCCTGAGCTACACCCCCAGCCCTATTTTTTATTTTGAAACAGGGTCTCACAGAATTGCAAAGGGCCTCACTAGTAGCTGAGGCTATCCATGAACAGAGATCCTCCTGTCTCAGCCTCCCAAATGCTGGGATTGCAAGTATACGCCACCATACCCAACTCTGCATAATATATATGTAAATATATATAATTTTGGCAAGTCTGGGGATGGAACCCAGGGACATTCAACTCCAAACTACACCTCCTACCTTATTTTTTATTCTTTATTTTGAAACAAGGTATAAATTGCAAAGGGCCTCACTAAGTAGCTGAGGCTGTCCATGAATGGCAATCCTCTGGTCTCAGCCTCTTAAGTGCTGGGAATACAAAGTTGCGTCACCTTGCAGGGCATCATAATACTTTTTTTTGAGGGGGGTGGTACTGGGGTTCCTAGAAACCCTTCTACCTCCAGGCTACACTCCCAGACCTATTCTGTACTTTTTTATTTGGAAACAGGGTCTCTTAAACCAGCACAGCTGGCTTCGAACCTGTGTGATCCTCCTGTCTCCGCCTCCCAAGAGTGGGGATTACTAGCGTGTACCACCACACCCAACATCATAATACTTTAATAAAGCCAATTTCTTAACATTCAATTGAGAAACATTAAAAACAAGATTATGAGATGGGCTTGAGCCCAGTAACTCAAGACTAACCTAGACATCCCATATCTCAAAATAAAATTAAACATGGCATGCATCTCATCACATTACTTGGAGGGCTGAGAAAGAATCCTAAATTCAAGGCCAGCCTCAGGAATCTGATCAAAGAGACTGTTTCAAATTAAAAATTAAGTAGTATAACTCAGTATAACCCTGGGTTCAATCCCCAATACTGGGGAACAAGCATACACCACTACGCCCGGCCCATCAATTTTTTTCTATTATAAAAATTATAAGCCGGGCGTGGTGGCACATGCTTGTAATCCCAGCATTTGGGAGGCTGAGACAGGAGGATTGCGGTTTGCAGACAGCTTCAGCTACTTAGTGAGGCCCTCCACAACTCAAGTGAGACCGTTTCAAAATAAAGAATAAAAAATGGGGCAGGGGGCCGGGTGTGGTGGCACATGCTTGTAATCCCCGTGCTTGGGAGGCAGAGACAGGAGGATGGCGCAGGTTCGAAGCCAGCCTTGCTGGCTTAGGAGACCATGTTTCCAAATTAAGAAAAATATTAAAAATAGGTCTGGAGTGTAGCCCGGAGGTAGAAGGTTTCCCAGGAACCCCAGTACCACCAAAGGGGGGGGGCGCGCTAGGGAGTATAGCTCTGAAGTAAATATATATATATACACACATATATATATTTGTGTGTATGTATGTATATATAGCCAGGCATGGTGGCGCATGCTTGTAACCCCAGTGCTTGGGAGGGTGAGACAGGAGGATCGCACAGGTTCAAAGCCAGCCTCAGATACTTAGTGAGGCTCTCAGCAACTTAGTGAGACCCTGTTTCCAAAAAAGTATAAAATAGCCGGAGGTAGAAAAGCCCATGGGTTCCACCCCAATACCACCAAAAAAGAAAAAAAGGAAAAGAAAAAAATTATATATATATATATATATATATATATATATATATATAGAGAGAGAGAGAGAGAGAGAGACACACACACACACACACACACACACTGAGCCGGGAGTGGTGGTATTGGGGAGGCTGAGAAAGGAGAATCACTAGTGAGGCCCTATTTCAAAATAAATAAAAAATAGGGCTGGGGGTGTAGCTCAAAGGTAGAATACCCCTGGGTTGTATCCCCAGCACTGCAGAGAGAGAGAGAGAGAGAGAGAGAAATAGATAGAGAGATTAGGTAAATTAGATTGGTAAATTAGATTAGGTAAGATGATGGTGTAGTTCAGAGCACAAAAGAAAAGAAAACCCATTAATTCCTTTCTTGGGAATCTAGAGGTTTATGTTTGAATATATACCAGTCATAAAAACAAAGGCCCTATTCAAAGAAAATAGGAGTAACCTCACTTTTTTACTATTATTTACAATATGAGGGATTGAACCCAGGAGCAGTCTACTTCTGAACTACATTCTCAGCCCAATTTCTTTTATTCTTTATTTTGAAACAGGGTCTCACTATGTTGCCGAGGCTGGCCATGAACCTGTGTTCCTCCTGTCCTAGCCTCCCAAGTTCTGGGATGACATGCGTGCACCACCACCCTGCCTGGCTTATATTAGTTTTTTTGTTTTTTCCCATGGTGCTGGAGATTGAACCCAGGGGCATTCTATCTCCAAGCTACACACCCAGCATGATTCTTTTCTGGAGGGCGGGGGCGGGTCTAGGGATGGAACCCAGAGGCATTCCACCTCCAAGCTACACCCCCTGCCCAACTTTTTCTTTATTTTGAAACAGGGTCTCACTGAGTTGCAGAGGGCCTAAGTAAGCTGAGGCTGTCTGCAAACAGCGTTCCTCTGGTCTCAGCCTCCCAAATGTTGGGATTACAAGCATGCGCCACCACACCCTGGAAAGAGGTCTTAATTGCAGAGGTCGAGCCATCTAAGTACCAGAGATTAGCTACAAATCAAGATCCTCCTTTATCAGCCTCCCAAGTTCAGAGATCACAATCTTTAACCACCACGCCTATTTTTTTTTTTTTTTTGGTAGTACTGGAGGTGGACTGCGGGCTTTTCTGCCTCTGGGCTATACTCCCAAGACCTCCTTTACACTTAAGAGTCTCATTAAGTTGCTGAGAGCCTCACTAAGTAGCCCATCTAAGTACCAGAGATTAGCTACAAATCAAGATCCTCCTTTATCAGCCTCCCAAATTCAGAGATCACAATCTTTAACCACCAGGCCTATTTTTTTTTTTTTTTTTTGTAGTACTGGAGGTGGACTGCGGGCTTTTCTGCCTCTGGGCTATACTCCCAAGACCTCCTTTACACTTAAGAGTCTCATTAAGTTGCTGAGAGCCTCACTAAGTAGCTGAAGATGGCTTCGAACCTGTGGGATCCTCCTGCCTCAGCCTCCCAAGGGTGCCTGACGTATTAGTTTAGTTTATTTTCTAAACCAACAATCAAATATGCCTCAGAGGAACAGTAATTCAATTTCTGAGATGGCACAAAGTAAAAATGAAGCAACCTGGCCGGGTGTGGAGGCAGAGGGTGGTAATCCCAGCATTTGGGAGGATCCAGATTCCTGGACAGCTTCAGCCACTTAATGAGGCCCTTTCCAACTCAGTGAGACCCTGTTTCAAAATAAAGAATAAAAACTAGGGCTGAGGGTGTAGCTTGGGAGATAGAATGCACCTGGGTTCCATCCCTAGTATTGCAAAATAAATAAATAAAATAAAAAATAAAGCAACCTGGGTAAGCAAAAAAAAAAAAAAAAAACCTCATTTTTTAAATTGTAGAGCTTTACATTATATGCAAACAAATTTAAACACCTACATACTACTACTACCAAAATTGTAAAGCACCTCTGGATACTATTCCAAATTATTTAGATTTTTTAGACTTGGCCTTGTTTACAGATAGATAGGGAAGGAGGTTTGTTTTGCAGTACTGGGGGCAGAGTTACCTCCCCAGACCTATTTTGAACTCTTTACTTTAAAACAGGCTCTCACTAAGTTGTGGAAATCCTCACTAAATTGCTGAAGCTGGCTGTAAACAAACCTGTGATCTTCCTGTCTCAGCTTCCCAAGTACTCGAATTACAAACTGCACCACCACATTCGGCTATTTCAAAATTTTAAAGAGGAAAAAAAAAAAATAGAGCCAAGGCTACAACTCAAAGGTGGAATGCTCCTGGGTGCAATCCACAGATTGGCACATTAGGAGGGTGAGACCAGAGGATGGTGGTTTGCCGACAACCTCAACTACTTAGCGAGGCCATTTGCAACTCAGTGAGACCCTGTTTCAAAATAAATAACAAAAAATAGGGCTGGGGGTGTAGCTCGGAGGTAGAATGCCCCCTGGGTTCCATCCCCAGTACCGCAAAAAATAAAAAAATAAGAGTGTGAACCTAGACGCATTCTACCTGAGCTTTACCTCTAGCCCTATTTTATTTATTATTTTGAAACAGGGTCTCACCAAGTTGCTAAAGGCCATGTTAAACTGCTGAGTTGTTGGCCTCAAACCAACAATCCTACCCTCTCTGGCTCTCAAGCACCCGGATTACAGGCTTGCACCACCACACCTCACTACTTATTATTTATGAATTTGATTCGTTGCTTCAATATCTCATCTACTATATAAACATACCATAGTGAATTTATCCACTCATAAGATAATGGAAATTTGAGTTATTTCTCCATTGTGGCTATTATGAATAAGGCTGCCATGAACATTCATTGTAAAACTTTTTGCAGATATATGCCCTCAGTTCACTTGAACACATACCTAAGACTGAAACAGTCATGTGGTAACTAACATTTTGAAGAATAAGCCCAACTCGGGGGCTGTGCCATTTTTACATTCCTACTAGCAAAGTAGGAGGATTCTAATCTCTGTACATCTTCATCAACATTTGGGTTTTTTTTTTTCCTTTTTAACTTACCATCCTAGTGGGTGTGAAGAAGTATCTCAATATGGGTTTTTTATTTTGTAGTAGTGGGAATTAAACCATTAAACCATTCATACTAGCCAAGCATTCTACCACTCATTCACTGTGGTTATGACTGCCATTTCTTTGCTGGCTGATACTGTTAAGCATTTCATCTTTTTTTCTTGCAGCACTGGGGATGGAACCCAGGGGCATTCTACCTCCGCCTTACACCCCCAGGCCTATTTTTTATTCTTTTTTTTGAAACAGGATCTCACTGAGTTGCAAAGAGCCTCACTATAAGTAGCTGAGGCTGTCCCCAATCCTCCTGTCTCAGCCTCCCAAATGCTGGGACTACAAGCATGCACCACCATGCCTGGCCCTCATCTTTTTTTCTTTCCTGGTACTGGGGACTGAACCCAGGGGTAGTCTACCTCTGAGTTATATCCCAGTCCTTTTTTCCTTTTTATTCTGAAACGAGGTCTTGCTAGATTACTGAATAAATAAAGAATAAAAAAAAAAAATAGGGCCGAGGGTACAGCCTAATGCCCCTGGATTCAATTCTGTGTGTGTGTGTGTGTGTGTGTGTGTGTGTGTGTGTGTGCGTGCGCACGCGCACCTGCTAGGGATTGAATCAAGGGGCATCCTACCTCTGAGCTACCACCCCCAGCCGTATTTACTTTCTATTTGGAAACAGAGTCTCACTGAGACTGGCCTCAAACCTGCAATCTTCCGGTCTTACCCTTCTATGTACTGGGATTACAAGCATGTACCACCATGCCCAGCTTCAATTTATACATTTTTAAGATCCCAATAAGGAAGGCATGGTGGCACACATCTGTAATTCTAGCATTTGGGAGGCTGAGACAAGGAGGAATGCAGTTCATAGCCAGCCTCAGCTACTCAGTGAGGCTCTTTGTAACTCAGGGAGACACTGTTTCAAAATAAATAAGCCACATTTATAATCCCAGCATTTGGGAGGCTGAGACTGGAGGATTGAGGACAGCCTTAGCTACTTAAGTAAGGTTCTCTACAACACCAAGACCATTTCAAAAAAGAGTAAAACATAGGGTAAGGGGTGTAGCTTGGAGGTAGAATGCCCTGGTTTCCATCCCCAGTACCACCAAAAAAAAAAAAAAAAAAAAAAAACACCAATGAATTAAGACTCACATCTTCAGGAATTTCTCTTTTCCCTTAGGTGGTGGATAAACAGCATTAGCATCAGTCAGAACCTTAATACCCTCTCAAACAAGCAGTACTTTGTACCAACTTGTACAAATGAGTATAATGAAACATTAACATCAGTGTCATCCTTATCCTTTGAATACCAACAACAGAAACAATATGACCTGTAACCTACCCAGAAACCATACAGAAAAGTTTTATCTCAAATCCTAGACTCCACCATTAAACTCCCACCACCACCACGGTACTTAGGGATGGAAACCTGGGGCCTTCTACCTTGGAGCTACACTCCCAGACCTTTTTTATTTGAAAACAGGGTCTCACTAAGCTGCTGAGGCTGGCTTCAAAATTGCAGTCCTCCTGTCTCAGCCTCCCAAGTACTGAGATCACACGCGTGTGCCTCCGTGCACCACCACACAGTTTGTGGATAGCCACGGCTACTTAGGCCCTTTAGAACTCAGTGAGACCCTGTTTCAAAATAAAGAATGAAAAATAAGGCTGGGGGTGTAGCTTGGAGATAGAATAGCCCCGGGTTCCATACCCAATACGGGGGAGGGGCTTATCTGAATCAATATGCAATCCCAGTGACTCTGCAAGACTGGGTAGGATCCCGAAGTTTTCTAGATCAGTCTGAGAAACTTGGTAAGACTACAACTCAACATAAAAAAAAAAAAATCAAAGAGCTGGAGGTGGAGCTCAATCTGCAGCAACACAAAAAAACACAAAACTAACAGCAAAGAAAAAACCCTCAGTTGAACTTGGTGATACATGTTGTAAACCCAGTTCTTGGAGGCTAATACATAGGATTACAGGTTTGAAGCCAGCCTCAACATGTTAAGACCATGTTTCAAAATAAATAAAACAGGATTGGGGACATAGATTAGAGATAGAATCCCCCATGTTCAATCCCTAGTACCAAAGAAACAAAACACCAAACAAATACTTCCATCAGTACAAGATTAATGCCAACTCTCATATCCACATATACTCCTCAGCAAAACTAGCATTTCACAAAATTTTTAAGTTATTTTATCAATGTGATAAAACTGTCATGTGTCTACAGCAGGCATAACCTAAAAGGCAGAGAGCCCTAATTCATGATCCAATCAATTACTTGTAGAACTACAAATTTGGGGGAAATGAATGGTAAACTTAAAAGTTGATATAAATTAGCCAGGCGTGGCTAAAAACAAAGACTTTATTTTAAAGAATAAAAACTAGGCCAGGTGTGGTGCACACAAGTAATACCAGCATTTGGGAGGCTGAGACTGGAGGATCGCGGACAGCCTCAACTACTTAGTGAGGCCCTCTGCAACTCAGTGACACCGTTTCAAAATAAAGAATAAAAGCCGGGCGTGGTGGCTCACCCTTGTAATCCCAGCATTCGGGAGGCTGAAACTGGAGGATCACGGTTAGTGGACAGCCTCAGCTACTACTTAGGTGAGGCCCTCTGCAACTTAGTGAGACTGTTTCAAAATAAAGAAAAAAAGAATAGGGCAGGGGGTGTAGCTTGGAGGTCAAATGTTTCTGGGTTCCATCCCCAGACCCGCCAAAAAAAAAAAATTTCTGAAATATATCCTCTACAAGTCAGAGAACACATTAAATCAAACACAAAGAGCCTGTTTTGTAACTGACAATTTTTCATTCTATGCTGACAATAGCCTAGTCAGATATCCACTACATAAAACCAACTTGCATCTGGAAGCCCTCTATGTGTCACTGTCAGGAGAATCAAATCTTTTACCTTGACCTTAATGTAGCTTTGTTTCTTGGTTCAGCTCTCTGAAGATTTTACACATGCATCTAACAAACTTATTCACAAATAAACCCTCCATGCTATGTATTGATGGGGATTCAATTCAGGAACCTTCTACCTCTGAGATATACCTCCCCAAGCCCCAAGTTGCACGGCTAAGTTGCTGGGGCTGGCTTTAAACTTGCAATCCTTCCATCTCCACCATACAAATATTGGTATTATCAACACTGATACCAAGACCAGCCTTAAGAAACTGGTAACAAAGCCAGGCTTTGTGGCCCAAGCCACAGTACTTGGAAGGCTAATATAAGACCTGGGTTTGAAGCCAACCTCAGAAACTTTGCAAGAACCCATTTCAAAATAAAATATAAGCAGGTATGCTTGTAATCCCAGTGTTTGGGAGGCTAAGATAGGAGGATCCATTCGCCAACAGCCTCAGCTCCTTAGTGAGGGACTTTGCAACTCAGTGAGACCCTGTATAAAAATAAAGAATAAAACAAAGGGGCTAGGAACCGGGAGTGGCGGTACACACTTGTAATCCCAGAGCTTGGGAGGCTGAGACAGGAGGATCACATAGGTTCAAAGCCACCTCAGCTACTTAGTGAGGCTCTCAGCAACGTAGTGAGACCCTGTTTCCAAATAAATTAAAAAAAAAAAATTGGGCTGGGGGATTAGCCCCGAGGTAGAATGCTTCTTGGTTCCATCCCCAGTACTGCAAAATAAAATAAAAATAAAATATTAAGCCAGGTGTGGTGATGCACACTTGTAATCCCAGCACTTGGGAGGCTGAGACTGGATCACGTAGGTTCAAAGCCAGCCTCAGCTACTTAGTGAGGCTCTCAGCAACTTAGTGAGACCCTGTTTCCAAATAAAGTATAAAATAGGTCTGGGAGTATAGCCTGGAGGTAGAAAGCTCCTGGGTTCCACCCCCCAGTACCACCAAAAAGATGAATAAAATATTAAAAGAACTGGAAGTGTGGCTCAGACATAGATGCCCCTATATAAAAGCCTCAGTACCACAAGAAAATAAAGCGTATAATCTCCATTTTACACCATCGAACCAGTAAATATGGAGGAGGGGTATGGTGGCCCACATTAGTACACCCAGCATTAGGGAGGCTGAGACAGGAGGATCAAGGTTCATGGACAGCCTCAACTATTTAATGAGGCCCTTTGCAACTCAATGAAACCCTGTTTCAAAATAAATAGTAAAAAATAGGGTTGGGGAGCCAGGCGTGGTAATTCCAGTACTTGGGAGGCTGAAGACAGGAAGATCGCACAGGTTCGAAGCTACTTAGTGAGGCTCTCAGCAAATTACTGAGACCTGTTTCCAAATAAAAAAATATAAAATAGGTCTGGGAGTGTAGCCCAGAGGTAGAAAGCCCTTGGGTTCCATCCCCAGTGTAAAAACAAAACAGAAATAAATAGGGTTGGGGGTGTGGCTCTGTGGTAGAATGCCCCTGGATTCCATCCCCAGTACCACACACACACACACACACACACACACACACACACGTTAATGGAAGGCTGAGATAGAGGATCACAGGTTCGCAGCCATTCTCTCCAACTTGTGAGGCTCTGTTATTTAGTGAGATCCTGTTTCAAAAGAATAAAAAAATCAGGTTGGGAGTGAAACTCAGAGGTAGAATGCCCCTGGGGTTCCATCCCCAGTACCCCCAAAAAATAATCACATTAATGGACCCAATCTGACCTAAGATTTGTGCTCAGATTTAATCATATCTGGATATGAATTCATCTTTATAGAAATTCATTTACTTCTCTAAGAACAAATACAAGGTGGGCATGATGGCACATACCTGTAATCCTTTTTTTTTTTAAGCAGGTCTGGGGATGGAACCCAGAGGCATTTGACCTTCGAGCTACACCCCCTACATAATTTTTTACTCTCTATTTTGAAACAGAGTCTCACTGAGTTGTGGAGGGTGCCTCACTAAGTAGCTGAGGCTGTCCGTGAACCACTATCCTCAGGTCTCAGCCTCCTAAATGCTGGGATTACAAGCATGCGCCACCACACTCGGCTCACATACCTGTAATCTTAACATGTGGGAGTCTGACAGGAGGATCACAGGTACAAGGCCAACCTCAGCGAACTCTGTAAGGAACCCTTAGCAATTTAGACCCAACTTCAAAATAAAAATGAATAGGAGTGGAAGAGCTCAGAGGTAGAATCCCCCTGGGCTCAATCTCTGGAACAAAAAACAAAAAACAAAACCACACAGTCAAAGGAGGGTATGTGCCAACTACTACAAACCATCCCAATTTGTGTGCTACAAACCTAGCCTTTCATTTTTTATTTCGAAACGGTCTCACCAAGTTGTTGAGGGTATTACTAAATTGCTGAGGCTTACCTTGAACCTGATATCCTGCCTCAGCCTCCCAAGTACTGAGACTATAAACTTCTGCCACCATGCCCTTCTGGATAACTCTAATTATAAACCTAAAACTAAAACTCAAATCCAGCCAATCTAACTTAAGATCCTTTTTTTGTATGTGTGTGGTGCTGGAGATTAAATTTATGGGCATTCTACCTCTACGCTACATCTAAGCTACATTCACAGATCTTTTATTTTTATTTGGAAATATATTGTTGGTATTTGTAGACAGCCTCACTATGTGGCTGAGGCTAGCTTCAAACCTGTGATTCTCCAGATTTAGCCTCCCAAGAGCAGGGATCACAGACCTATACCACCTTACCCTCTAGAACCTGACCTCCTAACCACAACGGACTTCCCAAGATTGAATATTAAGAGAAATAAAGCCTTCAAACTAAAAAAAAATTTTGGTACTGGAGATTGAACTTGGGAGTTCTACCTCTGAGCCATATCCCCAGCCTTATTTTATTTTATTTTTTTAGTTTGAAAGTCTTACTAGGTTGCTGAGTCTCTCGCTATATTGTCAAGGCTGTATGTAGTACAAGGATTACAAGCATAAACCACCTACCTTGCTTCAAACCAATTTTTTTTTTTTTCTGTACTAGGGATGAAACCCAGGGGGATTCTACCTCCAAGCTACACCCCTAGCCCTATTTTTTACTTATATTGAAACAGGGTCTGAGTTGCAAAGGGCCTAAGTAGTAGCTGAGGCTATACATGAACCAGATCCTCTTGTCTCAGTCTCAGAAATGCTGGGATTACAAACATGTGCCAACACAAATGGCTCTAACAAATTTTTAAAGATATACACACCAAGGGGAAAAAAATGATATAGCATCCATCCTAGTATCTCACAAAGGTTATCAGGAGAATCGCAGGTTCTAGGCCAGCCTCAGGTACTTAGTGAACCCCACACACACACATACACACACAACTCAGAATATGTGTATGGTGCTGAGATTGAATCCAGGGGCACACACTACCTCTACATCCCCAGTTTTTTTTCTTTATAGTTTGTGGTACTGGGGATGGAACCCAGGGTCTTTCTATCTCGGAGCTACACTCCCAGACCTATTTTTTCTTTCATTTGAAACAGGGTCTCACTAAGTTGTAGAAGTCCTCACTAAATTGCTAAAGCTGGCTATAAACCTGCGTTTACAAGCCTGTGCACCAGGCTGCAAATTTTTTGTAAGGAAAGTATCATGTACCTCCTGTACCACACTGAGAAATATTCTATTAGAGGCTTTACACTTCTGTACCATTAAAGCATATCAACAAAACTCAATTTGGACATATGTTAGAACAATTTTTACATTTTACTTGAAAACAAGATCTCTGTAAGTTGCTCAGAATCTCAAGATGCTGACGCAGAGGTCAAACCTGTTATCTTCCTGTTTCAGCCTCAAAAGTATTAGGATGCCAAGCATTCCTGCCACCATACCTGGCTCAATTTAGGCATTTTTTCTTTTTTGTGGTGGTACTGGAAATATAACCAAGGGAATTCTACCTCTGAGATATGCCTTCAGTACGATTTTATGCTTTTATTTTGAAACAGGGTCTATGTTGCGGAGGCCCTCACTAAGTTGCTGAGTCTGGCCTCAAACCACAATTCTCCTGTCTCAGCCTCCCAAGTACTGGGATTACAAGATGTGCCACCACGACCAGCTCTGTTCCAAATTTTAAAAATTAACTGGGCATTGTGGCCATGATTGCACATGCTTGTAATCCCAGCATTTGGGTTTGTAATCCCAGCAGTTGGGAGACTGAGACAGGAGGATTGTGGTTCTTGGACAGCCTTAGCTACTTAGTGAGATCCTTTGCAACTCAGTGAGAACCTGTTTCAAAATAAAGAATAAAAAAATCAGCCTAGGGGTATAGCTTGGAGGTAGACTGCACCTGGGTCCCATCCCCAGTACAAAAAGAAATAAAGAATAAAAAATAGGGTTGGGGTGTAGCTGAGAGATAGAATGCCCCTAGGTTCAATCCTCAGTACTGCACAAAAATATTTTAAATAATCTAAGGTTTGTTGTGTAATTCAAAGATAGAATGCCCCTGGGTTCCATCCCCAGTACAAAAAAAAAAAAAAAAAAAAAGAAAAGAAAAGAAAAGATTCAGACTATTTTCATACTTGCAATGTGTTTGCAGGGCGTGGTGACGCACGCTTGTAATCCCCATGCTTGGGAGGCTGAGACAGGAGGATCGCGCAGGTTCAAAGCCAGCCTCTCTGGCTTAAGAGACCTTGTTTCCAAATAAAAATAGAAAAAACAGGTGCCTGGGAGTGTAGCCCGGAGGTAGAAGGGTTTCCAGGAACCCCAGTACCACAAAAAATAAGAATAAAAAAATAAAAAGTAGGGCTGGGGGTGGAGCTCAGAATGCTCCTAGGTTCCATCCCCAATAACCACACACACACACACACACACACACACACACACATACTAGCCAGATCCTGTTTCAAAATAAAAATAAAATAGGGCTATGGGTATAACAAAAATAAAACACAACTGGGGATAGCAGCACACACTTATAATCCCAGTACTTGGAAGACTGACAGGAGGATCACAGGCTCACAGCCAGCTTTAGCTATTTAGTGAGGTCCTCCATGAGACCTTGTTTCAAAACAAAAAATATAATAGGGCTAGAGTGTAGCTTAGGGATAGAATTTCCTAAGATTCAATCCCCAGTACTAAAAAAAAAAAAAAAAAAAAAAAACCTAAAAACTAAAACAAAACAGAGTCACAGTCTTGCTAAATTTGCTCAGGTTCAAATACTGAGATTACAGGTGTGTGCCACCACACTCGGGTCCTTGCTAATATTTTTAATCATGTCTTACTTTTATTTTTTTGTGACACTGGGGGTGGAACCCAGGGGCTGATCTACCTCCAGGCTATACTCTCACACCTATTTTATATTTTTATTTGGAAACAGGATCTCACTATGTTGCCGAGAGTGAGCCTGTGCGATCCTCCTGTCTCAGCCTCCCAAGAGCTGGGATTACAAGTGTGCGCCACCGTGCCCGGCCAAGTCTTACTATCTATTTGTATATCCTTCCAGACTTGACCTAATACCCCCTAAAATAGTTACAAAACTATTCAAAACTATTCTTCAAAATCACACAAAAGTAAAATAGCAGAAAATTCCTAATGTCCCAAAATTATTTTAGCTCTTAAAGAGAAAAATGAAAAGCACTACATAATGTGATTGGAAAGAATAAAAGGCAAAAGAAGGAATACTAGCAGCATTCTGAAATAATGAAAGGTGAAATAAGAAGTAAGCAACAGCCGGGAATGGTGGCACACACTTGTAATCCCAGCATTCCGGAGGCTGAGACTGAAGGATTGCGGTTCACAGACAGCCTTCAGTTACTTAGTGAGACCTCTGCAACTCAGTGTGACCCAGTTTCAAAATAAAGAATAAAAAATAGGGCAGGGAGTGTAGCTCAGAGGTAGAATTCCCCTGGGTTCCATCCCCAGACCCACCAAAAAAAAATCACCTGGGCGTGGTGGTGCACATTTGTAATCCCAGCATTTGGAAGGCTGAGATCTGAGGTTCCCAGGCAGCCTCTGCTACTTAGTAAAACTCTCTCAGCAACTCAGTGAGACCCTGTTTCAAAATAAAGAATAAGCCCTTGGCATGGTGGCTCATGCTTGTAATCCCTGTGCTTGGGAGGCTGAGACCAGGTTTGAAGCCAGCCTCAGCTACTTAGTAAGGCTCTCAGCAACTTAGTGAGACCTGTTTCCAAATAAAATATAAAATAGGTCTGGGAGTATACCCCGGTGGCAGAAAGCTCCTGGATTCCACCCTTAGTACCACCAAAAAAAAAAAAAAAAAAAAAAAACACAAACAAAAAAAATCAGGCTGGGGGTGTAGTATGGAGGTATTAGAATGTCCCTGGCTTCAATCTCCAGCACCACCAAAAACAAAAGAAAAAGAAAAAAAAGGTAAGCAACAGCTGGGGATGGTGACCCATGCCTGTAATCCCAGTACTTGGGAGGCTGAGCCAGGAGGATCACAAATTTATGGCTAGCCTCAGAAATTTAGTAAGGCCCTCAGCAACTTAGTGAGAGCCCCGGCTTCCAAATGAAACATAAAATAGAAATGGGGGTATAGGTCAGAGGCAGAATGCCCCTGGGTTCAATTCCCAGTACCACAAATTAATCAATAAAAAAGGACTGGGAAGCCGAGCATGGTGACGCGTGCCTTTAATCCCAGCATATGGGAGGTCGAGACAGGATTCAGGTTCGTGGACAGCCTCAGCTATTTATTGGGGCCCTTTGCAACTCAGTGAGACCCTGTTTCAAAATAACGAATGAAAAATAGGGCTGGGGTTGTAGCCCGGAGGTAGAATGCCCCTGGGGCTCCATGCCCAGTACCAGGAAGAAGAAAAAAGACCGAAGTCAGGCGTGGTAGCACACACTTGTAATCCTAGTACTTGGGAGGCTCAGAAGAGAGACTTGCACAGGTTTGAAGCCAGCCTCAGCTATTTAGCGAGGCTCTCAGCAACTGTGAGACCCTGTTTTCAAACAAAATGGGTCTGTCTGTCTGGGAGTATAGCCTGGAGGTTAAAAGCTCCTGGGTTCCATCCCCAGTACCAAAAAAAAAAAAAAAAAAAAAAAGGACAGGGAATGTAGCTCAGAGGCAGAACATTCCTGAACCCCCTAACATCCCCCCAAAAATCCTGACTTGATCATAGCTATTACTAACAGACCTCCTGTTATCACAGTACACAAGAGCAGAAATAAATTCAGCCAGGCATGGTAGCACTCGCCTGTAATCCCAGTATACCTGAGAGGCTAAGACAGAAGGAGCTCAGGTTTGAGGACAGCCTCAGCAAGTAGTGAGATACTCCTCAAACTAGCAAGACCCTGTTTCAAAACAAAAAATAGGGCTAAGAGTGTAGCTCTGAGGTAGAATATCCCTGGATTAAATACCCAGTAACACACAGACACACACAGTAAATTCAAGATTAATTTATGTGTGTATGTGGCACTGGAGATGGAACCCAAGAGCATTCTACCTCTGAGCTATACCACCAGCTTTGTGCTGGAGACTGAACCTAGGGTCAAAGCTATACACACACACACACACACACACACACACACACACTTTTTTTGGCAGTACTGGGAATTGAACCCAGGTATATTTTATCTAAAAGCTACAACCCCCAACCATATTCTATTCTTTATTTTGAAACATTGTCTCACTAAACTGCAAAGGGCTTCACTAAGTAGTAGCTGAGGCTGTCCATGAACCATGATTCTCCTGTCTCAGCTTCCCAAAAGCTGGTATTACAAGTGTGCACCACCACGCCCTGCTAGAAGAGATTTTTAAAACTGTGTTAACCAGCCTGGTACATGCCCGTAATCTTGGTACTTGAAAGGCTGAGGAGGAAAGATCAAAGATATGAGGCCAGCCTCAGAAACTTAGCAAGACCACTTCAAAATAAAAATAAAAGCAGGTTGTGATGGCCCACACTTGTAATCCCAACATTCAGGAGGCTGAGACAGGAGGATCACAGTTCACAGGCAGCCTGAGTTACTTACTGAGGCTCTTTGCAACTCAGCGAGACCCTGTTTCAAAATAAAGAATAAAAAATATAGGGCTGGGAAGCCGGCCGTGGTGTCGCATGCTTGTAATCCCAGCATTCGGGAGGCTGAGACCAGAGGATCGAGCTACGTGGACAGCCTCAGCTACTTAGTGAGGCCCTTCGTAACTCAGTGACACCCTGTTTCAAATATAAAAAGCCAGGCGTGGTGGCGCACACTTGTAATCCCAGTACTTGGGAGGCTGAGACAGGAGAATCACACAAGTTCGAAGCCAGCCTTAGCTACTTAGTGAGGCTCTTGGCAGCTTGCTGAGACCATGTTTCCAAATAAAAAATAAAATAGATCTGGGAGTGTAGCCCCGGGGGTAGAAAGTCCAGGGTTCCATCCCCAGTACCACAAAAAATAAAAAAATAAAAAAAAGACTAAAAAATAGGGCTAGAGTACAATGCCCCTGGGTTCCAACCCCAGTACCACAAAAAAAAATAAATAAATAAAAATAAAAAAATTAGGGCTGGTGGTATAAACTCAGCAGTAGACTGACCATGGGTTCCATCTCAATACCTAAAAATAATATTAAGGACTTGGGGCGTAGCTTGGAGGCAGACACCACTGGGTGTCTCCAGTAGTTGGGAGGCTAGGAAAGGAGAAGATAGCAAAGTTCCAGGACAGGCTCAGCTTATGCAGTCAGGTAGGAATGAGAAAAAAAATTCAATATAGCTCATTAACTGAAACAGCAATGGAAAAACTATTACTGACCTATAAAAGGTCAGTAATATAAAGGATGGATACCACAAGGTAAAACCCTCAAAAACTGCTTTTCAAAGCCAAGCGTGGTGGCATACACTTGTAATTGCAGCATTCAGGAGGCTGAGACAGAAGGACCACAGTTTTTAGCCAGCCTCAGTTACTAGTGAGGTTCCTTAAAACTCAGTGAGACTGTTTCAAAATAAAGAATAAAAAATAGGGCTGGAGCCAGGCAGATTGGCGCACACTTGTAAATCCCAGTACTTGGGAGGCTGAGACAGGAGGATCCCACAGGTTCAAAGCCAGCCTCAGCTACTTAGTGAGGCTCTCAGTAACTTAGTGAGACCCTGTTTCCAGATAAAATATAAAAAACAGAAGCCGGGAGTGGTGGCGAACACTTGTAATCCCCGAGGATCACGCAGGTTTGAAGCCAGCCTCAGCTACTTAGTGAGGCTCTCAGCAACTTAGTGAGACCCTGTTTCCAAATAAAATATAAAATGAGTCTGGGAGTATAGCCCAGAAGTAGAAAGCCTCTGGGTTCCGCCCCCAGTACCACCAATAAAAAATAAAAAATAAAAATAAAAATAAAAAAAAGGTCTGTGAATGTAGCCCAAAAGTAGAAAGCCCCTGGATTCCATCCGCAATACCAGGGGAGCGTGGGGGGGGGGGCGCGCTGGGAGTGTAATTCAGAGGTAGAATGCCCCTGGGTTCCATCTCCAGTACTGCAAAAAATAAACAAATAAAAATAAAAACTGACTTTCAAAAATAAAAAATAGTTGGGCACGGTGGCGCACGCTTGTAATCCCAGCATTCAGAGGCTGGTACCAGAGGACCACAGTTCGCGGACAGTCTCAGCTACTTAGTGAGGCCCTCGGCAACTTAACTTAGTGAGACCGTTTCAAAACTAGGAATAAAAAATAGGGCAGAGGGTGCAGCTCAGAGGTCGAATGCCCAAGTTCCATCTACAGACCCGCAATAAATAAATAAGTAAAAATAAAATAGGGCTGGAAGTATGTATAGCTGAACCTAATACCACAAAAACCATCAACCAAACAAGACATAAATTTAGGAGTCAATTTAAAACATTCTTGTCATCCTTCACCAACTAATGGTGTAAGTTAAAAAGAAGCTTCATGTGTTTTAAGTGTCTCTGTACAGATGCATTCTTGACATTCATGTGTTGAATGAACCAAAAGTTACTACCAAGTCCGGGGCAAAGGCTCATGCCTGTAATCTTGGTACTTGGGAGGCCAAGAAATGAAAATCACAGGCTCAGGACCATCCTCAGCAATTTAGTGAGCCCCTCAACTACATAAGGAGACCCGTTTCCACATTAAAAAAAAAAAATTCATGAGCCAGGCAGAGTGGTACATGCTTGTAATCCCAGCATTTGAGAGGCTGAGACAGGAGCATCTTGGTTCCCCAGACAGCCTCAGCTACTACTTATGAGGCCCTTTGCAAGTCAGTGAGATCCTGTTTCAAAATAATAAAAAAATAGGGCTGGGAATCAGGGGTGGTGGCTCATGCTTGTAATCCCAACATTTGGGAGGCTGAGGCAGGAGGATCTGGGTTTGTGGCCAGCCCCAGCTACTTAGTAAGGCCCTCCACAACTTAGTGAGACCCTATTTGAAAATAAATATGCCAGGCGTGGTGGCGCACGCTTGTAATCCCCGCGCTTGGGAGGCTGAGACAGGAGGATCGCGCAGGTTAGAAGCCAGCCTCAGCTACTTAGTGAGGCTCTCAGCAACTTAGTGAAACCCTGTTTCCAAATAAAATATAAAATAGGTCTGGGAGTATAGCCAGGAGGTAGAAAGCCTCTGGGTTCCACCCTAAGTACCACCAAAAAAAAAAAAAAAGAAAGAAAGAAAGAAAGAAAGAAAGAAAGGAAGAAAGAAAGAAAGAAAGAAAGAAAGAAAGAAAGAAAAGAAATAAAAAATAGGACTGGGGATGTAGCTCAGAGGTCGAATGCTCCTGGGTACCATCCCCATGGTGTGGCTGAGGTAGAACATTTCTGGATTGAAGCTTCAGTACTAAAAATAAGTTAAACCTGGCATGGTGGTACACACTTGTAAACCCAGTACTCAAAGAGACTGAGACAGGAAGCTCTCAGGTTTGCTGCCTCAGAGATGGGAGTGTATCTCAGAGGTCAAATGCCCCTGGGTTCAACCCCAGTGCAGCCAAAAAAAAAAAAAAAAAAAAAATCAAAGCCAGGCAGGGTGGCGCATGCTTGTAATCCCGACATTTAGGAGGCTGAGACAGGAGGATCTAGGTTTGTGGCCAGGCTCAGCTATTTAGTGAGGCCCTCTACAACTTAGTGAGACCCTGTTTCAAAATAATTTTAAAAATAGGTCTGAAAGTATAGCTCAAAAGTAGAATATCCCTGAGTTCCATCCCCAGTACCCCTCCCTAATAAAAATAGGTTGTGTTGTGGCTAAAAGTAGGAACATTTCTGGGGAAGCTTCAGTACTAAGGAAAAAAAAAAAGTTAAACCGGGTGTGGTGGTACATACTTGTAATCCCAGTAGAGAGGCTGAGACAGAAGGATCTCAGGTTTGCTGCCTGGGAGTTGGAAGTGTTTCTCAGAGGTCGAATGCCCCTGGGGTTCAACCCCCAGTGCAGCAAAAAAAAAAATAAATAAATAAATAAATAAATAAATAAATGTAAAAAATAAAAAATAAAAATTTAAAGCCAGGCAAGATGGCACACGCTTTTAATCCCAGCATTTAGGAGGTTGAGAAAGGATAATCTCGGTTCCCAGACAGCCTCAACTATTACTTAATGAGGCCCTTTGCAACTCAGTGAGACCCTGTATCAAAATATATAAAAAAATAGGGCTGAGGGTATAGCTCAGAGATAGAATGCCCCTGGGTTCCATCCCCAGTACCACACCCACACATAATATAAAAAGTAAAAAACTTAGCACACACACACACTATATATATATATATATATATATATATATATATTATAAAAAGTAAAATCTTAGCATTGTGCCACAGGCCCATAATCCATGTTTTTGAGAGGATCACATGTTCAAACAGCCTCAGCAACTTGGTGATACTCTAATCAGCAAACTAGGACTCTATTTCAAAACAAGAAAAAAGACTGGGGATGTAGCTTGAATGTAGAATGTTTGATTTCAATCTCCAGTAAATAATAATAAACAAACAGGACTAGAGATGCCTCTGGATTCAATCCCCATTTACCACAAAATAAGTAACTCTTCTCTACCTCCCTTTTGGTCATTTATTCAGAGCCCAAATTTCCCAATTCAAAAAGCACTCAAATATAATCCCCAAGTTTCAGGCCAGGCATGGTGGCACATGCTTGTAATCCCAGTATTTGGGAGGCTGAGACAAAAGGATGGTGCAGGTTCAAAGCCAGCCTCGGCTACTTAGTGAGGCTCTCAGCAACTTAGTAAAACCCTGTTTCCAAATTTAAAAATATAAAAAATAGATCTGGGAGCATAGCCCAGAGGTAGAAAGCCCCCGAGTTTCATCACAGTTCCACAAAAAAGAAAATATTAATTCCCAAGTTTCCTCCCAAGGACACTAGATTGAGAGGAACTTACTTGGGGAATTTGGGGGGCAGACTTCTATTACAAGCACTCACTCCTATATTTGTTTGAGTTTTAAGCACAGTAAAATAGAAAAGAAAGCTGACCTTGAGTTGTACTTCCCCATCTTATTCCCCTCTCTCCCAAAAGGAACCTTGCTCAATATAAATAGCACTTTAAAAACCTACAAGAAAAAAAAATCATATTCAGCATCTTCCCAAAATTTAGGAATCTTTTACTCCTACTTTTCAAATTCCTAAAATGTTATTCTGAGGCTACACTAGGACCCTGACACTATTCACATGACCAAACTGGCATTCAAGGAAAGGGTCCTACATAACATTTTGAAAAGTGATGAGGCCTGGCATGGTAGTACACACTTGTAATTCCCAGTAATTGGGAGGCTGAGACCGGACGCCTGTGCTGGTTCAAAGCTAGCCTCAGCTACTTAGTGAGGCTCTCAGCAAATTAGTGAGAGCCTGTTTTCAAATAAAACATAAAGTAGTTCTGGGAGTGTAGCCCAGAGGTAGAATGCCCCTGGGTTCCATCCTCAGCACCACAAGAAAAAAAAAAAGTGATTGGCCAGTCATGGTGGCACATACTCCTACTACTTGGAAGACTCAGACAAGAGGCTAGCTGCAGGTTTGCAGCTAGCCTCAGCAACTGAGTGAGATCCTGTTTCAAAATAAGAGTGAAACTAGGCTAGGGGTATAGCTTGGAGGTAGAATGCCCTGGGTTCCATCTTCAGTATCATCAAAAAATAAAGTAATTAAATAAATTTTAAAAGCCTAAAGATCAACTTTTTTAATTCCAACGTTTCATCCCACCCTTCACCACAAAAACATCAGAACAACAAGAATCACATATGTGATTTTCCCCTTTTGTGTGCTAGTTTAAAAGATGTGGAAATAACTCAAGTATTCAGGTACAAAACGTGTGGGGTGGGGGGGAAGCTTATTAAAAAAAAAAACTGTCTAGGACTGACCAAACACACACAATGGTTATTTTAAAAATGGTTATTTTAAAAATGGTTCTAAAAAATGACTTTAAAAATTAAATGGATAGAGACTAAGGATATGAAGCCATGTGTTTGACCCCTGGCACCACCATCCCCATCAACTCAACAAAGAATAACCATTAAAACTGGAAGTAAAACCAATGTACTTAAATTCGGGGGGGGGGGGGGGGGTAGGATCGCCAACCCAAAACCCCAAACCTCGGCGAAGTCTTAGGTTAAGGTCCCCAAAACAAAGTAAAAACAAGCATTCCAAGCTTGGGGACTCGGTCAAAATACAATTTACTGAGCATAATTTGAAATATCTTTTATTTTTTCAACAGGTCTTTCCATGTGGCATAATGGTGCATGTAAACAGTGAAGTTAACATTTTGACAAATGGGTGGACAGCACGGGCATTACAAAGGCTAGGACGAAGAGTCACGGTTCTCCTGGCCTCCTGGTGATACGTTCTATCCACCAGGACCCACCGCTTATGAAACCAGAAAAGGATTACAGGAGCTTCAGGCCCTCCTATGTAAGTCCGAGGACAGAGCGCAAGTGAGGTTTTTCTGGACGTCCCCGAAGGCGAGGTGGAAAGGCCCCGCAACCCTCCGGGGCGCGCCGGCCTCCGGGGAGAAGTCCGATCGCGCGATCGCACCCTCGCAGCTGGCGGCCACCCCGGGAGGACCTGCGGAGATCGGCCCGCCGCCGCCACCCCCGCGGCCGCCGCTCCCGCGGGCTCTCCTTTGTGAGACTCCGCGGCCGCCGCCCCGCACCGGGCCTCGGGGGAAAAGCCACCGCCCCCACCCGCCATGTTCCCTGAACGGCGCCCGCGCCGCCCGGGCCCCAGGGAAGGGCGCGCTTCCCCCTCGCCCCCCCCGGTGGCCCCCCGCGTCTCGACGCTGTCCCAGAAGCTCCAGAGGGGACGGCTCGCCCGGAGACCCGACCCGCCATCTCCTCCCCCTCGCAGGGACTCGCCCTCACCCCCACAGCCGCCATTTTACAACCAACTCCTCCCGCGCCCTGTCGCCTCGGCCTCCGGGCTCGCGAGGGTCTGCCGGGAGGGACACCGGAGGGGCCAAACTCCGGGGCCTGGGGCCTCCTCTTGCTCTGGGCGCCCTCAGGCCATTTCCTGCTTCCCGGATCCACGTCTCCGGGCCGGGCTCGGGGACGGTGCCGCCATTTTGTCTCCCGTCCCCGGCCTCCGTGGGCGGCGGCAGAGGGTCCGAGAATGCCAGCTCCCCGCGGCCGCCCCGACTCACCGTCGTATCGCTCAGCTTGCTCGGCCAGCTTCGCCTGGTACACCAGATCCTCCCGATCATCCATAGCGGCGGCGGCTCGGGCAGGGTCTGCGCGACGGATGGAAGTGGATAGCGTCTCCAACTCTCAGCCTCTCGCTCCGCGTCCGGGCAGCAAAAATGGCGGCGCCTCAATCCGGGACTTCCGCCTGCGCACGCGGACAACTGCTCAGCTCTATGGCAACCGCTCCCTGGCAACTGGCGCGGGGGGCGGGTCCTGGAGCGCGGAGCCAAAGAGGCTGGAGCCGGCCAGACCCGGCTTCTGCGTGGGATCCCGGCCGGGCTCGGAGGCGGGAACTGCGACTGCCGCGAGGGAGAGGCCGGGCCGGAGCCCAGAGGCCAGGCGGCCGGCTGGAGGCCCTCGGCCACCCGGGCCAGGACTGCGGGAAGAAAAAGCCGGACTCTAGAGGGGTTTTTTTTCTCTTCTGCCGGTACTGGAGATTGAACCCAGGGGCATTCTACCTCCGAGCTATACCCCCAGACCTATGTTTTATTCTTTACATTGAAACAGGGTCTCACTAAATCGTAGAGGGACTCGCCAAGTACCTGAGGCTGGCTGCGAACCTAAGACCCTCCTGTCTCAGCCTCCCAAATCTTGGGATTACAAGTGTGCACCACCACGCCCAACAAAGTGGTTTTTGTAATGATGATCCTAACTAAAGTCACTTGTTTTGCCGGGCGTGGTGGCGCACGCTTGGAATCTCCGCGCTTGGGAGGCGGAGACAGGAGGATCGCGCAGGTTCGAAGCCAGCCCTGCGCTGGTTTAGGAGACCCTGTTTCCAAATTAAAAAAAAAAAAGTAAAAATAGGTCTGGGAGTGTAGCCCGGAGGTAGAAGGGCTTCCAGGAACCCCAGTACCACCAAAAAAATAATAAATAAATAAAAATAAAGTCACTTGTTTTTTCCTTCTTTGTCCTATATTCTCACAAAACCCAATATGAGAACATTTTCAGACCTTTTTAAGACCAGGGTAAAGAATTGAACCAGCCAAGTATGTGTGTGTGTGTGTGTGTGTGTGTGTGTGTGTGTGTGTGTGTATATTTCTGTGCGTGCGTGTGTGTGTGTGTGTGTGTGTGTGTGTGTATGCTTTATTTGGAAACAGGATCTCACTAAATTGAGAGACTCACTAAGTAGCTGAGGCTGGTTTCAAACCTGTGCGATCCTCCTGTCTCAGCCTTCCAAGTGCTGGGATTACAAGCGTGCGCCACCACACCCGGCTCTATATTTATATTTCATATATCTATATATCTATATATCTATATAATTGTATATATACATATACAAACATACACACACACACACACACACACACACACACACACACACCATGTATATATATGTAATTTGGAGGTAGAATGCCCCTGGGTTCTATCCCCAGTACTTACAAAAAAAAAAAAAAAAAAAAGTGGGGTGTGGGTGCTGCATGCTTTTCTTTTTGCAGTACTGGGAATGGAACCCAGGGACGTTCGACCTCTCAGCTACACCCCTGGTCCTATTTTTTAATTTTTCAATTTTTGAAACAGGGTTTCACTGAGTTCCGAAGGGCCTTGCTAAGTAGCTGAGGCTGTCCACAAACTGAAAGGCAATCCACTGGTCTCCAGCTCCAGAACGCTGGGATTACAAGCGTGCACACAATGCCTAGTTTGCTGTGTGCTTTTAATCCCAGTATTTGGGAGGCTGAAACAGAAGAATTGCAAGTTTGTAGCCAATCTTCAGCTACTTAGGCCCTCCACATTAGGTCAGAGGCTGCCTCAAAATAAATTAAGCCTAGCTGGGCGTGGTGGCCCATGCTCGAAATCCCAGCACTTGGGAGGCTGAGACAGGAGAATCACACAGGTTCAAAGTCAGCCTCAGCTACTGAGTGAGGCTCTCAGCAATTTACTAAGACCTTGTTTCCAAATAAAGTATAAAATAGGTTTAGGAGTATAATCCGGAGGTAGAAAAGCCCCTGCGTTTCACCCCCAGTACTACAAAATAAAGCCTGACATGGTGGTACACTATTGTAATCCCAGCATTTGGGAGGTTGAGACAGGAGGATGGTGGTTCGCTACCAGTCTCAGATATTTGGTGAGGCCTTTTGAAACTCAGTGAGACCCTGTTTCAAAATATAGAATAAAAAACCGGGTGTGGTGGCGCACGCTAGTAACCCCCGCGCTTGGTAGGCTGAGACAGGAGGATCGCGCAGGTTCGAAGCCAGCCTCAGCTGGTTTAAGAGACCCTGTTTCCAAATGAAATATAAAAAAATAGGTCTGGGCCAGGCGTGGTGGCGCACGCTTGTAATCCCCGCGCTTGGGAGACAGAGACAGGAGGATTGCGCAGGTTCGAAGCCAGCCGCGCACGCTGGCTTAGGAGACCCTGTTTCCAAATAAAAATGTAAAACTAGGTCTGGGAGTGTAGCCTGGAGGTAGAAGGGCTTCCATGAACCCCAGGATTCCATCCCCAGACCTTCCCCCCCAAAAAAATGGGCTGGGGGTGTAGCTCTGAGGTATTCTAATGCCCCTGGGTTCCATACCAAGTATTGCAAAGGAAGGAAGGAAGGAAGGCAAGCAGGGAGGCAAGTACTGGAAAGCAAGCAAGAAAGAAAGAGAGTGCGGAGCATGATGGCCCACACTGTAATCCCAGCATTTGGGAGGCTGAGACCCTGTTTCAAAAATAAAGAATAAGCCAGGCATGGTGGCGCACGCTTGTAATCCCCGCGCTTGGGAGGCTGAGACAGGAGGATCGCACAGGTTCAAAGCCAGCCTCAGCTACTTAGAGAGGCTCTCAGCAACTTAGTGACACCCTGTTTCCAAATAAAATATAAAATAGGTCTGGGAGTATAGCCCGGAGGTAGAAAGCCTCTGGGTTCCACTCCCAGTACCACCAAAAAAGAAAGAAAGAAAGAAAGAAAGAAAGAAAGAAAGAAAGAAAGAAAGAAAGAAAGAGTAGGGTCAGAGCCAGACAAGGGGGCGCATGCTTGTAATTCCAGTACTTGGGAAGCTAAAAAAGGAGAACTGAGTAGGTTCAAAGCCAACCTCAGCTACTTAGTGAGGCTCTCAACAATTTAGTGAGACCCTGTATCCAAATAAAATATAAAATCATTCTGGGAGTGTAGACCAGAGGTAGAAAGCCTCTGGGTTCCATCCCCAATACCACAAAAAAAAAAAAAAAAAAAAAGAGTTGGGAGTATAACTCGGAGGTAGAATGAATGCCCCTGGGTTATATCCCCGGTACCACAAAAAATAATTAATTAATTTAAAAATAAAGAATTGAAAATAAGAAGCCGGGCTTGGTAGCGCACGCTTGTAATCCCAGTAGTTGGGAGGCTGAGACAGGGGGATCGCACAGGTTCGAGGCCAGCCTCAGCTACTTAGTGAAGCTCTCAACAACTTAGTGAGACCCTGTTTCCAAATAAAAAATAAAATAGGTCTGGGGGTGTATCCCAGAGGTAGAAAGACCCTGGGTCAAATCCTCAGTAACACGCACACACATACAAAAAGAATTAAAAATAGAAACTAGGATTGGTGGCTCACACCTGTAATCCTACTACTTGGGAGGCTGAGACACGAGAATCTCAGATTGCAGGACAGCCTCAGCAAGTAGTGAGACTTTCATCAACCTAGCAAGACCCTGTTTCCAAATAAGAAATAAATTTGAAGCCGGGCGTGGTGGCGCACGCTTGTAATCCCTGCGCTTGGGAGGCTGAGACAGGGGGATCGCACAGGTTCAAGGCCAGCCTCAGCTACTTAGTGAGGCTCTCAGCAACTTAGTGAGACCCTGTTTCCAAATAAAATATAAAAAATAGGTCAGGGAGTATAACCCAGAGGTAGAAAGCCCCTTGGTTCCACCCCTAGTACCAAGAAAGAAAGAAAGAAGAAAGAAAAGAAAGAAAAGAAAGAAAGAAAGAAAGAAAGAAAGAAAGAAAGAAAGAAAGAAGGAGCGGGCGGGCTAGGTGTATAGCTCGGAGTTAGAATGCCCCTGGGTTCTATTCCCAGTATCACAAAAAAAGAAGCAGAAGCAGAAGAAAAAGAAGAAAGAAGGAGGAGGAGAAGAAGAAAAAGAAGAAGAAGAAGAAGAAATTGGGCTAGGGGTGTACCTTAGAGGTAGAATGATCCTTGGTTCCATCCCCATTACCACAAAAAAAAGAAAAGGAAGACAAAGAGCGGGCGTGGTGGCGCACACTTGTAATCCCAGCATTTGGGAGGCTGAGACCAGGGATCGCGGTTCGGTTCGCAGACAGCCTCAGCTACTTAGTGAGGCCCTCTGCAACTCAGTGAGACCCGGTTTCAAAATAAAGAATAAAAAATAGGGCAGGGGGTGTAGCTCAGAGGTCGAATGCTCCTGTGTTCCATCCAAAAAAAAAGAAAGAAAGAAAGAAAGAAAATCTGCTGGTATGTAGCTAGAAGGTAGAATGCCTCTGGGTTAAATCCCCAGTACCAAAAACAAACAAAAAACAGAGTCTGGACATTTCTCATGCAGAAGTGTGGCCTCAAATCCTCCAGTCTTAGCCTCAGAGGTATTGAGATTACAGGTATGTACTACTATGCCTAGACACCCCTAGCCTTATTTGTTTATTTATTGTGGTACTAAGAATTAAACTCATGGGTGTCCTACCTTGAGTTGCACCCCCCAGCTGTATCTTATTTTTTATTTTGAAACAAGTTCTTTCTAGCCCTCAGAGGGCCTAAATTACTGAGACTGGTCTTGAACTTGTGACTCTTGTCTCAGTCCCTCAAGTACTGGGATTATAGGCATATGCCGCCATGCCCTTTTCTACACATACTTTCTTTTTTTTTTATTTTTCATGCTCAGGATTGAACCCAGGGGCATTCTACCTCAGAGGTCAACCCCAACCCCTATTTCATATTCTTTTTTTTTTTTTTTTTTTTTTTTTTTTTTTGGTGGGTCCCAGGGCATTCAACCTCTGAGCTACACCCCCAGCCCTATTTTTTATTCTTTATTTTGAAACAGGGTCTCATTGAGTTGCAAAGAGCCTCACTAAGTAGCTGAGGCTGTCCGCGAACTGTGATCCTTCAGTCTCAGCCTTCCAAATGTTGGGATTACAAGCATGTGCCACCACACCCAGATTTTTTTTTTATGGTACTGGGGGTGGAACCCAGGGGCTTTTCTATCTCCGAGCTATACTCCCAGACCTGTTTTATACTTTATTTAAAAATAGGGTCTCACTGAGTTACTGAGAGCCTCACTAAATAGTTGAGGCTGGTTTTGAACCTGTGTGATCTTCCTGTCTCAGCCTCCCAAGCGCTGTGATTACAAGCGTGTGCCACCATCCCCGGCAAAAATTTTCTTTCTTTCTATCCTTCTTTTACCAATGGTGGCATATGCTTGTAATCCCAGCATTTGGGAGGCTGAGACCGGAGGATTGCGGGTCACGGACAGCCTCAGCTACTTAGGCCCTCTGCAACTCAATGAGACCCTGTTTCAAAATAAAAAATAAAAAATAGGGCAAGGTTGTAGCTGGGAGGTCGAATGCCCCTGGGTTCCATCTCTAGACCTGCAAAAAATATATAAGTAAATAAAGATTTAAGTGTTACTTTAAACCTTATGAAGTTAAGAGCATTTTAAAGCATTAATTTTACATTTACCCAACTTAATAATTGAATTACAGATTACCATAAAATATTAAGACATCAGGTAAACAATCACTAGGGCCTTAAAACATTAATCCTGCCAAAGAAATAAAACTAAAGGCAATGCATATTGTATTTAATCACATCTCACAGAGGTCTAATTTTTACGATGATCTGGACAGCTTTTTATTTATTTATTTAATTTATGGTCTGGGGACGGAACCCAGGGGCATTTGGCCTCCGAACTACACCCCCTGCCCCATTTTTTATTCTTTATTTTGAAACAGGGTCTCACTGAGTTGCAGAGGGTCTCACTAAGTAGTTGAGGCTGTCCGTGAACTGCAATCATCAGGTATCAGCCTCCCAAAGGTTGGAATTACAAGCATGCGCCACCATGCCGGGCTTAGACAGCTTTTTGTTTTTTTATTTTTTATTATTATTATTTTTTTGGTGGTACTGGGGGTTGAACCCAGAGGCTTTCTACCTCCGGGCTATACTCCCAGACCTTTTTAAAAAATATATATATTTTATTTGGAAACAGAGTCTCACTAAGTTGCTGGAAGCCTCACTGAGTAGCTGAGACTGGCTTCAAACCTGCGCCATCCTCCTGTCTCAGCCTCCCAAGCGTGGGGATTACAAGCGTGCGCCACCATGCCTGGGCTAGACAGCTTTTTAGAAGTTTACATTTTTAGCTAAGATTGGTTGAGATTAAAAAAAAAATCTCGAACACCACCTTGTCTTAGTGCAACCAGCTAAAAGAGAAAAAACAACAGTGTAAGTTTTTTTTTTTTTTTTTTTTTTTTAATGGTACTAGGGGTGGAACCCAGAGGCTTTCTACCTCCAGGCTATACTCCCAGACCTATTTTATATTTTATTTGGAAACAGGGTCTCTTACTAAGTAGCCGAGGCTGACTTCGAACATGTGCAATCCTTCTGTCTCAGCCTCCCAAGTGCAGGGATTACAAGCGTGCGCCACGTCTGGCTTCCCAGACCTATTTTTATATTTTATTTGGAAACAGGGTCTCACTAAGTTGCTGAAAGCCTCACTAAGTAGCTGAGGCTGGCTTCAAACCTGTGGGATCCTCCTGTCTCAGCCTCCCAAGTGCTGGGATTACAAGCATGCGCCACCACGCCCAACTTTCATTTTTTATTTTGAAACAGGGTCTCACTAAGTTGTTGAGACTGGCCTGGAACCTAAAATCCTGTGCACCCTTGTAATCCCAGCATTTGGGAGGATGAGACAGGATGACAGTTCAAGAATAGCTTCAGCTACTTAGTGAGACCCTTTGCAACTCAGTGAAACTGTTTCAAAAAAAAAAAAGGAGAATCGCACAAGTTTGAAGCCAGTCTCAGCAACTTAGTGAGACCCTATTTCCAAATAAAATATAAAATAGGTCTGGGAGTATAGCCTAGAGGGAGAAAGCCCCTGGGTTCCACCCCAGTACCACCAATAAATAAATAAATAAATAAATAAATAAATAAATAAAAATTAATTAATTAAATTAAAAATAGGGCCAGGGGGTGTAGTTTGGAGGTAGAATATCCCTGGGTTTCATCCCCAGTACTGCCAAGAAAGAAAGAAAGAAAGAAAAAGAAAGAAAGAAAGCAAGCAAGCAAGCAATACAAAATCTATTTAAATCCTGGGGTCTTGAAAAAGGGTCAGAGTTTCATTTTCAGGCTCTCCAGCATGTGTGCCAGCATTCAGTTTTTTCCTTTTCTTTTACTTTTACTATTATTATTATTATTATTATTATTATTATTATTATTATTATTTTGGTGGTACTGGGGGTGGAACCCAGAAGCTTTCTACCTCCGGGCTATACTCCCAGACCTATTTTTTTTTTTATTTTATTTGGAAACAGGGTCTCACTAAGTTGCTGAGAGCCTCACAAAGTCGCTGAGGCTGGCTTCGAACCTGTGTGATCCTCCTGTCTCAGCCTCCCAAGCGCGGGGATTACAAGCGTGCGCCAACATGCCCAGCAGCTTTTCCCTTTTCTATCTCCTACTGATTCTATAATAAAGACTTGCTAAAGCTGCATTGAGCTGCCATTAGTTTTAATTTTTTTTATTCAACAAACAGTTGAATAAGAAAAAGAGCACTCCCACCATTTAAACGGAAAAAACAGATGCTGAAATCACAAGCGTGTACTACCATGCCTGGCTTATTTTTATTTTGAAACAAATTCTTGCTAAATTGCTGAGGGCCTCACTAAATTGCTGAGGCAGGTCTCAAACCTGTGATTCTCCTGTCTCAGCTTCCCAAGTACGGGGATTATAAGCACGGGTCACCATGCCTGGTCCTGATTTACTTCTCATGTTAACAAAATCCAATCTATTCTACAAAACTGGCTCTAGTTGGGCATGGTAGCTCACACCTATAATCCTACTACTTGAGAGATGTAAACAGGAAGATTGCAGGTTTTGATGTCAACCTCAGCAATTTATTTATTTATTATTATTTTGTGGTACAGAGAATTAAACCCAGAGACATTCTACCTCCCAGCTACACCCATAGCCCTATTTCTTTTTTCTTTTTTTTTTTTTTTTGTGGGGGGGAGTGGAGATGTAACCCAGGGGCATTCTACTTCTGAGATACACACCCTGCCCTATTTTTTATTCTTTATTTTGAAACAGAGTCTCACTAAGTTGCAGAGGGCCTCACTAAGTAGGTAAGGCAGGCCCTAAAGCGCTATTCTCTTGTCTCAGCCTCCCGAATGCTGAGATTACAAGTGTGCATCACCACACCCAGTTTATTTATTTTTTTTATTTTTATTTTTTGGTGGTACTGTGGGTGGAACCCAGGGGCTTTTCTACCTCCAGGCTATACTCCCAGACCTATTTTATACTTTACTTGGAAACAAGGTCTCACTAAATTACTATGTAGCTGAGGCTGGCTTTTTTTTTTTTTTTTTTTTTTTTTTTTTGGTAGTCTGGGGGTGGAACCCAGAGGCTTTCTACCTCCAGGCTATACTCCCAGACCTTTTTTATATTTTATTTGGTAACAGGGTCTCACTAAGTTGCTGAGAGCCTCACTAAGTAGCTGAGGCTGGCTTTGAACCCATGCAATTCTCCTGCCTCAGCCTCCCAAGTGCGGGGATTACAAGTGTACACCACCACGCCCAGTTTATTTTTCCTTTTGAAACAGGGTCTCACTAGGTTCATAGTCTCACTACTTGCTGAGGCTGTCCTCAAACCTTCAATACTCATGCAAACCTGCAATACTTATATTTTAGCCTCCCATGTACTGGGATTACAGGTGACAACACACCTGGCTAATGTCAGCAATTTAGTGAGACATTTAACTTATTTTTTTAAAGGTGTTTTTTTTTTTTCTTTTTAAACCGGGGATGGAACCCAGAGCGCCTCACCTGCAAAAGCAGGTGCTTTGCCACTGAGCTACATCGCAGTCTCTAGTGAGACATTTCGAAATCTAGCCAGAACATGTTTCAAAAAGTAAAAAGAGCCGGGCGTGGTGGCGCACGCTTGTAATCCCTACATCAGGAGGCTGAGACCAGAGGATGGTGGTTCGCCGACAGCCTCAGCTACTTAGTAAGGCCCTTCCCAACTCAGTGAGACCCTGTTTCAAAAAATAAAAATACTAAAAAATAGGGCTGCAGGTGTAGCTCAGAGGTAGAATGCTCCTGGGTTCCATCCCCAGTACTGTAAAAATTGAAGAAAAAAAAATATGTATATAATAAAATGACTAAAAAATAGGGCTGGGAGTGTAGCTCGGAGGTAGAATGCCCCATACCAAGAAAAAAAAAAAAGGCAGAAATCTTAAACCAAGATTGATTCTATGACTGTACAGCCTGTTCTCTCAATAAACAGAATGAAAAGGGACAGAAATTGTTGAAAGGATAATAAAATTATAAACAAACTTTGTTTTCTTTTTTCTTTTTGTATACTGGGGAATGAACCCATAGGCATTCTAACTACAAACTACAAACTACAAAGAAAGAAGAAGAAGAAGAAGGAGAAGGAGAAGGAGAAGAAAGAAGAAGAAGAAGAAGAAGAAGAAGAAGAAGAAGAAGAAGAAGAAGAAGAAGAAGAAGAAGAAATAGAATTGTGCCCAGGTTCAATCCCCAGTACTACATTAATTAATTAGTTAATTAAATAATAATACATAAAATCGGTCTAGGGGTGTAGCTTGGAAGAAGAATGTCCCTAGTTTCAATCTCCAGCACCAAAAAGTAAATAAACCAGGCCCAGTGGCACACACTTGTAATCCCAGGAGGATCACAGGTTTACAAGCAGCCTCAGCTACTTAGTGAGCTGCAACTTAGAGAGACTGTTTCAAAATAAAGGATAAAAAGAAGGCTGGCGGTTGGGAATGTAGCTCAGAGGTAGAATGCCCCTAGGGTTTAATCACCAGTAATACAAGGAAAAAATATATAAATATATATAAATTAAAAAGCTGAGGGATGGTAATGCTTTCCAGTTTACTCTGTTGGTGGTGTTGACAATCTGTAAGCAGCCTTTGGAAAGCAGGACACTGGAATGTAGTAATAGCAGTGACTCAGTCCATTCTACTTCTGGGAATTTGTTCTAAAAACAATTCAATTGATTCAAACGACTCCTGGAGATACTTGCAATGTTTTTCTATTGCTGCTGTCACAGATCACCTCAAACTTGATGGCTTCAAACAATACATTTATCACAGTGTTGGGGGATAGAGAGACCCAAAATGGTGCCAGCAGGGCTGTACTCCTTCTGAGGGCTCTAGAATAGGATCTGTTTCCTCTCCAAACCTAGAGGCTGCCAGTATTCCTTGGCTCCTGGGTCTGTTCTCTAATTCAAAGTACCTCACGGCACCTCTGGTCCATCTCTCATCTCCTTTCATTCAAGTGTCTCCAGCTTTCCTCCTACAAAGACTGGTGGCTATGTGAACCCACCAGGATGATCCAGGAGGAGTCCTCCCTGCCAAGGTCTTTAGCTTGCTGGAGCAGTGGCCCATGCCTGAAACCACAGGGATTGGGAGGTTGGGACTAAAAGATCACAGGTCCAAGGCCAGGGCTTAGTTATATAGCAGGGCTCTTCTTCAAAATAAAAAGGGTTGGGCCAGGCATGGCGGCACATGCTTGTAATCCCAGTACTTGGGAGGCTGAGCCAGGAGAATCACAGAATCACAGCCAGCCTCAGCTACTTAGTGAGGTACTCCGCAACTTAGACACTGTTTGAAAATAAAAAATAGCCAGGCGTGGTGGCGCATGCTTGTAATCCCAGCTCTTAGGAGGCTGAGACAGGATTGCAAAGGTTCGAAGCCAGCCTCAGCTACTTAGTGAAGCTCTCAGCAATTTAGTGAGACCCTGATTCCAAATAAATGATAAAATAGGGCCAGGCATGTTGGCTAATGCTTATAATCCCAGTACTTGAGAGGCTGAGACAGAAGGATCTGGGTTCGTAGCCAGCCTCAGCTACTCAGGCTCTCCGCAACTTAGTGAGAGCCTGTCTCAAAAAAAAAAAAAAAAAAAAAGGGTTGGAGCCAGGCATGGTAGCAAGCACACACTTGTAATCCCCGCGCTTCAGAGGCGAAGACAGGAGGATCGCGCAGGTTCGAAGCCTGCCGCGCTGGCTTAAGAGACCCTGTTTCCAAATAAAAAAGTATGAAAATAGGTCTGGGAGTGTAGTCCAGAGGCAGAAGGGTTTCCAGGAACCCCAGTAAACCAAAAAAAAAAGGGCTGGAGGTGTAGCTTGGAGAATGCCCTTGGGTTCAATCCCCAGCACCACATACAATTTTTTTTTTTTTTTTTTTTTTTGTGGTACTGGGGGTGGAACCCAGAGGCTTTCTACCTCCAGGCTATACTTCCAGACCCATTTTATATTTTATTTATTTATTTATTTATTTTAGTGGTACTGGGGATGGAACCCAGAGGCTTTCTACCTCCAGGCTATACTTCCAGGCCCATTTTATATTTTATTTATTTATTTATTTATTTTAGTGGTACTGGGGATGGAACCCAGAGGCTTTCTACCTCCGGGCTATATTCCCAGACTCATTTTTTATTTTATTTGGAAACAGGGTCTCACTAAGTTGCTGAGAGCCTCACTAAGTAGCTGAGGCTGGCTTCGAACCTGCGCGATCCTCCTGTCTCAGCCTCCCAAGCGCGGGGATTACAAGCATGTGCCACCACGCCTGGCATCACATACAAAATAAAAAATGAAAAAATAAAAGAAAAGAAAGAATACAAATAGGGCTGGGTGTGGCCTAAGGTAGAAAGCCCCTGGGTTCCACACACACAAAAAAAAAAAAAAGAAAGAAAAGAAAAAAATTGGGTTTGGGGTGGAGCTCAGAGGTAGAACGCCCCTGGGTTCAATCCCCAGAACCACAAAAGAAGTAAATAAATAAATAAATAAATAAATAAATAAATAATAAAAAATAAAAAGGGGAGCCAGGCATGGTGGCGCATGCTTGTAATCCCAGAATTTGGTAAACTGAGACAGGAGGATCGCTGTTCGCGGACAGCCTCAGCTACTACTTAGTGAAGGCCTTTGCAACTCTCAAAATAAAGAATAAAAAATAGGGCTGGGGGTGTAGCTTGGAGGCAGAACCTCCCTGGGTTCCATTCCCAGTATCATTAAGAAAAAAAAAGGTTAGGAGTACAGCTTGACAGAGAATGGTTTGGAGGCGGAGCCAACAGGGTTTGGTGATGACGTGGATGTAGGGAGAAGCTGGTTAATAAGCAATATGCCACATGAAACACGGAGCACCACAATAAAAAATGATATTGAAGCTGAGTACTTAGGAGGCTGAGAAAGGAGGACCCTGGGTCAGGTTCAAGGCCGTTTCAACAATTTTTTTTTTTTTTGCGGGCCTGGGGATGGAACCCAGGGGCATTTGACCTCCGAGCTACACCCCCTGCCCTATTTTTTATTCTTTATTTTGAAACCGGGTCTCACTGAGTTGCAGAGGTCCTCACTAAGTAGCTGAGGCTGTCTGCGAACCGCGATCCTCCAGTCTCAGCCTCCCAAATGCTGGGATTACAAGCGTGCGCCACCACGCCCGGCTCCATTTCAACAATTTACTGAGAAAACAAAAGGTGGTGGGTAAAAACCCTCCAAAAACGACCTGGGTATAGTGGTGCATACTTGTACTTTGGAGGCTCAGAGAGGAGGATCGCAGGTTCACACCAGCCTCAGCAATTTGTGAGGCCCCCCACGACTTAGTAATACCCTGTTTTTTGCTTGTTGGTTTTTTTGGGGTTTTTTTGGTGGTACTGGGGGTGGAACCCAGAGGGTTTCTACCTCTGGGCTATACTCCCAGACCTATTTTATAGTTTACTTGGAAACAGGGTCTCACTAAGTTGCCGAGAGCCTCACTAAGTAGCTGAGGCTGGCTTCGAACCTGTGTGATCCTCCTGTCTCAGCCTCCCAAATGCTGTGATTACAAGCGTGCGCCTCCACACCCGGCTTCCCTGTCTTAAAATAAAGGATAAAAAATAAGGCTGTGGGAGTAGTTCAGAGGTAGAATATCCATAGGTTCTATTCTCAGTAACACACACACACACACACACACACAAAAAAAAAAAAAAAAAAAAAAAAAAAAAAAAACCAATATTGAAGTTGGGTTTAGTGGCACATAACTGCAATCTCATTACTTGGGAGGGTAAAACAGGAGAATCTCAGGTTTGAGGCCAGCCCCAGCCTCTTAGCAAAATCTTGTTTCAAAATAAAAAAGAAAACTGAGAATGGTGGTGTAAACCTGTAATCCCAGTACTTGAGAGACTGAGATAGGAAGATCACAGATTCAAGAGCCAGCTTCAGCAAATTACTGAGACCCTATTTCAAAAAAGGGAGGAAACAGGGCATGGTGGTGCAGGTTATTATTATTATTATTATTTATTTATTTATTTTGGTGGTACTGAGGTTCCTGGAAACCCTTCTACCTCTGGGCTACACTCCCAGACCTATTTTTGTACTTTTTATTTGGAAACAGGGTCTCTTACGCCAGCGCGGCTGGCTTCGAACATGCACCATCCTCCTGTCTCTGCCTCCCAAGCGCAGGAAATACAAGCGTGCGCCACCACGCCCAGCTAGGTTATTTTTTTTTTTTTTACTTTTTTTTTTAATTTATTTTTATTTTTATTTTTGTGTGTCTGGGGAGGCATTCGACCTCTGAGCTACATCCCTGCCCAATTTTTTATTCTTTATTTTGAAACAGGGTCTCACTGAGTTGCAGAGGGCCTCACTAAGTAGCTGAGGTTGGCTTTGAACCTGTGCAATTCTCCTGTCTCAGCCTCCCAAGTGTGTGCCACCACGCCCAGCTTTTTTTCTTTATTTTGAAACAGGGTCTCACTGTGTTGCAAAGGGCCTCATTAAGTAGCTGAGGTTGTCCTAGAAACGAGATCCTCCTGTCTCAGCCTCCCAAAATGCTGGGATTACAAGCATGCGCTACCACATCTGGATATTATCTTTCTTTCTTTTCTTTCTTTCTTTCTTTCTTTCTTTCTTTCTTTCTTTCTTTCTTTCTTTCTTTCTTTCTTTCTTTCTTTTTTTTGTGGTACTGGGAGTTGAACCCGGCATTCTATCTCCAAGCTAAACTTCCAGCCCTATTTTTCTTTTTTCAGTACTAGGGATGGAATCTTGAAGCATTTAAAGTCTGAGCTACATACCCAGCCCTATTTTTCATTCTTTATTTTGAAACAGGGTCTCACTGAATTGCAAAGGGCCTCACTAAGTAGTAGTTGATACTGTCCGCGAACCATGATCCTCCTGTCTGAGCCTCCCAAATGCTGGGATTACAGGCATGGGCCATCCACACCTGGCTAGGATCTATCTATCTATCTATATTTATTTTTATTTTTTTTGCAGTACTGGGGACAGATTGGGGCATTCTATCCTTGAGCTATATCCCCAGCCATATTTTTTATTCTTTATTTGGAAACAGGGTCTCACTAAGTTGTGGAGGGTCTAAGTAGCTGAGGCTGGTCGCAAACTGTGATCCTCCTGTCTCAGCCTCCCAAATGCTGGGATTACAAGCATGAGGCACCATGCCTGGCTTCTATCTTTCCTTCTTTTTTTTCTCTTTTCTTTTCTTTCTGTCTTGTACTGGGGATGGAACTCAGGGTCATTCTATCTTTGAGCTAACTCTCAGCTCTATTTTCTTTTATTTTATTTTTTTATTTTATTTTTTTTTTTTGCGGGTCTGGGGATGGAACCCAGGGGCATTCGACCTCTGAACTACACCCCCTGCCCTACTTTTTATTCTTTATTTTGAAACCGGGTCTCACTGAGTTGCAGAGGGCCTCACTAAGTAGCTGAGGCTGTCCACAAACCGTGATCCTCCAGGTCTCAGCCTCCCGAATGCTGGGATTACAAGCGTGCGCCACCACATCCGGCTTATTTTCTTATTCTTTATTTTGAAACAGGGTCTCACTGAGTTGCAAAAGGCCTCATTTAGTAGTAGCTGAGGCTGTCCTCGAACTGCCATCCTCCTGACTCAGCCTCCCAAATGCTGGGATTACAAGCGTGCACCACCACGCCTGGCTCCTATTTATAATTTCGAAACAAGGTCTCAGTAAGTAGTTGCGGATGGCCTAAGTAGCTGGGGCTGTCCACGAACCGCGATCCTCCGGTCTCAGCCTCCCAAATGCTGGGATTACAAGCATACTACCCCATGCCCAGCTTTTTCTCTTTCTTTTCTTTCCTTTCTTTCTTTCTTTCTTTCTTTCTTTCTTTCTTTCTTTCTTTCTTTCTTTCTTTCTTTCTATATATCTTTTGCAGGTCTGGGGATGGAACCCAGGGGCATTTGACTTCCAAGCTACACCCCCTGCCCTATTTTTTATTCTTTATTTTGAAACAGGGTCTCACTAAGTTACGGAGTGTCTCACTAAGTAGCTGAGGCTGTCCACGAACCGCGATCCTCTGGTCTCAGCCTCCCAAATGCTGGTATTCTTAATTTAAATGCTGGTATTCTTAATTTTTTAAGACAGGGTCTCACTAAGTTGAAGAGGACCTCTTTAAGTAGATGCAGTTGACCTTGAACCTGTGATCCTCCTGGCTCATTCTTCCAAGTAGTGGGATTACAAACACGTACCACCAGTCTGGCACTCTTTTTATAAAATTTTAAAAAGGGTCTCACTATGCAGGGCGTGGTGGTGCACGCTTGTAATCCCTGCACTTGGGAGGCTGAGACAGGAGGATCACGCAGGTTTGAAGTCAGCCTCAGCTACTTAGTGAGGCTCTCAGCAACTTAGTGAGACCCTGTTTCCAAATAAAATATAAAATGGGTTTGGGAGTATAGCCTGGAGGTAGAAAGCCTCTGGGTTCCACACCCAGTACCACCAAAAAAAAAAAAAAAAGGTCTCATTAAATTGTTGAAACTTGTCTTTTTTTTTTGGGGGGGGGTACTAGAATTGGAGCCAAGAGGCATTCTACCTCTGATTTACACACCCAGCCCTATTTAATTTTTTATTTGCAACACAGAGTAACAGGGTCTAGCTAAGTTGCCGAGAGCCTAACTAAATTGTTGAGGCTGTCCTTGAGTCTGTGATCCTCATGTCTCAGCCCCAACCTCGACTTATTTTTTGAAACAGGGTCTCCCTATGTTGCTGAGGGCCTTGCTAAGTGGCTGCCGGTGGCCTCCAACTAGCAATCCTCCTGTCTTAGCCTTCAAAATACTAGGATTACAGGTATTTGCCACCACACTTGGCTTATTTTATTTTTTTGTGTTACTGAGGATTGAACCCAGGGAAAGTCTACCTCTGACTATACTTCCAGACATTTTTTTTGAAAATTTATTTATGTATTTATGTATTTATTTTTGTGGTACTGTGGATGGAACCCAGGGGCATTTGACCTCCAAGCTGAAACAGGGTCTAAGTTACTGAGAGCCTCTCTAAGTAGCTGAGTCTGGCTTCGAACCTGTGCAATCCTCCTTTCTCAGCCTCCCAAACACTGGGATTACAAGCCCACGCCATGCCCAGATCTAAGGATGTTCTTGAATGGGCAATCCTCCTTTCACAGCCTACTAAGAAAAGGGATTACAGGTGTGAACAACACTGGAATTTTCTTTCTTTCTTTCTTTCTTTCTTTCTTTCTTTCTTTCTTTCTTTCTTTCCTTCTTTCTTTCTTGTTTCTTTCTTTCTTCTCCTTCTTCTTTCTTTTTTGTGGAAATGGGGACAGAACTCAGGGGCACTCTACCTCTGAATTATAGCCCCAGCCCTATTCTATTTTTTTTGTTTTTTTGCTGTACAGAGGATGGACCCCAGGGGCATTCTATTTCTGACCTACATCCCCAGCCCTCTTTTTCAGTTTTTTTTACTCTTGAAACAGGGTCTCACCGGTTGTGAAGGGCCTAAGTATCTGAGGCTGTCCACAAACCTCATCCTAAAGTCTCTGCCTGTGGAATGCTGGGATTACAAGCGTGCGCCACCACACCTGGCTAGCCCTATCCTATTTCTATTTATTTTATTTTTATTTTGTGGGACTTGGGATTCAAACCAGGGGCATTTGCTAGGCTTGGTGGAGCATGCTGTAATCCCAGTATTTGGGAAGCTGACATAGAAGGATTGCCATTGTGGTTCACGGACAGCCTCAGCTACTTAGGACCTCTGCAACTTAGTGAGACCCTGTTTCAAAATAAAGGATAAAATATAGGGCTGGGGGTGTATCCTGGGTTCCATCACCAGACTGGAAGAAAAAAAAAAAAAAAGAATAAAAGCTGGAGCTGGGCATGGTGGTGCATGTTTGTAATCCCAGTATTTGGGAGGCTGAGACAAGAGAACTGCAGTTCAAGGACAGCCTCTGCAATTCAGTGAGACCTTGTTTCAAAATAAAGAATAAAAATTTGGCCTGGGAATGTTGCTCAGAGGTAGAGTGCCGCTGGTTTTCATCCCTAGTACTGAAGGAGGTGGGAGAAGCTGGGGGAGGTGGCTCACGCTAGTAATCCCAGCACTTGGGAGGCTGAGACAGGAGGATCACACAGGTTCGAAGCCAGCCTCAGCTACTTAGTGAGGCTCTCAGCAACTTAGTGAGACCCTGTTTCCAAATAAAATATTTAAAAAAATAGGTCTGGGAATATAGCTCGGAGGTAGAAAGCCTCTGGGTTCCACACCCAGTTCCACCAAAAAAAAAAAAAAAAAAAAAAAAAAAAGGCCGGGCATGGTGGCCCATGTTTGTAATCCCTGAGCTTGGGAGGTGGGGACTGGAGGATCGCGCTGGTTCGAAGCCAGCCTCGCTGGCTTAAGAGACCCTGTTTCCAAAAAAATATATAAAAAAAGGTCTGGGAGTGTAGTCTGGAGGTAGAAGGGCTTCCAGGAACCCCAGTACCACACACACACATAATAAAATAATAATAATAATTAATAATAATAATAATAATAATATTAAAAATAAAACCTAAGCCTTAAGAGGCAAGTGATATTAAAAAAAAAAAAAAGGAAAATAAAAGCCCGGCGTGGTGGCACACATTTGTAATTCCAGCATTTGAGAGGTTGAGACAGGAGGATGGCGGTTCAAAGACAGCCTCAACTATTTATTGAGGCCCTTTGCAACTCAGATGAGACCATTTAAAAAAAAAAGAAAAAGAAAAAGAAAAGGAAAGCCGGGCATTGTGGCACACACTTGTAATCTCAGTATTTGAGATTCGTGGGCAGCCTCAGCAACTTAGTGAGGCTTTCTGTAATTTAGTGAGATCTTGTTTCAAATAAGGAATAAAAGCCAGGCTTGGTGGCATTATATTCCGGTTCCCCCACCCCTCAAAAAAATAAAATAAAATAAAATAAAAATAGGTCTTAGGGCATAGCTGGAGGTAGAATTGCCTCTGGGTTCAAACCCATACTGAAACACACACACACACACACACACACACACACACACACACACACACACGAAAACAAAACAAAAAATAAAAAAACCAGGGAAGCCGGGCGTGGTGGCGCATACTTGTAATCCCAGGATTTGGGAGGCTGACATAGTAGGATCGCACAGGTTCAAAGCCAGCCTCAACTACTTAGTGAGATCTCAGCAACTTGGTGAGACCCTGTTTCCAAATAAAGTGTAAAATAGGTCTGGGAGTATAGCCTGGAGATAGAAAAAGCCCCTGGGTTCCACCCCCCAGCACCACAAAACAAATAAACAAACAAACAAAACAGGGGCATTCTACTTGAACTATGCCCCCAACCCTATTTTTTATTTTTTGGTGGCACTGGGGAGGAAACCTAGGGGCATTCTACCTCTGAACTACCACCCCAGCCCTATTTTTATTTTTTAATTTTGAAACAGGGTCTCAAGCTGAGTGCGGTGGCCCACGCTTGTGATCCCAGCATTTGGGAGGCTGAGACTGGAGGATCGCGGTTTGTGGACAGCCTCAGCTACTTAGTGAGGCCCTCTGCAACTCAGCGGGACCCTGTTTCAAAGTAAAGAATAAAAAATAGAGCAGGAGGTGTAGCTCAGGGGTCGAATGCCCCTGGGTTCCATCCCCAGACCCGCAAAAAAAAAAAAAAAAAAAAGAAAGAAAAAAGAAACAGGGTCTCACTAAATTGCAGAAGGCCTCACTAAGTAGATGGGGCGAAGCTGTGATCGTCTCAGCCTCCCAATGCTGGGATTATAAGCATGCACCACCAAGCCTGGCCTTATTTATTTTTGTGATACTTGGGATGGAACCCAGGGGCATTCTACCTTCGAGCTACACTCCTAGCCTAATTTTTATTTTTTATTTGGAAACAGGGTCTCGCTAGGTTGCTTAGAGCCTTGCTAAATTGCAAAAGCTGGCTTTTAGTTTGCAATCTTCCAGCCTCAGTCTCCCTAGTTCTGGGACAAACATCACCAACTCTGACCTCATTCCCAGATTTAATCCCATCTTTAATAAGCACCCACACCAAGTAGTAACACTCTTATCATAGGTTTTTGACTAGCTCTAGGCCCTTTAGCAAGACCCTCAGCAATTTAGCAATAACTTTTCAAAACAGTAAATAAAAAGGGCTGTGGTACACCAGGCGTGGTGGTGCACGCTTGTAACCCCAGCATTCGGAAGGCTGAGACAGGAGGATCCAGGTTCACAGCCAGCCTCAGCTACTTAGTGAGGCCCTCTAGAACTCAGTGAGACCGTTTCAAAATAAAGAATAGGGGCCAGGATGTAGCTCAGTGGCGAAGCTCCTGCCTTGCAGGTGTGGCGCTCTGGGTTCGATCCCTGGTTCCAAAAAAGACAAAAAAAAGAACCCCTTTAAAAAAAAAAAAAAAAAAGATCAAAATAAAGAATAAAAGCCAGGCGTGGTGGCGGACACTTGTAATCCCTGCGCTTGGGAGGCAAAGACAGGAGGATGGCGCAGGTTCGAAGCCAGCCTTGCTGGCTTAAGAGACCCTGTTTCCAAATTAAAAAAAATAAAATAAAAATTAAGGCTGGGTGTGGTGGCGCATGCTTGTAATCCCCGCACTTGGGAGGCTGAGACAGGAGGATCGCACAGGTTCGAAGCCAGCCTCAGCTACTTAGTGAGGCTCTCAGCAACTTAGTGAGACCCTGTTTCCAAATAAAATATAGAATAGGTCTGGGAGTATAGCCCGGAGGTAGAAAGCCCCTGGGTTCCATCCCCAATACCACCAAAAAAATAAATAAATAAAATAAAAAATTAAAATTAAAAAAAATATATAAAAAACAGGTCTGGGAGTGTAGCCCAGAGGTAGAAGGGCAGAGGTAGAAGGGTTTCCAGGAACCCCAGTACCATAAAAAATAAATAAAGAAAAAAAAGGGCAGGGGGTGTAGCTCGGAGGTCAAATGCCCCTGGGTTCCATCCCCGGGGGGGGGGGGGGGGGGGCTGTGGTGTAGCTAGAAGGTAGTATGCCCCTGGGTTCCATCCTTAGGGTTGGTGTATTGCTTGAGTTGAATGCCCCTGGGTTCAATCCCTAGTACAAAAATAAGCATGCAGTGTACATATTTTTTTGGGGGGGAGCAAAGTACTAGGGATTGAACCCAGGACATTCTCCTTCAAAGCTACACCTCTACTTCATTTTATTTTTTATTTTTCGTGGAACTGGGGGTGGAACCCAGAGGCTTTCTACCTCCGGGCTATACTCCCAGACCGATTTTATATTTTTTTATTTAGAAACAGGGTCTAAGTTGCTGAGAGCCTAAGTAGCTGAGGCTGGCTTCGAACCTGTGTGATCCTCCAGTCTCAGCCTCCCAAGTGCAGGGATTACAAGCGTGCGCCACCACGCCCGGCTCTACATTTTGTTTTGCAGTACTGGGGATGGAACCCAGGGGCATTCTACCTCCGAGCTACACCCCCAGCCCTTTTTTTTTATTCTTTATTGTGAAACACGGTCTCACTGAGTCGCAAAGAGCCTCACTACGTAGTTGAGGCTGTCCCTGAACTGCAATCCTCTGGTCTCAGCCTCCCCAGTGCTGGGATTACAAGCGCTCACCACCATGCCCAGCCATTTTATGTTTTTATTACTTTTTGTGGTGCTTAGATTGAACCCTGGAACATTCTACCCCCAGCTCTATTTATTTTATTTTTAAACAGGGTCTCATCATTGCCAATGATTTTGATAAATTGCTGGGTCTGGTCTTCAGTCTGACATCCTCTGCGCCAGTGTCCCAAGTACTGTGATTACAGGTGTGGGCTCCCACCCTGGCCAGTGTGTCTGTTTACCTATAAATTGTTTGTGATATATATATATATATATATATATATATATATATATATATATATATATATATATTTTTTTTTTTTTTTTTTTGGCGGTACTGGGGATTGAACCCAGGGGTATTGTACCTCCAAGCTACACCCAGTCCTATTTTTTATTCTTAATTTTGAAACATGGTCTCGCTAAGTTGCGGAGGGCTGGCTGCAAATTCAGATCCTCCAGTCTCAACCTCCCGAGTACTGGGATTACAAGTGTGTGCCACCATCCCCAGCACATATTCTATATTCTAAGCATAAAATTTTAGCTTGTTAGTGACAAAATCCAAAGATATTTTTCTCCAAAAGATCACCAAGCCAAACATTTGGCCATATTTTTATTTACTACATATACTATAAACATATACAATACATGCTACAAAAAATTTTTTAAATTTAACTGTCAAGAAAGTGTATAGTGTTATAATACAATGGCACATGTTCATATTTTATTTCAAATTGGTTTGCTTATCACCCATTTCAAACCATTAATAGTGAAATGTTACTTATGGATAATTAAAAATTACCTATCTGCATTATTAACAATAAAGAATTCCAACAAATTAATAAGAATTAATTATGTCAAACATTAGTATCCAAAACCTGGGCCTTTTCAGAAATGATTATACAAAATATAGCAGCCAATTTCAGTTTACTCTGCTCTGTGACAATGTACGTATGCACTTGAGTAGTTTCCTAGCAACTATTTTTGGGGAAGATATTTATAAGAAGTCCTTTAATCTTTTGATACCCAATAACTGCCAACCCCGACAAATGCAACCCAGCAGTTCATGTAATGGCTCCAGACCACTGATCACTGAAAGTTCTTATGGTTTGGGGAGCGTCGCGCATTTCACTAATATTTGTTACATGATGAGAAGAGGCATTACAAGCCAGTATCAAAGGCAAATACAAACACTTCCATCTGTTGTGACAAAGTTCTTCCACAAACGCCTTCGGTGGCGTGCTCCAGGTCTGACGGCGTGTGTGCCAACTGCAAACGCAACCGTGGAGCCACACGGGACTTTTTGAGCGCCGAGAACCTGGTCATTCATTCCAAGCTACTGAACACCGCCTGAGTGCGCAGCGCTGTGCCGGAGTTTAAAAAGTTGAGTATTAATGTCTTCATCAAGCATTATCTTAATGTGAGGTAAAAGTATATTGAATTAGCGTCAACTCCTTAGTTTGCCTGTTAATGTGTATAACCCTGCGCCAGCTGCCCATGCCAGGTCAGAAGCTCTGCACTCTCCCACAAACCTCCGCACACGGCCTGTGCCCGTCACGGACACGCCTCCGTTTGGTGTGTGTTTAAAGAATGAAAGCGTATCCTCCTAGCTACGCAGGACGATTACAAAGGTACAATACTCTTCTAAAGCGAGGTCCAAGCACAGCACAAGCTTAGCTATCGGTCACACCACACCAGAAAGCAGGTGAGTGCCTCTACTGACTGGGAACAAATTGTCCAAGTTTCTTTCATGTTGTATTATGTTTTGTGGTACTGGGGATTGAACCCAGGGGCATTCTACCTCTGAGCTACATCTCCAGCTCTAGAATGTTATTTTATGTTTTATTCTGAAATAGGGTCTAAAATTGTGAAGGGCCTCACTTAGTTGGTGAGACTGGCCTCAAATTTGTAATCCTCCTATCTCAGCCTCCCAAGTACTGGGATTATGGGTGTGTGCCACCATAGGGCTTCACGTTTTTTTGTTTTGTTTTGTTTGTACAGGGGATTGAACCCAGGGGCATTCTACCTGAGCTATACCTCCAGCCTGATTTTTTTATCCTTTACCTTGAAACAGGGACTCATTAAGTAGCTGAGGGTGGCTGTGAACCTATGGTCCTTCTGTCAGCTTCCCAAGTACTCAGATTACAAGTGTGCACTACCATGCCCGACCTCCTTCATGTTGTATTCTAAATAGCTTAGATCATAGTTGGGTGTGGTGGCACACTCTTGTAACCCCAGGACTTGGAAGGCTGAGACAGGAAAATAGCAGGTTTAAAGCCAGCCTCAGCTACTTAGGGAGGCCCTCTGCAACTAAGTAAAACCATGCTCCAAAACAAAAAAAATACAAAATAGGGCTGGGGGTGGAGCTCAGAGGTAGAATGCTCCTTGAGTTTCATCCCTAGTACTGCAAAAAAAAAAAAAAAAAAAAAAAAAAGCCTAGATTGTATTTGGTCTCACAGGTCTGTTATCTGGAGCACCTGACCCCATATAAACCATTCTATGTTTAAAAGGGTTTGTAAACTAATCCTGGACATTGAAAAGAAAAGAAAACAAACAAACCAAAACAAAGGCAGTTTATAATGTACTTCAAGCACTATTCTGGTCATGTAAAATGAATAACATAAGTAATTCATGATTGGTTCAAACCTTTTTCAAAGCACTAACCTTACCCCCCAAACTCATGTTATTCTAACTTGCACATAATGCAGAGGGCAGAATTTGGCCCCAAAACCGTCCACAGAGTATTATCAATGAGTAGGATCTGAGAACTCCGAGTCTCCCACTATGACACTGACACTCAGAAGAAACGGCCCTGCTGGACTCCACCGGCCGGGAGTCTCCTGAGGGCTGCAGCAGTGTGAGCCTACTAGACGGCCCCTTAGGGGGAGGCAGAGAGCTGGCAGCCTGGCTATCCACTTAGTGAATCCAATACTGGTTTAAAGCTATGCACTGAATAAAGTGCTTTGCACATCCCGCTTCTCACCTGGAATGAAAATACACATTATCTTAAGAATTAACCTACTTATTGGTCTGGGGGAAAAGAATGACAAGGCTGAAAGAATCCCAAGAAAAAGCATGAAGCACTGACTGAGAAGGAAGACAAATGCTTCTAGTAGTGTTCTCAGAATTCTCAAGATCTGAAATGTCAGAATGAGTCACACAACAGTCATGTTCCGTAAATGAAAAAGCAGTCCCACTGGGGACTATTCACGTGGTGCATGATTATTTCACGGGGTGGAAGGGAACAGTCTACTGCATTTGATCATATGGTTTCAGAACGAAACAAACCACTGTAGAAATCAGGGTGAGCAGTGTGTCCATCAGTATTCCACAGGTTGATCTGCACTGCCTTTGAGAAAGGAGGCAAGACACCTACTCCTGATACGCCACTACCACTTCAAAATGCCAAGTCAGAAGTTAACCACACAAGCCCTCTAGCTTCGTACCCTGATAAGGTAAATAAGACTAGAAATGGAGTTCAGTCTAAAGAAGGTCACAGGTAATAGAATGCTTACATAAACTAGACTGTTTTTGACACCTAGAAGAAAATTGTATAGATGGCAACTGGAGGAAAAAAAAAAAAAAAAGATTGTTCCCATCTGTCAGCAAAACTGTTTGTTGAGCTATACTCAGCTGAAGTCCTCATCGGGATTCTGTTGATCCAGCAGACGAACATGTGTGAATGGGAAGTGACCTCGTTTGCCATTACACTCCCCTTCCCACTGACCACTCACATTAATCTTCGTGACCTTTACCAGCTCACCGACCTGGAGGAGGAGATAAGGAGAGCACTTTATTTCTAGTTCAGGATGCAAGCTGGTGCATTCACTCTGATCAGGCACACTCTGCCCCGTGATTGCTCTAGGATCGCCACAGAAAGGACTACTCAGCACCTCCCCAGCCCCAGCCCCCAGACTCGTTACTTATGGTTAATGCAGGCAGAAGGAAGAAGTGGTCTAGCAGTGCACGCAGAAAGCAGAAAGATCTTAGAAAATGATTCTTTTTGAAAATTTCTGTCTCTGGGTAGGCGACCTCAGTGAGCTGTCTGCTTGCCCTCCAGGCCTGGCCTGGGACGAGCCCTGCCCGACAGTAAAATGGTGCTGAGGATTATTGAATCCAGGGGTGTTCTATCTCTGAACCATACCCTCAGTGCTGTTTATATATCAGTACTGGGGATTGAACCGAAGAGTAGTCTACCTCAAAGATACCCTCCTAACCATTTTTTTTTTTTTTAAACTGGGATTGACCCAGGGGTATGTTTTATGTTATATCCTGGGCCCCTCTTTGTTTTTTGAAGTACTTGGGATGAAACACAGAGGCATTCTACCTCTGAGCTACACCATCAGCCCTATTCTTTATTAATTTTTTTTTTGGTGGTACTGGGGTTCCTGGAAACCCTTCTACCTGGGGGCTATACTCCCAGACCTATTTTTATACTTTTTTATTTGGAAACAGGGTATCTTTTTTTTTTTTTTTTGGTGGTACTGGGGTTCCTGGAAGCCCTTCTACCTCCGGGCTACACTCCCAGACCTATTTTTACATTTTTATTTGGAAACAGGGTCTCCTAAGCCAGCGCATGGCTGGCTTCGAACCTGCGCGATCCTCCTGTCTCTGCCTCCCAAGCGCAGGGATTACAAGCGTGCGCCACAACGCCCGGCGAAACAGGGTATCTTAAGCCAGCCCAGCTGGCTTCAAACCTACTCCATCCTCCTGTCTCCACCTCCCAAGCAGGGGGGGGGGTGTGGGGGGGATTACAAGCATGTGCAACCACGCCTGGCCTTTTTTTTTTTTTTTTTTAAAGAACTGGGGTTTTTTTTGCTGAAACTGGAGGATCGATAGCTACTTAGTGAGGCCCTCCACAACTTAGTGAGACACTGTTTCAAAATAAAAAATAGGGCAGGGGATGTGGCTCGGAGGTCAAATGGTCAAATGCCCCTGGGCTCCATCCCCAGACTCACAAAAAAAAAAAAAAAAAAAAAAAAGTTTTAAGTTTTTTTTTTTTTGGTGTGTGTGTGTGGGGGCTCAGGATGAAATCTAGGGGCCTTCTACCTCCAGGCTATACTCATGGACCTATTTTATATTTTATTTAGAAACAGGGTCTCACTAAGTTGCTGAGAGCCTCACTAAATAGCTGAGGCTGGCTTTGAACCTGTGCGATCCTCCTGTCTCAGCCTCCCAAGTACTGGGATTACAAGTGTCATGCACGGCTTGAACTGGGGGTTAAAACCAGAGACCTCCAAGCTACAACACCCACGGCCTATTTTTTTTTTTTTTTAATTTTTTGCAGTACTATTTTTTTTTTTTTTTTTGCGGGTCTGGGGATGGAACCCAGGGGCATTCAACCTCTGAGCTACACCCCTTGCCCTATTTTTTATTCTTTATTTTGAAACAGGGTCTCACTAAGTTACGGAGGGCCTCACTAAGTAGCTAAAGCTGTCCGTGAACCGCGATCCTCTCTCAGCCTTCCGAATGCTGGGATTACAAGCATGCCACCATGCCCAGCTCCCCCAGGCCTATTTTTTATTCTTTATTTTGAAACAGAGTCTTACTGAGTTGCAGAGGGCCTCACTAAGTAGTAACTGAGGCTGGCCTCAAACTGAGATCCTCCTATCTCAGCCTCCTGAACGCTGGGATCACAAGCATGTGCCACCAATTAAAATACTCCAAGTAAATTTTATTTTGAAACAGGGTTTTACTAAATTGCTGAGGATAGCCTTGAACCTGTAATCCTTCTGTATCAGCCTCCCCTGTACTAGGATTACAGATATGTGTCACCTTGTCCAGCTCTCTCCAACACCTTTTCAAATTTTATTTTGAGACAGGGCTTTCATTAAATTGCTCTGGCTAGCCTTGATTTTGGGATCCTCCTGTCTTAATTTTCTGACTAGATCAACTGGGAATGAAGGGCACGTGTTCGCAAGCCTGGCGAGATATAAATACAGGCATTGTGGCGCACCCTTGTAATACCAGTACTTGGGAGACTGAGACAGGAGGATTGCGGGTTTGTGGCCTCCTAAGCCACTAAGTGAGGCCCTCTGCAACTTAGTGAGACCCCGTTCAAAATAAAGAATAAAAAATGAGGCCGGGTTTAACTCAGAGGTAGTTGCCCCTGGATTCCATCCCCCAGTACTGCCAAAAAAAAAAAAAAAAAAAAAAAAAAAAAAAAAAAAAAAAGAAGAAAGAAATCCAGCAGTCTACTTAGTAAAGCCCTGTGCAACTGAGTGAGACCCAGTTTCAAAATAAAGAATAAAAAAATAGGGCTGGGGGTATAGCTCAGAGGTAGAATGCCCCTGGGTTCCATCCCTAGTACAAAAAAAAAAAAAAAAAAAGGGAGAGCCGGGTAAGGTGGTGTACGCTTGTAATCCCAGCATCTGGGAGGCTGAGGCAGGATGGGATTTCAAGGCCAGTCTCAGCTACTTAGTGAGGTCCTTTGCAACTCAGTGAGACCGTTTCAACAACAACAACAAAAAGGACTGGAGCTATAGGCCAGAGGTAGAATGCCCCTGGGTTCAATCTCCAGTACTACAAAAAAAGTAATAATAATATTATTAAACAAGCGGGCTTGGTAGTGCAAACCTATAATCCTACTACTTGGGAGGCTGAGACAGGATTACAGGTTCCAGGACAGCCTTAGCAAGTAGTGAGACTCTCATCAACCTCATTAGACCCTGTTTCAAAGTAAAAATCAAATTGGGCTGGGGTGTAACTCAGAGGTAGAATGCCTCTGGTTTCAAACCCCAGTACAATTAATAACAACAACCACAACCAACAACAACTGAAAACAGAGGTTCAGAGCAATTATAAGATATAACTCCTGCCAGGCGTGGTGGCGCACATTTGTGATCCCAGCAATCGGGAGGATGCGGGTTTGCGGCCAGCCTCAGCATTCAGTGAGGCCCTTTGCAACTCAGTGAGACCCTGTTTCAAAATAAAGAATAAAAAGCTGGGCATGGTGGCGCACGCTTGTAATTCCAGTGCTTGGGAGGTGGAGACAGGAGGATCGTGCAGGTTCAAAGCCAGCTGTGCTGGCTTAAGAGACCTGTTTCCAAATTAAAAAATATAAAATAGGTCTGTGAGTGTAGCCCAGAGGTAGAAGGGTTCCATCCCCAGTACCACCAAAAAAAAAAAAAAAAAAAAAAAAAAAAAAGTTGGGCTAGGGGTATAGATCGAAGGTAGAATGCCCCTGGGTTTCATCCCCAGTACAACAACAACAACAACAACAACAACAACAACAACAGAATCAGGCTGGGAGTGTAGCTCAGAAGTAGAATGTCCCTGGGTTCAGTAACCCCAGCACCACACACACACACACACACAGCAATACCGCAAGACACTAGGTGCCTAATATCTAACTACTCCTCGGTGACGGCTTCTTGCTTAGGATCTGTCAGGTACTCTGACTTTCCACCCCTCGTCTACACGCACACATTACACACATACTCAGTTCAATGCCTATGCTTCTGGTCACTTGCTATATTAAGTCAATTATATCAAATGTGGTACAACCCCCCAGACCCCACCTTTCTGTGGTACTGGGGAATACAGGGCATTCTACTTCCGAGCTACACACCCAGCCCTATTTTTTTTTTTAACTCTTTATTTTGAAACAGGGTCTTACTGAGTTGCAAAGGGCGTAAGTAGTTGTTGAGGCCGTCCATGAACTGGATCCTCCTGTCTCAGTCTCCCAAATGCTGCAATTACAAGTATGCGCCACCACGCCCGGCTTATTTATTCAATATTTTGTTTGGAAATCTTAGGTTACTGAAAACCTCATTATTTTCTGGGGCTATCCTTGAATCTTCGATCCTTATGTCTCAGTCTCCCAGGAACTGGGACTATAAGTATGTGCCAACACACCTGACTCCCTAATTTTAGTATTTACTTGTACTGTCTGTACAAATGTCATATATAAACTCTTATTCTGGTAGCTAGATCTAATCTATGTGTCTGGCCTTAAAAAAGGGACTTTTAAGTTAGGCATGGTGGCGCAAACTTGTTAATCCCAGTACTTGGGAGGCTGAGACAGGAGTATTGCAGGTTCCAGGACAGCCTCAGCAAATAGTGACTTAACTTAATGAGATCCTGTTTCAAAAAAAAAAAAAAAAAAAAAAAAAAAATAGGGCTGGGGTGTAGCTCAGAGAACGCCCCTGGGTTCAACCAGTAGTGTCACACACACAGAAAAAGGGACTTTACCTAAGGCAACACAGTGACATCTTGTTTTAAAGAGAAAAAAAATGTTTGAGGGTATTGTATGTTCAATAAAACCTAAACTAGTTGCTGGTTGTGGGGGAATACCAGTACTTGGGAGGCTGGGACAGGAGAATCTGGGTTCGAATACAGCCTCAGCTACCTAATGAGGGTCCTTTGCAACTCGGTGAGACCCTGTTTCAAAATAAAGAATAAAACATAGGACTGTGGGTGTAGCTCGGAGGTAGATGTCCCTGGGTTCAATCCCCAGTACCGCAAAAAAAAAAAAAAAAAAAAAAAAAAAAAGCAAAGCCGGGCATAGTGGCGTACATTTAAAATCCCAGCATTTGGGAGGCGGAGACAGTGATGCTCTCAGCAACTTAGTGAGACCCCGTTTCCAAATAAAATATAAAATAGGTCTGGGAGTATAGCCCAGAGGTAGAAAGCCCCTGGGTTCCACCCCCAGTACCACCAAAAAAAAAAAAAAAAAAAAAGAATAAAAAATAGGGTGGGGTTGTAGCTTGAAGGAAGAATGCATCTGGGTTCCATTCCAAGTACCACAAACTAAAACAAAATAAAGATTAAAAAATTGAGCTCGGAGCCGGGCGTGGTGACGCACGCTTGTAATCCCAGCATTTGGGAGGCTAAGACCAGAGGATCGGGTTTTCGGACAGCCTCAGCTACTTAGTGAGACACTCTGTAACTTAGTGAGACCCTGTTTCAAAATAAAGAATAAAAATAGGGCGGAGCCGGGCGTGGTGGCGCACGCTTGTAATCCCCGCGCTTGTGAGGCAGAGACAGGAGGATTGCACGGGTTCGAAGCCAGCAGCGTACGCTGGCTTAGGAGACCCTGTTTCCAAATAAAAATGTAAAAATAGGTCTGGGAGAGTAGCCCGGAGGTAGAAGGGCTTCCAGGAACTCTAGTACCACCAAAAAAAAAAAAAAAAAAAGGGCAGGGGATGTGGCTCGGAGGTCAAGTGCCCCTGGGTTCCTCCCCCACCCCACAAAAATAAAAAAATAAAAATTGAGCTGGGGGTGTAGCTGTGAGATAGAATGCCCAAGGGTTCAATCCTCAGCACTCCCCCCCCCAAAAAAAGGGGAAAATCAATAAAATAGCACTGGGGAACTGGGCCTGGGGGTGCATGCTTGTAATCCCAGTATTCGTGAGGCTGAGACAGGAAGATTGTCAGTTCAACGACAGCCTCAACAATTTAGCGAGGCTCTCAGCAATCTAGTAAGACGCTGTTTCCAAATAATAAAATCAGGCTGGGGGTGTAGCATGGAGGTAATATGCCTCTGGGTTTGATCCCTAGTATCCCCCACCCCCCGCAAAGAAATAAGGTGGGGATGTAGCTTAGAGGTAGAAAGCCCATGAGCTGAATCCCCAGTACCACATACCACAGACACACATACAAAAATGTGTGCCCTGTGATACTATTAAAAAAAAAAGGTCTGGAGATATAGCACAAGAGGTAGAGTGCCCTTGGATTCAATTTCCAATATCAAAAATAAATAAATAAAATAAAATAAAGAACACTGGGGGTTTAGCTTGGAGGTAGAATAACATCCCTGGGTTCAATCCCCAGTACCTCTCCAGTACAGCCTTGCAGGTTCAAAGCCAGACTCGGCAACTTTGCAAGGCTCACAGCAATTTAGCAAGAACCTTTTCAAACAAAAATAAGCCGGGCGTGGTGGCACACGCTTGTAATCCCCACGCTTGGGAGGCAGAGACAGGAGGATCGTGCAGGTTCGAAGTCAGCCTCGCTGGCTTGAGACCGTTTCCAAATAAAATATAAAATAGGTCTGGGAGTATAGCCTAGAGGTAGAAGGGTTCCATCCCTAGTACCACCAAATTAATTAATTAAAAAAGAAAATAAATAAGGCTGAAGTGTAGCTTGGAGCTAGAACAACCTGGGTTCCATGCCTAGTACTATGGGGGCTGGGTTGGGGAGGGAGGAGAGCTAGAAATGAGCCAGTGTAGCGGCACACACTTGTAATCCCAGCATCCAGGAGGCTGAGACCAGAGGATCGTGGTTTGTGGACAGCCTCAGCTACTTAGTGAGGCACTCCGTAACTTAGTGAGACCCTGTTTCAAAATAAAGAATAAAAAATAGGCCAGGGGGTGTAGCTCGGAGGTCAAATGCCCCCGGGTTCCATCCCCACACCTGCAAAAAACAAAACAAAACAAAAAAAACACACACAAAAAATAAAATAAAACAGCTGGAGATGTAGAACACAGAGTAGAGCAGCTGCTTAGTATGCCTGAAGCCCTAAGTCTGACATCCCAGCACCACACCTGAAAAGTGTGTGTGGAGGGAGGATAGGTAAGATTTAAGGCCCATGTACACATGCTTTTTTGTGTGTGTGTGTGTGAGGACCAGAGATTGAACCCATGGGCCTTCTACCTCTAAGCTACACACCCAGCCTTGTTTTCATTGTCTTTTTGTAGAACTGGGGAATGAACCCAGGGGCATTCTGCCTCCAAGTTACACCCCAGCCCCCCCCCCTTTTTTTTGTACTGGGGGTTGAACCCAGGGGCATTCTACTTCCTAACTACACCTCCAGCCCTATTTTTATTCTTTATTTTGAAGCAGGGTCTTATTAAGTTGCTGAGCTCTCACTAAGTAGCTGAGGCTGGCCGCAAACCTGTGACTGTTTTGTCTCAGCCTCCCAAGTACTGGGATTACAAGCAGCGCCACCACACCCGCTTACTTTTCATTTTGAAACAGGATGTCACTAGGTTACCAAAGAGTCTGGCTACATTGCACAGCCTGGCCTCAATCCTGCAATGCACCTGTCAGTCCCCTAAGTACTGGGATTTTGTTGTTGTTTTGGTACCGGGGACTGAACCCAGGGGCATTTACCCCTGAGTAAAACCCCTAAATCCTTTTTATTTTAAAATAGAGTCTTATGCCGGGTGTGGTGGCGCACACTTGTAATCCCTGTGCTTGGGAGGCTGAGACAGGAGGATCGCACAGGTTCGAAGCCAGCCTCAGCTACTTAGTGAGGCTTTCAGCAACTTAGTGAGACCCACCCTGTTTCCAAATAAAATATAAAAAAGGTCTGGGAGTATAGCCCGGAGGTAGAAAGCCTCTGGGATCCACCCCCAGTACCACAAAAAAAAAAAACCAAAACAAACAAAAAAAATAAATAAAATAGAGTCTTAGCCGGGTGGTGGTGCACGCTTGTAATCCCAGCATTCGGGAGGCTGACACTGAGGATCGCAGTTCGCGGACAGCCTCAGCTACTTAGTGAAGCCCTCTGCAACTCAGTGAGACCTGGTTCCAAAATAAAGAATAAAATAGGGCAGTGGGTGTAGCTCGGAGGTCAAATGCCCCTGGGTTCCATCCCCAGACCCGCCAAAAAATAAAATAGAGTCTTGCTAAGGTACTGAGGCTGGCTTTGAATAAGTGATTCTCCTGTCTCAGCCTCCCAAATACACTCCAGCCTTAATGATTGACTAGCCTCAAAAAGAAACAAACAAAAAACCAAATAAGCATCAGTTATAATGGTGGAAAGGTGCAGGTTTTTTGTGTTTAAATGAAAAGCTACCAGATGAACAAAAGCATCCCACCAAGTCCTGGGACACAAGGCTCTCCCTGGTTCTAGTCTAATTTATGTATGCAAGTGGTACTGTAGATTTAACCCAGGGACAGTCTACCTCTGAGCTACACCCCTCAGTCTTATTTAATTTTGTATTTATTCTCTTATTTCTTATTTATTTACTATCTATTTATTTTTGCAGTACTGAGGATTAAACCCAGGGCATTCTACCTCTGAGCTACACCCTATTTTTTACTCTTTATTTTTTTGTGGGTCTGGGGATGGAACCCAGGGCATTCTACCTCTAAGCTACAACCCCTTCCCTGTTTTTTATTCTTTTTTTTTTTTTTGAAACAGTGTCTCACTAAATTGTAGAGGGCCTCACTAAGTAGCTGAGGCTGTCCGCAAACCTCGATTCTCCAGTCTCAGCCTACCGAATGTTTAGATTACAAGTGTGTGCCACCATGCCCAGCTCTATTCTTTATTTTGAAACAGAATCTCAATGAGTTGTGGAGGGCCTCACTATGTAGTTGAGGCTGGCCACAAGCCATACGATCCTCCTGTCTCAGCCTCCCAAGTACTGAGATTACAGGCATGCGGTACCAGGCCTGGCTTTTATTTTTATTTTTCATATTTTAAAATTCTTTTATGGTACTGGGAATGGGACCCAGGGACATTCTACCTCCAAGCTATACCTCCAGACCTATTTTTTATTCTTTATTTTGAAAAAGGGTCTCTCTGAGTTGCAAAGGGCCTAAGAAGTAGCTGAGGCTGGTCTCGAACTGAGATCCTCCTGTCTCAGCCTTTATCATTTTGAAAATCTCTAAGTTGCAGAGGGCTTCACAAAGTTCCCGAGACTGGTCAAGACCCTGCAACCTTCCTGTCAGTCTCCCAGGTACTGGGATTACAAATGTGCACCACTGCACCCAGCTCTAGTCCAGTACCACAAAAGTAAAAAACGAAATAAAAGAGAGCCAGGTGTGGTGGCACACACTTGTAATCCCAGGATTTGGGTCTGAGACAGAAGGATCCAGGTTCGTGGGTAGCTTCAGCTTAGTGAGGCCCTTTGACTCAAGTGAGACGGGTTCAAAATAAAGAACAAAAAATAGGGCTGGGAGTTTAGCTCAGAGGTAGAATGTCCCTGGGTTCCATCCTCAGTACTGAAAGAAAGAAAAAAAAAAAAAAGGAAAAAAAAAAGGGGAAAAAAAGGTGATGAGCTACCAAAAATAATTATTCACCAGAAAAAGGCAAAACTAAATTGCGTGTGCAGAACTGGCTCTAGGCCTGTGAAATGCATTAAACAACAAAGACCAGGTCAATCTGCTGCTTCTTGAAACTAACGCTCCCAGGTATGGGTCTCTCCATACCTGTAGCACATCCCTCCTGTTTTTCTCTCTTTGATGCTAGGGACTGATCCTAGGGCTTTGTGCATGCTAGGCAAGCACTTTACCAATGAGCCACACCCCCAGATTATCTTGATTCTTATGAACACGATTAATCCTAAGGAGCCTCATATCTCCTAAAGTAAAAACATTTTGTTTTTGCAGGAAAATTTCACTGAAATACTTTCCTAGAGATCACTTATTATATTTAAATCTGTGTAAATCCACCTTCTTTTAGACAATGACAAGCAGAAAGCAAGAAAGAGATTAGGATATAGATGAAACAAGTAATTTAGGTTAATTTCTGTAAACTCAAGTGGTGTTATTAGTCAAAGTTCGCTTAGTAGATCAATCAAAACATTTATACAGTTTACATTATTTACTCATTGCAAGATAGGTTTTTCTAAATAAAAGAGAAACCCCAACATTAAACACAAAAATCAATACTAATGGTTCAAGAACTACAACAACATCACAATGCTGGTGCGGTTTTCAGCATTCCTACAAAGCTCTAAGAGGTCAGAAAGGGAGACCCTGTGCAGATCTCTTCCTTCTACATTTTGCACATTATGTACCTCCAAAGCCAAGGCTGTCTTGTCGTAGGCATTAGGGACTCGCTTCTGGATAACCCTGGCATAAATGGGCCCATTCTGGAGGTTAGGGAGCGGAGTGTTGACGCTTGGTTGGGCATAGGGCCCGGGCTCCGGCCCACCCAGTGGCTGTGGGTGGGAACCCTCCTGGTTACCTCCAATCAGAGCCGATACTGAGGCGGAGGCAGGTCTATACTTCTCCACGTAAGGGACTGGAATCATCCCTCTCTTGCCTTCGCTGTCCTCTGCATTCCACCACTGCTCTTCAGGCTTATCCCGGATTCTCAAGATGTCTCCTTTCTTAAAGGGAAGATCTTCTTCATCATTCCCATTAAAGTCAAAGAGGGCTCGCACATACTCTGCCTCCTCCTGCCTGAGAATCACTCCACTACCCTGCCTGGACCTTGAAACCGGTTCTATCAATGTTGTAGTGTCCAAATAGTGAATTTTGTAGAATTCCAGTAAAGCAGGCAATGAATCAAACTCTTGATCTCCTATTCGGAGTCTGGAGGGGCTCACCCCTAGAAAAAACAGAACAGAGTGTTATTTAATGATGTACTATATTGAGGATGAAATGCAGATTTTAAGTACTTCCTATACACATTTAGTCAATATTTAATCAACAAGAGAACTGCCTTAAAATAATCTACTCAAAGAAAACCAATTCAACTTATTTTTTGGTGGCACTAGGGATTAAACCCAGGGGCATTCTACCGCCAAGTTACATTCTACCTATTGTATTTTTTTGAAACAAGGTCTAAGTTGTAGAAGGCTACACTAAGTTGTTGAGGTTGTTCTTGAACCTGCAATCTTCATGTCACAGTCTCCCAAGTACTGGGATTACAAGTGTGCACCACCATGCCCAGTTCAAAATCCTAGTTTCTTTTGTGTGTGTGGTACTGAGAATTGAATCTAGGAGCATTCTACCAAGCTACATCCCCAACCCTATATTATTTTGAAACAGGGTCTCGCTAAGTTGCAGAGGGCCTCACTAAGTAGCTGATGTTGGCTGCGAACATGTGATCATACTGTCTCAGCCTCTCAAATACTGGGATTAAAAGTGTAGGATACTATGGCCGATTCAAAATTCCACTTTAGAGATGAAACATCCCACGGGAATAAAGATGTCCATCACCACTGGCCTGAGTGGGGAAAAAAAAGTCATGACAGACCTCTTAGGCCCAGACAGCACAACATGGAAAATTTTTTTTGTATGTGGTGCTGAAGATTGAACTCAGGGCATTTTACCTCCGAGCTACACCCCCAGCACAAATTTTTATTTATTTATTTTTCCGTACTGGGAATGGAACCAGGGACATTCTACCTCTGAGCTATACTCCCAGTCCTATTTTTCTTTATTTTGAAACAGGATCTCACTGAGTTACAATGGACTTCATTAAGTAGCTGAGGCTTTCCATGAACCTTGCCTCCTCTTGTCTCAGCCTCCAAATGCTGGGATTACAAGGGTGTGCCACCATGCCCAGCTTTCTTTTTATTTATTTACTATTCATTTATTTATTTAATTTTTGCGGGTCTGGGGATGGAACCCAGGGACATTCAACCTTCGAGCTACACTCCCTGCCCTATTTTTTATGCTTTATTTTGAAACAGGGTCTCACTAAGTTGCAGAGGACCTCACTAAGTAGCTGAGGCTGTCTGTGAACCACGATCCTCCGGCTCAGCCTCCTGAATGCTGGGATTACAAGCTTGTGCCACCACGTCCAGCTCCCAGCTTTATTCATTTTGAAACAGGGACTCACTAAGTTGTGGAGGGCCTCAACTAAGTATATGAGGCTAGCCACAAACCCTGATCCTTCTGTCGTAGCCTCCCAAGTACTGGGATTACAAACCTGCCCTACTTTGTCTGGCTTAACACAGGAGATTTCTATTAAGACCTTTTTAAAAAAAAATTTTATTTGGAAACAAGGTCTTGCTGTCACTGAGGCTGGCTTTAAACCCGTGATCCTCCTGTCTCAGCCTCCCAAGTAGTTGGATTACAAGCATGCGTCACCACACCATCTGTCTCCATCTTTTTTGATCTTAGATTGCTAACCACAATTTCATCTCTGACAGCTACAAACAAAACAAAGAAATACCTCCACAACTTAGCACCACATACACACACATAAAATACTTTTTTTTTTTTAGTGGCTCTGGAATTTGAACACAGGAACATTCCACCTCCAAGGTACATCTCCAGCCTTACTTAATTTTTATTCTAAAATAGGGTCTAATTAAGTTGATGAGAGTCTCAATACCTGCTGAGACTGTCTTCAAACCTGTGATCATTCTGTCTCAGCATCCCAAGTACTGAGATTATAAAGTGTGGCAGAATGCCAGCCCCCCCCTCTCTCTCTCTTTTGGTACTGGGGATGAACCCAGGGACCTTCAACCTCTGAGCTACACTCTCAACCCTATTTTTTATTCTTTATTTTTATTTTTGGTACTGGGGATGGATCCCCAGGGGCATCCTACCTCCGAGCTACACCCCCAGCCCTATTTTTTATTCTTTGTTTTGAAACAGGGTCTCACTGAGTTGCAAAGGGCCTCACTAAGTAGGAGCTGAAGCTGGCCATGAACCGTGATCCTCCTGTCTCAGCCTCCCAAATGCTGGGATTACAAGCATGCGCCACCACACCCAGCTTATTCTTCATTTTTTTTTTTTTTGGTGGTACTGGGGTTCCTGGAAGCCCTTCTACCTCCGGGCTACACTCCCAGACCTATTTTTGCATTTTTATTTGGAAACAGGGTCTCCTAAGCCAGCGCGCGCGGCTGGCTTCGAACCTGCGCGATCCTCCTGTCTCTGCCTCCCAAGCGCGGGGATTACAAGCGTGCGCCACCACGCCCGGCTTATTCTTCATATTTTGAAACAGGGTTTCACTGAGTTGCAAAGGGCATCACTAAGTAGAAGCTGAGGCTGTCTTTGAACCTCAATCCTCCTGTCTCAGCCTCCCAAATGCTGGGATTACAAAGCATGTGCCATCACGCCCGGCTCAACTCTTTTTTTTTTTTTTTTTAATCTTAGATTGCTAACCTAAATCTCTGATAGCCACAAAAAGAAACCAAGGAGATAATAGGGCTTGGGGGTGTAGCTCAGAGGTAGAATGCCTCTGGGTTCCATCCCCAGTACTGGGGAAAAAAAAATCCATCTCCTCAGCTGCTTAATGAGTTCCTCCACAACTTAGTGAGACCCTGTTTCAAAATAAAAAGAATAAAAAATAGGATTGGGGCTGTAGTTTGGAGGTAAGGTTCCTGGGTTCAATCCCCTGTACCGAAAAAAACAAAAGAAAAATAAAGTCTATCTGTAGTCAGGTGAGGTGGCACATGCTTATAATCCAAGTACTTTGAGGGCTGAGACAGCAGAATCACAGGTTTGCAGCCTCAGCTAACTTAGTGAGGCCCTCTGCAACTTACTGAGACCCTGTTTCAAAATAAATAAAATAATCCTTGAGTGGTGGTGCACACTTATAATCCCAGTATTTGGAAGCTGGAGAAAGGAGGATAGGGGTTCGCAGACAGCCTCAGCTACTTAGCGAAGCCCTTCACAACTCAGTGAGACTCTGTTTCAAAAAAAATAAAAGACTAAACAATAGTGGTGGGGAGCTTGGAGGTAGAATGCCCCTGGTTTCTAACCCCAGTACCACAAAAAATAAAAAATAAAAAATAAATAAAATTAGGTTAGGGGTATAACTTGGAGGTAAAATGTCTCTAGATTAATCTCCAATACCAAAACCCAAACAAAAGAAAACAAATATGAAATAAAAAATAGAAGCTGAGCATGGTGGCGCACGCTTGTAATCCCAGCATCTGGAGGCTGAGACAGGAGGACTGCAGTCTGCAGACAGCCTCAACTACTTAGTGAGGGCCTTTGCAACTCAGTGAGAAGCTGTTTCAAAAAATAAACAATAAAATATAGGACTGGGAGTGTGGATCAGAGGTAGAATGCCTCTGGGTTCTATCCCCAGTACTGAAAAAAAATTTTTTTAAATGTGCCAAGCATGGTGGAACATGCTTGTAATCCTAGCATTTAGGAGGCTGAGATGGAGGATCGCAGTTCAGGGACAGCCTCAGCTGCTACTTAGTGAGGCCCTTTGCAACTCAGTGAGAACCTGTTTCAAAATAAGGAATAAAAAATAGGGCTGGGGGTGTAGCTCGGAGGTAGAATGCCCCTGGGTTCCATCCATAGTACCGCAAAAACAAAAAAAATGTTTTTATTTTTTTGGTGGCAATGGGGTTCGAACCCAAGGTGACTCTACTTTTGAGCTACACCCTACTCTATATTTTTTATTCTAATTTTTATTCTTTATTTTGAAACAGGGTCTAAGTTACAGAGGTCCTCACTAAGTAGCTGAGGCTGTCTGCAAATCACTATCCTCCAGTCTGTCTCCTGAATATTAGGATTACAAGTGTGAGCCAACACACTCAGCTTTTATTCTTTATTTTGAAACAGGATCTCACTGAGTTGCAAAGGGCCTAAGTAGCTGAGGCTGTCCACAAACCTCAATCCTCCTGTCTCTGCCTACCAAATGTTGGGATTACAAGGATGTGTCATCACACCTGGTTTATTTTTGAGACAGGGTCTCACCAAGTTGGTAAGTCTCACTACTTGCTCAGGCTGTCCTCAAACCTGTGATCTTCCGGTCTAGACTCCCAAGTCCTGGTATTACAAGTGTGTGAGATGCCACACCCTGTTTAGAAATAGATTTTTAAGAGCCAGGCATGATGTCAGCCATGTTCAAGGCCAGCCTCAGCAACTTAATGAGATTCTGTCTCAAAACATGAAAATAAGCCGGGCATGCTTATAATCCCAGTACTTTCTCAGTACGCCTGAGACAGGAGGATAGTGCAAGTTTCAAAGCCAGCCTCAACTACTTAGTGAGGCCCTGTTTCCAAATAAAAAAATATAAAATAGGTCTGGGAATATAGCCTAAAGGTAGAAAGCCCCTGCGTTCCTTCCTCAGTAACACACACACACACACACACACACACACACACACACACCCAAAGAAAGAAAAAAATAGGGCTCAGGGTTTAGCTCAGAGGTAGAATGCCCCTGGGTTCAATCCCCAGTACTGAAATAAATAAATAAATAAACAAACAAACAAATAAATAATATAGGGCTGGTGGTATAGCTCATAGGTAGAACATTCATGGGTTCAATACCTTGTCACCACCAATAATTACCACCACCACAACTAATAAGAAGAGCTAGTCTTGATGGCCCAAGATTGTGATCCCAGTACTTGGGAGGATGAGACAGGAGGATTGCAGGTTCAAGGCCAGCTTTAGCTATTTAGTGAGGACCTCCAAACTTAGTGAGACCCTGTTTCAAAATAAAGAATAAAAAACAGGGCTGGGGTAGAGTTGGGAGGTAGAATGTTTCTGGGTTCAATCTTCAGTACTATAAATAAAAAATTAATAATACAGAATAAAAGTAGGGCTGGGGATATAGCTTAGAGGTAGATTCAATCCACAATACCACAAAAAAGAAAAAATATCCATTTCTAACGCATGGTGCGGTGGCCCACACTTATGCTAGCACTTGGCATCTCCCAGCTCTATTTCACTTTGAAGGGCCTCACTGTGTCGCTGAGTCTGGATGCAAACCTTCAGCCCTCCAGTCCCTCCCTTCCAAGAACTGAGATCACAGGCACATCACTAGGCCCAGCTTCTCAAGCCCTTTTAGTGTGAGGCAGTCTATAAGCTGCAGAGGCTGGCCTCAAATTTGCAACCCTCTTGCTATTGTTTCCAGAGTAGCTGGAATTACAAGTGTGTGTCACTGAGCTCAGGTTCACTGGATTCTTTTTTAATTTCCAGATAAATACATAGCTCTATGGAAAACCTGGGCTTTATGGCAGAGGAGGGGTTGTTTTTTAATTATCTGTCACAGAACCTCTCAGCATTTTGGTCTGTAATCCACCGGATTCATATATACTTGTGTATATATAATAAGTATTTACATATGTGTTGGTTTAGATGTTTTCCTTTGTTTTTTTTTTTTTGTGTGTGTGTTTTTGTGGTACTGTGGATCAAACATAGATGTGTTTTACCATTGAGCTACACCTCCAGGCTTCTTTTTTTCCCGACAATATTGGGAATTTTTTTGAAACAGGGATTGCTGAGGGCCTAAGTAGCTGAGGCTGGCTCTGGACCCAAGATCCTCCTGTTTCAGCCTCCCAAGAATTGGGATTACAACTATGTGCCACCAGGCCCAGCTAACCCCAGACCTTTTTATTTTTGGTGGTACTGGGGGTGGAACCCAGGGGTCTTTCTACCTCCAGGCTATACTCCCAGACCTATTTTATACTTTATTTGGAAAAAGGGTCTCACTAAATTGCTGAGAGCCTCACTAAGTAGTTTAGGCTGGCTTCAAGCCTGAGCGATCCTCCTGTTTCAGCCTCCCAAGTGCTGGGATTACAAGCGTGCCCCACTAGGCCCAGCACCCCAGACCTTTTTTATTTTTATTTTTGTTGTGTTGGACTCAGGTGCATTCTACCTCTGAGCTACGCTCCCAGCCATATTTTATTCTTTATTTTGAAACAGGTCTCACTAGATTACGGAGGGCCTAAGTAGCTGAGGCTGGCCACATACTTGTGATCCTACTGTCTCAGCCTCCCAAGTACTGGGATTACAAGCCTGTGCCACCACGCCAGCTTCTCAGGCCTTTTTGATGTTGAAACAGTCTTGTTAAATTACTGCATGCTTACCTTCAACCTGTAAACTTCCTGTCTCAGCTTCTCAAGTATTTGGATTGACAAGAATATCTGTACTCCTGGTGGTTTACATGTCTTTTGTTTTGGGTACTTGGGAGAGCCTCACTAAGTAGCTGAGGCTGGTTGTGAACCTGTGATCCTCCTGTCCCAGCCTCCCAAGTACTGGATTACAAGCATGCACCACCATCCCTGGCTACAAAATTTTTTTTTGTTTTTTTGTGGTACTGGGGATAGAACCCAGGGGCATTCTACTTCCAAGCAACACCCCCAGCCCTATTTTTTAATTCTTTATTTTGAAACAGGGTCTCACTGAGTTGCAAAAGGCCTCACTAATTAGCTGAAGCTGACTTCAAATCTGCCTAATCCTTTCTCAGCCTCCCAAATGCTGGGATTACAAGCATGTGCTACCAGGCCCAGCTAAACAAAAAAAAATATTTTTTTGTGTGGCACTCAGGATTGAATCCAGAGCTCTGAGCTAAATCCCTAGCCTGATTTTCTTATTTGGAAACAGGGTCTCGCTAAATTGTAGAGGCTGGCTTTCGAACCTGCAATCCTCCTCTCTCAGCCTCCCACGTACTGGGATTACAAGCATGCACCATCAACGCCTGGCTTTACAATTTTTTTTTTTTTTTTTTTGGTGGTACTGGGGGTGGAACCCAGAGGCTTTCTACCTCCGAGCTATACTCCCAGACCTATTTTATATTTTACTTGGAAACAGGGTCTAAGTTGCTGAGAGCTTCACTAAGTAACTGAGGCTGGCTTCGAACCTGCACTATCCTTCTGTCTCAGCCTCCCAAGCGCAGGGATTACAAGCGTGCGCCACCATGCCCAATTTACAATTTCTTTTTGAAGTTTTTTTTGTGTGTGTGGTATTGGAATCAAGAGGCATTCTACCTTTTTATTTATTTATTTTTGTACTGAGGATGGAATCCAGGGGCTTTCTACCCCCGGCCTACACTCCCAGACCTATTTTATATTTATTTGGAAACAGGGTCTAAGTTGCTGAGAGCCTCAATAAGTAGCTGAGGCTGGCTTCAAACCTGCACAATCTTCCTGTCTCAGCCTCGTAATTGCTGGGATTACAAGTGTGAGCCACCAAATCCAGCAGGGGGCACTCTATCTCTAAGCTATCACCCCAGTCCTTTTTTTTTTTTTTTTTTGGTGGTACTGGGGGTGGAACCCAGAGGCCTTCTACCTCCGGGCTATACTCCCAGACCTTTTTTATATTTTATTTGGAAACAGGGTCTCACTAAGTTGCTGAGTGCCTCACTAAGTAGCTGAGGCTGGCTTCGAACCTGCGCACTCCTCCTGTTTCAGTCTCCCAAGTGCAGGGATTACAAGCGTGTGCCACCACGCCAAGCTCCCAGTCCTTTTTTTTTTCCCCTTTTAATGGTGCAGGGGCTTGAACCCAGGGGAATTCTACCTCTGAGCTACACCCCCAACCCAATTATTTATTTTGAAACAGGGTCTCAAGCCAGGTGTGGTGGTGCAAGCTTGTAATACCAGAGCTTGGGAGGCTGAGACAGGAGGATTGCACAGGTTCAAAGCCAGCCCCAGCTACTTATTGAGGCTCTCAGCAACTTAATGAGACCCTGTTTCCAAATAAAATATTAAAAAAAAAAAATCGGTCTGGGAGGATAGCCCGGAGGTAAAGCCCCTGGATTCCACCCCCATTACTACAAAAAAGAAGAAAAAAGAAGAAAAAGAAAGAAAGAAACAGGGTCTTACTAAATTGCAGAGGGCCTAAGTGGCTAAGGCTGGCCATATACCATGTACCTGGATCCCAGTCTCAGTCTCCCAAGTACTAGGATTACAAGCATTTATGCCACCACGCCGTTGCCCAGCCCTATTTTTTTCTTTATTTTGAAACAGGGTCTAAATTGTGAAGGGCCTAAGTAGCTGAGGCTGGCCAGGAACCTTCAATCTTCTTGATTTAGCCTCTCAAATAATGGAATTACAAGTGTGCACCATTACACACAGCTCAATTTTATTTTGAAACACATTCTAAGCTGCATAGGGCCTAAGTTCCTGAGGCTAGCCACAAACCTGCAATCCTCCTGTCAGCCTCCCAAGTACTGAAGGTGAGCCACCAAGCCCAGTCTTTCTTTTTTCTGGTAATAGACGTTGAAGCCAGGAGCATCTAACTCTAAGCCAACACTACCAACCCTATTTTTTTGTTTCTTTTGGGGTGTTGGGGATACTAGGGATTTACACCTAGAGACATTCTACCTCTGAACTACACCTCACCCTTATTTTATATTTTGAAACAGGGTTGCTGGGCTTGCTGACACACCCTTGTAATCCCAAAAGTTGTGAGGCTGAAATAGGAGAATCCTAGGTTGGAGGATAGCCTCAGCAAGTTGTGACACTCTTACCAACCTAATGAGACTTAGTTACAAAATAAAAATAAAACAGGGCTGGAACTGTAGCTCAGAGGTAGAATTTCCCTCAGTTCAATCCTCAGTACAAAGAAAGGAAGGAAAGAAGGGTATAAATTGCTGAGGCTGGCTTCAGACCTACAATCCTCCTGTTTCTGCAGCCCAAGTACTGGGATTACAGGTGTGTGGCATTATGCCTGTCAGATTACATGTATCTTAAAATTTGTTTAGTATATATAATTTCATATCTTGATATTTTTCTACATATTGTACTTTAAAAATATGACTGTGGCCGGGCATGGTGGTGCACACTTGTAATCCCCAGGCTTGGGAGGCGGAGATAAGAGGAGTTACTTTGAAACACGGTCTCAATAGACTTGCTACTAGTTCCTAAGGCTGTCCATGAATCTTCAATCCTCCAGTCTCAGCCTCCCAAGTACTGAGATTAAGGGCAATTCTTTTTTTTGGGTAGTACTAGGGATTGAACCAAGGGGCATTCTACCTCCAAGCTATATCCCCAGCAATAGTTTTTATTTGAAACAGGGTCTCATTAGGTTGATGAGAGTCTACTTGCTGAGACTGTTCTTAAGCCTGAGATCCTCATATCTCTGCCTCTCAAATCCTGAGATTACAGGCATGGGACACCACGCCCAGTTTAGGCCTTGGTTCCTAATAAGGAAAATGGTCAGAAAGTGGAGCTTCAAGCCGGGCATGGTGGGGTATGCTTGTAATCCTAGCATTTGGAAGACTGAGACAGGAGGATCGTGGTTCACAGACAGCCTCTGCTAACTCAATGAGACTGTTTCAAAATAAAGAATAAAAAATAGGGCTACGGGTGTAGCCTGGACGTAGAATGCCCCTGGGTTCCATTCCCAGTACTGCAAAAAATAATAAGTAAATAAGTAAAGCAATAAATAGAAAAAGAAAGAGAAAAAAAGAAAGTTGCATGTGTGAGCCAGGCATGGTAGTACATGGCTAGAATCCCAGTAGTTGTGAGGCGGAGACAGGAGGATCACAGAGTTCTAGGCAATTTAGCAAGAGTATCAATAATTTAGCAAGATCCTGTTTCAAAAGTAGAATACACCTGGGTCCAACCCCTTGTACCCAAAACAAAGTTGAACATTTTCTATATTGCAAAAAATCCATCTATTTGTCGGGTGTGGTAGCACATGCCTGTAATCCCAGCACCTGGGACACTGAGCCAGGAGGATCCCAGATTCAAAGTGAGCCTTAGCAACTTAGTAGGACCTTGTTTTACAATAAAATATTAAAATGGAGACACAGGCTTATATTCTAGTACTTGGAAGGCTAAGACAGGAGGATTGCAGGTTCAGGCCCGAATCAGCAATTTAGTGAAGCTCTCCACAACTCAGGGTGAGAACCTATTTCAAAATAAAAAAATAAGAGCTGGGGTGTAGCTCAGAGGAAGAAGGCCTCTAGATTCAATTCCCAGCAAAGCATCTAGGGCCCAGCTAATGATCCCGATTAACTTTAACTTCCTTGCTGCTAAAGCTTACTCAACTACAGGCCAACATTAAAGGCTAAAAAAATTTTTTTGTTTTGGTGGTTCTGGGGATGAACCCAGGGGCATTGTACATCTGAGCTACACCCCCAGCCCTATTTTTTAGCTTTTTAATTTTTATTTTATTTATTTATTTTTTTGGTTTTCTTGCAGGCTTGGGGATGGAATCCAGGGGCATTCGACCTCCGAGCTACAGTCCCTGCCCTATTTTTTATTCTTTATTTTGAAACTGGGTCTCACTGAGTTGCAGAGGGCCTAAGTAGCTGAGGCTGTCTGCGAACTGTAATCCTCCGGTCTCAGCCTCCCGAATGCTGGGATTACAAGCGTGCACCACCACGCTCGGCTTAGCCTTTTTATTTTTAAAAGGGTCTCACTGAATTGCAAAGGGCCTCGCTAAGCAGCTGAGGTTGTCCATGAACCCCAATTCTCTAGTCTCAGCCTCCAAAATGCTGGGATTACAAGCATGTGCCACGAAGCCCGACTCAAATGGGTTTTTTCCCCTTTTGTTATAGTAGCTGGCAAATCAAATTCTCAATAAGTGTTATCTTTTTTCTTTTCCTTTGAGGATTCTTTTTTTTTTGAGGGTCTGGGGATGGAACCCAGGGGCATTCGACCTCCAGTCTACACCCCCTGCCCTATTTTTTATTCTTTATTTTAAAACCGGGTCTCACTGAGTTGCAGAGGGCCTTACTAAGTAGCTGAGGCTGTCTGCGAGCCATGATCCTCCAGTCTCAGCCTCCTGAATGCTGGGATTACAAGTGTGCACTACCATGTCCTTTGAGGATTCTTACTGGGTTGCCCAGCCTAGTTCTAACTCCTTGGCTCAAGAGGTCCTCCCACTCCAACCAGAATTTCATGCCATTCTTTTTTTTTTTTTTTTGTACTGGAGATTGAAACAGGGACATTTTACCTGAGATACACCTTACACCTCCAGCCCTTTTTATTTTGAAAAAGAGCCTCACTAAATCACTGAGGCTGGCCTGAAACTGCAATCCTCCTGTCTCAGACTCTCAAGTACTAGGATTACAGTTGTATGCTACCACACCCAGCAGTGTTTTTTTTTGGTAGTATTGGGAATTGAAACCAGGGGCATTTTACCTCTGAGCTATGACCCCAGTCCTCCTTATTTTTTATGACAAATTGCTGAGTTTTGCGATTTTGCTGAAGCTGTCCTCAAACCTTTGATACTCCTCTCTCAGCCTCCAAAGTACTGGGATTAAAGACCTGTACCACCACACCCAGCCCCGGCATATAAAAAATTTTTGTGTGTGTGGGTCTGGGGATGGAACCCACGGGCATTCAACCTTCGAGCTACACCCCCTGCCCTATTTATTATTCTTTATTTTGAAACAGGGCCTCACTAAGTAGCTGAGGCTGTCTGCAAACCACGATCCTCCGGTCTTGGCCTCCTGAATGCTGGGATCACAAGCGTGCACAACCCACGCCCGGCTCCCAGGCATATTAATTTTAACACACTTAACTCTAAAGTGAGGGAAAGAAGTTAAATGAAAATCTGTCCCCAGTTTTGAGAATCTCATAGCACAGTTAGGGACACAAAGATGTGTGTTGGCAAGCAAGTAGCATGTCTTAGAAGGCTTCCCTCACCCTGGCATTTTGACAAGTGTGTTCCTAGAGAAACAAAGAGCAGTGACAAACTATATCCTGAGACACAACAAAGTACAGGAATTCTGACCATCCTTTTAGACTTTTCCTAAGCACTCTTCACTCTGGAAGAGTAGGCAATCTCTGTCATTCACTGTTATGCTTGCTCTATTACTGTACGAGGCCAAAGAAATGAATTTATAGGGGGAGAAAGGAGGTAAAAGAACAAATACCAGCCGGGCGTGGTAGCTCATGCTTGTAATCCCAGCATTTGGAAGGCTGAAACAGGATCACGGTTCCTGGACAGGCTCAGCTACTTAGTGAGGCCCTTTGCAACTCAGCGAGACCCCGTTTCAAAATAAAGAACAAAAAAATTGGACTGGGGATGTACCTTGGAGGTAGAATGCCCTTGGGTTCCATCATTAATACCGCAAAAAAAAAAAAAAAAGAAAGAATAAATACTATGAAGACAAGTCCCTTTGCCAGATCAGTCGGTTGGCAGATCACTTGACACAAAGGTATGAAGTGGGTTTAATCCATTTTTTATTCTAATGCCACTTGCTGTCTGATGTTTTTGTGGTTGTTGTTTGGCAATCCCAATAGACAGAAATAAAATAAGCCAACATCAAGAGAAACATTTGATAAACTTTACCAATACTAATAGTAATAATAATAATAATAATTATTATTATTATTATATTTTTTGCAGTACTGGGGATAGAACCTAGGGACATTCTACCTCCGATCGACATCCTCAACCCTATTTTATTCTTTTTTTTTTTTGCAGTACTGGAGATGGAACCCAGGGGCATTCTACCTCCGAGTTATACCCCCAGCCTGATTTTTTATTCTTTATTCTAAAACAGAGTCTCACTGAGTTGCAAAGGGCCTAAGTAGTGAGGCCGTCCTCGAACCGAGATCCTCCTGTCTCAGCCTCCCAAATGCTGGGATTACAAGTGTGCACCACCACGCCTGGCTAACACACCCAACCTTTTTTGTTGTTTTGAAACAGAGCCTCACTAAATTGCTGGGACTGTCCTTGTACTTGTGATCCTCCTGACTCAGCCTGCCAGGTGTATAGCTATCCTTATATGCTACTAAGAGTACAATAATTTTACAGAGAAATGCCTGGTTTGTGTACTGGCAGGCATTCAGATGTGTGGCACAATCAGCCTCCATCACCCAAACTCCAGATGGGAAGAAGGGAAAAAGGACATGCTTGAGTTCCAGATAAGCAAAAACCACACCACAGCTGTGTTCTCCTCCTTCACCTCTTCCCAACAGTCAAAAGAAGAAAATAGATGGGCCAAAAAGGAAGGAGAGAGTTAGCCAGTCCAGAGGACAGAACCAACAGAATTTCCATAGCTATGTGGGACTTGGAGAACCTCACTGATGTACTTTACAACAAACCCAAGCTGGATTCTTTTTTTCTTTTCTTTTCGGTACTAGGGATGGAACCCAGGGCATCTGACCTCTGAGCTACACCTCCAGTCCTATTTTTAATTCTTTATTTTTTGAAACAGGGTCTCACTGAGCTTCAAAGGGCCTAAGTAGCTGAGGCTGTCCGTGAACTGCGATCCTCCTGTCTCAGCCTCCCAAATGCTGGGATGACAAGTGTGCACCACCACGCCTGGCTCCATGCTGGATTCTGAATATGCACTTATAAATGACTCAACACATTCAGATATCAAAAGCAATCCCAGCAGCTGGATATCCTTTTGGTCTCTGTGTACCTGCCTAATCCCAGGTTATGCCAGTTTTTACAATGCCACACTCACTGAAGTGAAGTTTCAGCAGCTGAGGACTCGGGTTCAACAGGCCAGTCTACTTCTTACAAGGGAATACCACAGCTGCTCCATGATCAGCCTCTTTAGAATCTCACAGCACTTCTTTTTCTATTTCTCTTCCTTCATTTTAGGTCCTTCTCTTCTCCTCTGCTCAAGCATTTACAAAGATTATTTAGATAAATGCCATAACCACTTGTCCAATAGAAAGAGCTAAAAGGCCACTGATTTCCATGTGAGAAGCAAACTTAAAGGCAAATGAGATTTATGGTCTCCTAGGCAAAAAGAACTTTCTAAAAACAGTAGATATGCCATGCATGTTGGCATACACCTGTAATCTCAGGTACCTGAGGAGCCTGAGACCGGAGGATCTCAAGTTCAAGGCCAGCCCTGGGAACGAAGTGAGACTCTGTCATAAAATAGGACTGGGAGTCAGGCATGGCGGCACACACTTGTAATCCCAGCATTCGGGAGGCTGAGACCGGAGGATCGCGGTTCACAGACAGCCTCAGCTACTTAGTGAGGGCCTCTGCAACTCAGTGAGACCCTGTTTCAAAATAAAGAATAAAAAATAGGGCAGGGGGTATAGCTCAGAAGTGGAATGTCCCTGGGTTCTATCTCCAGGCCCACAAAATAAATAAATAAATAAATAAAATAAAATAGGACTGGGGATATAACTCAGTGATAGCGAGTGCTTCTGGGTTCAATTCCTAACAAAAAGTATAGGAAAGCCGGGCATGATGGTGCACGCTTGTAATGCCTGAACTTGGGAGGCTGAGATGGGAGGATCGCAGGTTCAAGGCCAGCCTCAGAAACTCAAGAGTCCCTCTGCAAGTTAGTGAAACCCCTGTTTCCAAATAAATAAAATCTTCCTACTATATACCTTGGAGGTAGAATGCCTCTGGTTTCAATCCCCAGTACCAAATAAATAAATAAATGAATAGGAAAAAAAGGGGGAAAAATGAAAACAGCAGCTATCAGAATGGTACTTTGCATATTCTGTAGTTCAGGCTTTTGACGTATAAAATGGGACCAAACACCTATTAGTTTAGCCAGGCACAGTGGTGCACATCTATAATTCCAGCTATTCAGGAGGCTGAGGCAGAAGGACTACAAGTTTGAGGCCAGCCTCATCTCTAGTACCTAGTACAAAAAAAAAAAAAAAAAAAAAAAAAAAAAACCTTGGAGAAGTACTGCAATAAATGAACTTATTTTTGTGTCTATGGTGCTGGGGACAGAACTCAGGGACTGCCTCTGAGCTACACCCTCCCACCAGCCCTATTTTATTTTATTTATTTATTTTTTGGTGGTACTGGGGTTCCTGGAAGCCCTTCTACCTCCAGGCTACACTCCCAGACCTATTTTTACATTTTTATTTGGAAACAGGGTCTCCTAAGCCAGTGCGCGCGACTGGCTTCGAACCTGCGTGATCTCCTGTCTCTGCCTCCCAAGCACGGGGATTACAAGCGTGCGCTACCACGCCCCGCCCTATTTTTTTTTTTTTTTTTTTTGAAACAGGGTCTAAGTTTCAGAGTCCCTGGCTAAATTGCTGAGATTGGCCTTGAACCTAAAACTGTCCTTTCTCAGCCTCTCAACTACTAGAATTACAGGTATGTGCCACCAAGCCCAGTTCCTTCTACAATGGGATTTTTTTTTTTTTCTTTTTGGTGGTACTGGGGTTCCTGGAAGCCCTTCTACCTCCGGGCTACACTCCCAGACCTATTTTTACATTTTCATTTTTGGAAACAGGGTCTCCTAAGCCAGCGCGCGCGGCTGGCTTCGAACCTGCGCGATCCTCCTGTCTCCGCCTCCCAAGCGCGGGGATTCCAAGCGTGCGCCACCACGCCCGGCTACAATGGGATTTTTTTAAAGGGGGTCACAGAACAGGGGCATTCTACCTCTGAAATATACCCCCAGCCCTATTTCTTTGTGGCACTAGGAATTGAACCTAGCGGTATTGTACTTCTTAGCTACACCCCCAGCCCTATTTTATTTTTATCTTGAAATGGCCTAATGTGTAGAGGGATTCACTAAGTAGCAAAGTCTGTCCTTGAACCTGTGATCTTCCTGTCTCAGCCTTCCAAGTACTGGGATTACAAGCATATGCCACCATGCTCAGCTCCTACTTTTTATTCTTTACTTTGAAACAGGATCTAAGTTATGGAGGGCCTCACCTTGAGGTTACTGAGACTGGCTGCAAACCCATGATCGTTCTGTCCCAGCCTCCCAAGTACTAGGATTATAATCATGCACCACCATGCCTGGCAAGAGATTTTTGAAGGCTAAAACTTCTAAGCAACCCATTGAAGAATTTCTCCAAATGGTTAGTCTGACACTGAAGAATAAGACATAAGAACCAGGTTTGTGAACCGCAAGATCAAAGTGGCCCGGCGTGGTGGAGCACGCTTGTAATCCCAGAATTTGGGAGACTGAGACAGGAGGATCATGGTTCACGGACAGCCACAGCTACTTAGTGAGGCCTTCTGCAACTCAGTGAGACCCTGTTTCAAAAACGAATAAACCGGGCATGGTGGCGCACATCTGTAATCCCAGCATTCGGGAGGCTGAGACAGGAAGATTGTGGTTCGCAGACAGCCTCAGCTACTTAGGGAGGCCCTTGCAACTTAATGAGACCCTGTTTCCAAAATAAAGAATAAAATAAAAGGCAGGGGGTGTAGCTCAGAGGTCAAATGCCCCTGGGTTCCACCCCCAAACCCACCAAAAAAAAAAAAAAAAAAAAAAAAAGCTAAAAGTGACAAAGGAAACAGTGGGTAATGACCAGTGCATGTTATTTCTAGAGAAGTGGGTTGGTCCAGCATTTTTTTCCCCCACTACTGGGAAAGGAACCCAGAGGAATTCTACCTTTAAGCTATACCCCCAGCCCTATTTTTTCTTCTTTATTCTGAAAGTGTCTCACTGAGTTGCAAAGGACCTCACTAAGTAGCTGAGGCTGAGAACCCCGATCCTCCTGAAAGTGAATGCTGGGATTACAAGTGTGCGCCACCATGCCTGGCCTGGCCCAGCACTATTTGAAGATGAATCATAAACAATTACCACACTTCCTTTGCTCTCAAAAGGGGGCAAGTTGAAGCCCAGAGTGGTCAGGCATGTGCTAAGCAGGAGGATCACAGGTGTAAGGACAGCGTTAGCCATTTAGCAAGATCCTCAGCGACGTAGTGAGCTGAGACCCTGGACCAAGATGACAAGCTGGGTGGGCGCGGCGGCACAGACCTGGAGTCCCAGCACTTGGGAGGCTGAGACAGGGGATCACAGGTTTGAGGCTAGCCCCAGCAACTTAAGACTCTCAGGAACTTAGTGAGACCCTGTCTCAAAAGTAATAAAAAATTAAAAGGATTGGGCCCTGGGTTCAATCTCCAGTACCACAAAATGAAGCATACTTCTAACTTCCTTCATCCATTAAGGAAATAGATGGGAGGCTTTGGGGTGAGCAGGCACAGCATGCACTACTTTATTTCCATGTCCTGATATCAAGCTCCTTTCCTACTTCTTCATACAGCCCTTCCCTCCTTCCCAGCATTATTCTCTAACATACGGTTCCTTTTGTGTGGTTCTGGGGATGGAACCCAGGGGCCTTCTACCTCCAAGCTATACCCCAGCCCTATTTTTTAATCTTTATTTTGGATCAGGGTCTCGCTGAGTTACAAAGGGTCTAAATAGCTGAGGTTGTCTGTGAGCCAGTATCCTCCTGTCTCAGCCTCCCAAATGCTGGGATAACAAGCATGTGCCACCACGCCCTGCTTAACACTTTTTTTTTTTCGTGGGCCTGGGGCATTTGACTTCCGAGCCACACCCCCTGCCTTTTTTTTTTTTTTTTTTTTGGTGGTACTGGGGTTCCTGGAAACCCTTCTACCTCTGGGCTACACTCCCAGACCTATTTTTATATTTTTAAATTTGGAAACAGAAGCCGGGCATGGTGGCGCACGCTTGTAATCCTCACACTTGGGCTGAGACAGGAGGATCACACAGGTTCGAAGCCAGCCTCAGCTACTTAGTGAGGCTCTCAGCAACTTAATGAGACCCTGTTTCCAAATAAAAATATTTTTAAAAAATGGTCTGGGAGTATAGCCCAGAGGTAGAAGGCCTCTGGGCTCCGCCCCCAGTACCACAAATAAATAAATAAATTAATTAATTAATTAATTTAGAAACAGGGTCTCTCTTTAGCCAGCGAGATCCTCTTGTCTCCACCTCCCAAGCGTGGGTTTTACAAGCTTGCACCACCACGCCCGGCCCCCCTGCCCTATTTTTATTCTTAATTTTGAAACAGGGTCTCACTAATTACAGAGGGCCTCACTAAGTAGCTGAGGTCGTCTGCAAACCGTGATCCTCCGGTTTAAGCCTCCCAAATGCTGGATTACAAGCGTGCGCCACCACGCCCAGCTTAATATACACTTTTACTAGAGCTCAATGACCCATACTTGGAAGCCAGTGCACTTCTCAAAGCTGAGAATGGTTTTCCATTTTGCTTCTAACCCCTACCTATGTTCATAATAATACATGTACACACACATATATACATGTGTATGTATGTGTGTGGTGGTAGATGGGACTGAATCCAGGGGCACAATTCTAGCCCCATTGTGTGTGTGTGTGTGTGTGTGTGTGTGTGTGTGTGTGAGTGAGTGAGAGAGAGAGAGAGAGAGAGAGAGAGAGAGAGAGAGAAAGAAAGAGATAAATATTAGGGATTAAAACCAGAGGTATTCTACCTCTGATTTATACCCCCAGCTCTTTTATTTTTTATTCTGAAACAGGATCTTGCTAGGTTACTGAGAGCCTAAGTTGCTAAGACTGGTCATGAACCTGTGATCTTCCTCTCAGCCCCCCAAGTACTAGGATTACAGGTGTGCACCAATATGTCAAGCTTGAGAGCCTCACTAAGTAGCTGAGGCTGGCTTCAAACCTGTGTGATTCTCCTATGTCAGCCTCCCAGGTGTTAGGATTACGCCCGGCTATTTTTTTTTAAAACGGGGTCTCAATAATTTACTAAAGGCCTCACTATGCTACTGAGGCTGACGTTGAACCTGTGATCCTCTTATCTCGGCCTTCCAAGTACTGGGATTACAGGTGTGAGTAACCACACCTGGCTATATATGCATCTTGTGTGTGTGTGGCAATGGGGATGAAACCCAGGAGCATTCTACCTCTGAGCTACTACACCCCCTATTTTATTCTTTTCTTATTTACTTATTTTTTGTAGTGCTGGGGATTGAACCCAGGGGCATTCTACCTCCTAGCTACACCTCCAGCCCTATTTTTTACTCTATTTATTTATTTTATTTTGCAGTATCGAGGATGGAACCCAGGGGCATTCTACCTTTGAGGTACACCCCCGCCCTATTTTTTTCCCCCAGCTCTGGGGACAGAATCCAGGGGCATTTGACCTCTGAGCTGTACCCCCTGCCCTATTTTTTATTCTTTGAAACTGGGTCTCACTGAGTTGCAGAGGGCCTAAGTAGCTGAGGCTGTCCGTGAACTACAATCCTCTGGTCTCAGCTTCCCGAATGCTGGGATTACAAGCGTGTGCCACCATACCCGGCTCCAGCCCTATTTTTTATTCTATATTTTCAAACAGGGTCTCACTGACTTGCAAAGGGCCTCACTATGTAGCTGAGGCTCTCCACGAACCACAATCCTCCTGTTTCAGCCTCCCAAATGCTGGAATTACAGGCGTGCGCCACAATACCCAGCTACTCTTTATTTTGAAACAGGGTCTGAGTTGCAAAGGGCCTCATTAAATAGCAGAGGCTGTATGCAAACTGCATTCCTCCTGCCTCAGCTTCCCAAATGCTGGGATTACAAGCGTGTGCCACCACGCCCTGCTCTTATTCTTTCATTTTGAAACAGGGTCTCACCAAGTTGCAGAGGGCCTTACTAAGTAGCTGAGGCTGGCCGAAAACCTGGAATCTTCCTGTCTCAGCTCCCAAGTACTGGATTACAACATGCACTACCATGCCAACCTATCTTAACAAGTATCTTAACAAGTGCTTAACATGCCAGTCTGATTTAAGTGTTACAACAACCCCATGAGACATTACTATTTTCCCTTTTCACAGATGATTAAACAGAAGCAGAAAGAAGTTAAACAATCTGTCCAAAGTTGTGCCATTAGTAACTGGCAGGTAAAGATTCAAACCCAGTCTCTAGCGTTTGTAACTATGAGTAGTGAAAATGTCTAACTCATGCTCATTCAGTTTTGTGAACTCTACTGGTCAAGGCAGAGTCCAAAATTAGTTCTTCACTGTTCTAAGAGGAAGAAACTAGTAGATCAATTGTTGCAAATCTTCCTGTAAGGTTCACCTAGAAGCCTTACCTAAGAGAATATGACCAGATTTGACTAAACCTTTCCAAACAGCCTTGGGGCACAGCCAGGATGCTCCCAGGCTATTACAGCACAGGAGGCCAGTGGGAGGTAAGGCAGGTTCACTGGAAAAGACTGAGAATCCCTGGCCTATTCTATCCCTAGGTCTCTTAAAAGCTAAACTTGCTGAGCGTGGTGGTGCACACTTGTAATCCCAGCATTCAGAGAATCGCAGTTCATGGACAGCCTCAGATACTATTTAGTGAGGCCGTTCGCAACTCAATGAAACCCTGTTTCAAACATAAAAAGGACTAAAAAATAGGGCTGGGGGTGTAGCTTGGAGGTAGAATGTCCCTGGGCTCCATCTCCAGTACTGCAAAAATATAAATAAAAATAAATAAACAAGCCAGACATGGAGGCGCACGCTTCTAATTTCCGTGCTTGGGAGGCGGAGACAGGAGGATCGCATTGGTTCGGAGCCAGCCTTGCTGGCTTAAGAGATCCTGTTTCCAAATCAAAAGTATAAAATAGGTCTGGGAGTGTAGCCCAGAGGTAGAAGGGCTTCCAGGAACCCCAGTACCACCCCCCCAAAGAATAAATAAATAAATAAACAAACAAACTTAGGGCTCGGGTTGTAAATCAGTAGTGCTTACACAGTATGCACAAGACCACTGGTTCGATCCCCAGAGCTGCAAACAAAACAAAAAACTCACAACAAGCCTACTTAGCCATTCTATACATGGGAAGGGGGTATTGGGAGTTGAAATCAGGAACATTCTACTTCTAAGCTATGCCACTAAACTTTTTTTTTTTTTAAACAGGGTCTTGCTAAGTTGAACTTCACAGTTCAAGGCTCCCTCGACAATTTAGGAAGAGTCTATCTCAAAAATTAAAAAAAGAGTATATGGTCATACTTCCCTAAACATCCAATCTCATAAAAAAATAAAACAGGAGGATGGCAAGTTTGAGGCCAGCCTGGGTAATTTAGTGAAACCCTACCTCAAAAAGAAATAAATTAATTAATAAATAAGACTGGGAAGCCGGGCGTGGTGGCACACGCTTGTAATTTCAGCATTTGGGAGGCTGAGATGGGAGGATCACGGTTCGCAGACAGCCTCAGTTACTTATGCCCTCCGCAACTCAGTGGGACCCTGTTTCAAAATAAAGAATAAAAAATTGGGCAGGCGGTATAGCTCGGAGGTCGAATGCCTCTGGATTCCATCCCCAGACCCACCGGAAAAAAATAAAAATAAAAAAAGACTGGGAGCTAGGAATGGTGTGGCACATGCTTATAATCCCAGTACTTGGTAGGCTGAGGCATGAGGATCGCAGGTTCACAGCCAACCTCAGCAATTTAGTGAGGCCCTCTGCAACTTAGTGAGACACTGTTTCAAAATAAGAAATAGCCAGGTCCACTGCAGGCTTGTAATCCCAGCACTTGAGAAGCTGAGACAGGAGGATCGCACAGGTTTGAAGCCAGCCTCAGCTACTTAGTGAGGCTCTCAGCAATTTAGTGAGACCTTGTTTCCAAATAAAGTATAAAATAGGTCTGGGAGTATAGCCTGGAGGTAGAAAGGCCCTTGGGTTCTACCCCCAGAACCACACACATACACACACTCACACACACAAATAAGAAAGAAAGAAAGAGAGAGAGAGAGAGAGAGAGAGAGAGAGAGAGAGAGAGAGAGAGAGAGGAAGAAAATATGTCTGGGAGCTAGGCAGTGTGGTATACACTTGTAATTGCAGTTCCCTGGAGGCTGAGACAGGAGGACTGCAGGTTCGTGGCTAGCCTCAGATCAGGTACTTAGTGAGGTCCTCCACAATTTAGTAATATCTGTTTCAAAATAAAGAATAAGCTGGGCGTTATGGCGCACACTTGTAATCCCGGCATTAGAGGCTGAGACTGGAGTAGCTGAGACTGGTATCGCAGTTTGCCGATACCCTCAGCTACTTAGGCTCTCCGCAACTTAGACTCTGTTTCAATATAAAGAATAAAATGTTTCAATATAAAGAATAAAAAGTATGGTGGGGGGTATAGCTCAGTGATAGAATGACCCTGGGTCCCATCTCCAGACTCAGCTCCCCAAAAGGATAAAAAAATTGGGCTTGGAGCTGGGTGTGATGGCACACACTTATAATACCAGTACTTGGGAGACAGAAACAGGAGGATGCCAGGTTTCCGGACAGCCTCATCTACTTAGCAAGGCTCTCTGCAACTTAGTGGGACCTTTTTTCAAAAATAAAAGAATAGCCGGGCGTGGTGGCGCATGCTTGTAACCCCAGTGCTTGGGAGGTGGAGACAGGAGGATCGCACAGGTTCGAAGCCAGCCTCAGCTACTTATCTGAGGCTCTCAGCAACTTAGTGAGACCCTGTTTCCAAATAAAATATTAAAAAATAGGTCTGGGAGTATAGTCCGGAGGTAGAAAAAAGCCTCTGGGTTCCACCCCCAGTACAAAATAATAATAATAATAAATAGGGCTGGGGATGTAGCTTGGAGGTAGAATGCCCCTGGTCTCTATCCCCATTACCACCAAAAAAAGGGCTGGGGGCATAGCTTTGAGGTAGATTGCCCCTGGGTTCAATTCCCAAATCCCTCACCCCCAAAAAATGTCTGGGAGTATGACTCAGAGGTAGGATGCTCCCTGGTTCAATCTCCAATACTAAATAAATAAATAAATAAATGAAACACACAAGCAAGAAGCAAGCCAGCCGGGCGTGGTGGTGCACACTGTAATCCCAGCATTTGGGAGGCCGAGACAGGAGGATCCGGGTTTGCAGACAGCCTCAGCTACTTAGCTACCCAGTGAGAACTAATTTCAGAATAGAAAAATAGGGCTGGGGGTATAGCTCAGAGGTAGAATGCCCCTGGGTCCCATTCCCAGTGTCATACACACACACAAAGATAATAAAGAAAGAAAAGAAAGAAAGAAAGAAAGAAAGAAAGAAAGAAAGAAAGCTTTAAGCCAGAATACCGAGATTCAAATCCAGATTCTAGTCACTTACTAGTTGAGTGACCTTAGGCAAATTACTGAAATCTGTTTCCTCTATAAGATGGAAATATTTTAATGGAGATCATAGTACTTATTCACTAGGACTATTACAGACAATAAATGAGATAAGGCACTTAAAGATACTCAGCAAAGTACCTGGCAGAGAATAACTAGTCAATAAATGTTAGCTATTAATATTATATATACCTCTCTAAAATTCAAGAAAGTCCTCTGTGTGGCTTCAAAAGAAAAAGAGCTTGATGGGAAAGAGGAGAACAAAGATTAAGTAATCATTGTAGAAATAGCAACTGAATCTATTGTCCTACATAGAAAATGGGGTACATGCAGAATTAGCACAATACACGAGTATACCCCATCCACAAACTCTAGCAAATTGTCCTTTTCTCTTCTTTTTTTTTTTTTTTTTTTTTTTGGTGGTACTGGGATTGTCCCCAGGGGTATTCTACCTCTTAGCTATACTCCCAGCTTTATTTTATTCTTTACTTTGAAACGGGGTCTCATAAGTTGCAGAGGGCCTCTCACTAAGTAGCAGAGGCTGGCTATGAATCTGCAATTCTCCTGTCTCAGCCTCCCAAGCACCAGGATTACAAACATGCACCACCACACCTGGCTTGTCTCCTCCTCTGGGGAAGGATCTGAACTCTTACCTGTCTTTAAAAAGTGGAGCTCAATGCAAGTGCTGAGATATAAAATCACAATGCCAAGGTATAGAAAAACACTAAGGTAACAAATCTTATTGCTGCCATTTCCAAATTTTGCAGCTAAAAAAACACATACACAAATAAAGGGTTGAGAAATCAATTTCAAAGATAGTTTACCATCTTGGTACTGTATTTAATGCAAAACCCTAGATACTTTGCAGATGGCATCAAAGTAGAATTCATCTGGTTTAGGGCAAATATCCGTTGCATTAGTATGCCTATTTTATGTTATAAGGCTATTAAGCTGACCAGACTAAGATCTAGGATAATTTGCAAACTTAAAAGACCCTACCATCAATTGGTATATACCATTACCCTATTTATGGCATACTGAGTAAATCTAAATTAGGACTATCCTAAAAGGGCAAGTCTTCAAAGGCTGGCCCAGGAATCCCCTAACTCACGAGACTAGCCTGGATCTAATCTCAGCTGGTCAGGAGGAAACTATTTCCACTTGGGAAGTTAGAAGGCACTAGGTCTCTTGGTGCTATTATAAATGCATACAGACAATGGTAATAATTATTCTGTATCTTAAAATCTCAAGTGCTAAACCCATACATTTCCTTAGCATTCCTAAAACAACTCCAATAACATGGGTATGACAGTCACATCTCAATGATCCCTAACTGAAAAGGCATAGTGGGATCATTTAAATTCTTGGAGAATCTGCCAACAGGGTCTGTTCCCAATATCCAGGAAAACTCTGGCCACAGCCCAGAGAGCAAGAGGCCTACAAGTATGATACTGACAATGTTTAAGATCAAGGATAATGGACTTCCATTCACTTCCAAGGTAGAGATTATTTTCATTGGCTTATTTCTGGTTTATTTTCTGGAAAGAAAAAAAAAAAAGTCTTTGCTCCACTAAACCCCCTAATTGTGGTGACCAGTCTCGGGCACAACTAGGCATCAACTTATTCTGGGGCTGGTCTTGGAAGGCCTTCTTCAATTACCAAGGCACTACACCACCTTCGTCCTCCACCGGGAAAGTGGACGGTAAAAGCATTTTGGAAGAATGCCCAAGAAAGGAAAAAGCTGACCGGTTTCCTGAGGGTGTCTCCATCCCTCCCGGCTAGTATGTGGTGACTTCCTACCAAAGGCCACCAGGGGAGTATGGCCAAACCCAGCTCTCCGACACTGCAGGAAATGTTTCCAGCCTAAAAGCCACTTGTAGGATTATCGGATTCATTCTGGGCACTGCTGCCAAGTGATGCCCCCGCAGTGCCAACATCCCCCTCGGCTCTTTGTCCCCACGTTGCCTGGCCCTGCCCTAGTGCCTGGCTCCAGCGCCAGCCCCACCCTGGGGCCGAAGCAGTTCCCCTTCCCCTGGGCTGTCCTCCCAAGGCACACCCAGAGGCCCGGGTCAGCGGCTCCTCCTCCCGCTCACACTGCCGCTCGCCGGTGGGAACGCGCCTGGGCAGTCCCTGCCAGGGTCGTCCCGGCCCTCTGCCCACGTCCCTCGTGGGGGTCCGCTGGCCAGGAGCAGCCGGCACGACTCGGCTGGGGTCCGCGGCCCTCACCCCCGCCCGGGGCCTCCCGTTCCCTCCGTCCCTCACCGGGCGGAGGCTGAGCGGGCGATGGTGGCACGGGCGGGCGCGGGCCGCTGCTATTGATGATGTAGTGCGAGACGCGCGAGTTCTCGGAGACGCTGAGCACATAGTCCCCGGGGCTGGTGCTCGAGTCCCGCACCAGGAATACCCCGTGCCGCTGGCCCTGCAACAGCGCCACCGCCTCCTGCCGGCTCAACCGCCCCCAGTACCAGCTACTCCGCTCCTCCGAGTCGAAGTTGCCCGCCATGGCCGCCTCCGCGCCTACACGCTGGGCCGCCGCCGACGCGCGCGCCCCTCCGGCCCCGGCGCCCGCCGCCCAGCGGACCGGCTCCGGTCTCAGCCTCGCAGCAGCCCCCGAAATGGCGACGGCGGCCGCGGGCCTTCCCCACCGGAAATGACGCGCTTCTCGCCCCAGGGAGGCTGTCGGGAAGGGGACCGCCGCCCGCCATTGGGAGAAGGGCAGAGGAGCCGCGCGAGCGCACTGCGCATGCGACCCCTGGGCGTCGCCGCCCGGCTGGGACTGGGGCCGCAGAGCCTGGGGAGGCGGGGTCTAGAGACGGGGCGGGGCTTCGGCTCGCTGTCTGCAGAGATTCCCGTTTGCTGGGTTGGGCAGAAGGGCTCCAGGTCTTGGACATCTGGAACTCACTATTAGTGACACTCATCCAGGTATTGGAATAGAAGCGTTGCATGGAAGTGCGTGCCTGTAATCCTAGGATTTGGCAGTCTGAGACTGGAAGATTCCGGGTTCGAAGCCCGCCTCAGCAATTTAGCAAGGTTCCCCAGCAATTTAGTGAGACCTTGTTTCAAAATTTAAAAAATAGAGCTTAGCCAGGTGTGGTGGCACATTCCTATAATGCTAGTGAGACTCGTCAGCCTAGCAAAGCCTTGTTTCAAAATAAAAATAGGAGCCAGGCGTGGTGGCGCACGCTTGTAATCCCCGCGCTTGGGAGGCTGAGACAGGAGGATCACATGGGTTCGAAGCCAGCCTCAGCTACTTAGTGAGGCTCTCGGCAATTTAGTGAGACCCTGTGTCCAAATAAAATATAAATAAGGTCTGGGAGTGAAGCCCAGAGGTAGAAAGCCTCTGGGTTCCACCCCCAATACCACCAAAAATAAATGAAAAAATAAAAAAAATAAAAATAGGCCGGACGTGGTGGCGCACGCTTGTCATCCCAGCATTTGGGAGGCTTTCTACCTCCGGGCTATGCTCCCAGACCTATTTTATATTTTATTTAGAAAAAGGGTCTCACTAAGTTGTTGAGAGCCTCACTAAGTAGCTGAGGCTAGCTTCAAATTTGTGCGATCCTCCTGTCTCAGCCTCCCGAACGGGGATTACAAGCGTGCCCGCCACCACGCCCGGGTCCAGACCTATTCTATACTTTATTTGGAAACAGGGTCTCATTAAGTTGCTGAGAGCCTCATTAAGTAGCTTAGGCTGGCTTCGAACCTGTGCAATCCTCCTGTCTCAGCGTCCCAATTCCTATTTTATTTTTGTTTCCAAACAGGGTCTCACTAAATCGCTGAGTCTCACTACTTGCTGGGATCCTACTGTCAACCACCATGCCCATCTTATCCTGGAATTTTTAATTTATGGGCCTGTGTCAGATACCTGAAAAGTAAGCATCCATCCAGGCATGGTGGCATGCACCTGTAGTCCCAGCTTCTCATGAGGCTGAGGTAAGATTTCTTGAGCCCAGGAGTTCAAGGCCAGCCTGGGCAACTTAGACCCTGTGTTAAAAGTAAAAAATGCAGCCGGGCATGGTGGCGCACGCTTGTAATCCCAGCATTTGGGAGGCTGACACAGGAGGATCCAGGTTCGCAGACAGTCTCAAGTACTTTGTGTGGGGAGCCATTAAGGTCTTCCCCTTATCTTTACTAAAAGCATACTTCTGACTGTCCTTCCGCTCTGTCTCAACAAGGTTTGGGGGCATGGAGGTTTCAAAGTAATTAAGACTCTCTCAGAACTAATGATGCTATTGTTCTGTCTGAGCTAAGACTAGGTTTGTGTGGTTTGTGTTGCCCCAGGGTATTGTTTGACTTTGGACTTGTCTTTCTCATCGGGGTAACCTAAAGCTAAAAACTATAAATACGACAAGAAACTAAACCCCAGGATCGGCCAGTAGAGATATCGACCCGGGAGTGGACTGGCGATCCTTCCATGTAGGAATAAATAATATTTGGAATTTAATTCTTAGAGTTATATTATTTCATCCTCAAGCCTCTCTTCGGAACCCCGTACTTTTGCCGGCTGGCTCCGGCAACTTTGTGAGGTCCTCGGCAATTTAGTGAGGTCCTCGGCAATTTAGTGAGACCCTATTTCAAAAAATAAAGAATAAGCAGGGCGTGGTGACCCACGTGTGTAATCCCTGCATTAAGGAGGCTGAGATAGGAGGATCCCGATTCACGGAGAGCCTCCACTACTTAGTGAGGCCTTCTGCAATTTAGTGACACCCTGTTTCAAAAAAAAAAAAAGAATAAGAAATAGGTCAGGGGGTGTAGAATGCCCCTGGGTTCCATCCCCAGTACCGGAGGGGGGAAAAAAAAGCAAAAAATGCAAAGGAGCCGGGCGTGGTGACACACGTTTGTAATTCCAGTACTTAGGAGGCTGAGACAGGAGGACCCCACAGGTTCCAAGCCAGCCTCAGCTATTGAGAGAGGCTCTCAGCAACTTAATGAGGCCCTGTTTCCAATAATGTATAAAACAGGTCTGGGAGTATATCCTGTAGGGTAGAAAGCCCCTGGGTTCCATCTCCAGCACCACAAAATAAATAAATAAATTAATTAATTAATTAAAAATAAAAAATAATAAAATAAAAAGACTAAAAGTAGAGCTGAGTGTATAACTTGGAGGTACAATGCCGTTGGGTTCTATCCCCAGTACTCCAAAAAATAAAAAGCTATGATTTATTTATGAATTATTGTTGCCAGGCATAGTGACTGCATTATTTTATTTTTATTTGTGGCACAGTATTGAGCCAGGAGCATTCTACCTCTGAGCTACACCCCCAGCCAAATTTTTGGGGCGCTAAACCAGGGACATTGTGTTTCCAAGCAACCCCAAAATCATATATATATATATATATATATATATATATATATTTTTTTTTTTTTTTTTTTTTTGGTAGTACTGGGGATGGAACCCAGGGCTGTTCTACCTCTGAGCTACACCCTCAGCCCTTTTTTTTTTTTTTTTTTTTTGCAGGTCTGGAGATGGAATCCAGGGGCATTCGACCTTTGAGCTACAGCCCCTGCCCTATTTTTTATTATTTATTTTATTTTTTATTTTTTGGTGGTACTGGGGGTGGAACCCAGAGGCTTTCTACCTCCAGGCTATACTCCCATACCTTTTTTTATATTTCATTTGGAAACAGGGTCTCACTAAGTTGCTGAGAGCCTCACTAAGTAGCTGAGGCTGGCTTCGAACCCGTGCGATCCTCCTGTCTCAGCCTCCCAAGTGCAGGGATTACAAGCATGCGCCACAACGCCCGGTCTATTTTTTATTTTTTGAAACAGGGTCTCACTAAGTTACAGAGGGCCTCACTAAGTAGGTGAGGCTGTCTGCAAATTGCGATCCTCTGGTCTCAGCCTCCCAAATGCTGGGATTACAAGCGTGCACTACCACGCCTGGCTATCAGCCCTATTTTTTATTCTTTATTTTTGAAACAGGGTCTCACTGAGTTGCAAAGGAACTCACTAAGTAGCTGAGGCTGACCGCAAGCAGTGATCCTCCTGTCTCTGCCTCCCAAATGCTGGGATTACAAACATGTGCCACCACTCTTGGCTCTATTTTACTTTTTATATTGAAACAGTGTCTTAGCCGGGCATGGTGGTGCATGCTTGTAATCCCAGTACTTGGGAGGCTGAGACAGGAAGATCACAGGTTCAAGGCCACCCTCAGCTACTTAGTGAGGCCCTCTGCAATTTAGTGAGACCCTGTTTCAAAAATGTTATGGTTTGCCGGGCGTGGTGGCGCACGCTTGTAATCCCCGCGCTTGGGAGGCAGAGACAGGAGGATCGCGCAGGTTCGAAGCCAGCCGCGCGCGCTGGCCTAGGAGACCCTGTTTCCAAATAAAAATGTAATAACAGGTCTGGGAGTGTAGCCTGGAGGTAGAAGGGCTTCCAGGAGCCCCAGTACCACCAAAAATAAAATAAAGTAAAATAATAATAATAATAAAAATAGGGCTGGGATGTAGCTCGGAGGTAGAATGCTCCTGAGTTTCATCCCCAGTACCGCATTATATATATATATATCTCAGGCTGGAGATGTAGCTTTAAGGTAAAATGCCTCTGGGTTCAATCACCAGTGCCACAAAAAGAGAAAACAAAGAAAACAGGGTCTGGCTAGGTTGCTGAAAGTCTCACTACTAGTTCAGGCTGTTCTCAGATCACACACATATCTCCTGCCTCAGCCTCTGATGTATGTGAATTACAGGTGCATGCTACCACACCCGGCGCTGGCTCTATTTAAATTTTTTTGTGAAACAATCTTGCTAAATTGCTGAGGCTGGTGATCCTCCTGCCTTAGCCTCTCAAACACCAGTAATACAGGCATGGACCACCACACCTGGCCATCTGGCTACATTTTATAACTATCTCCATTTTACAGATAAAGCTCAGTTTTTGTAACTTGTCTGGAGATACACAGATGATCTAAGTGAGGATCTGGGATATAAACTCTAAAAGGATAAAGAGCTGGTCACATTTCTAGGATAGGAATTGGGAGGTTAACAGGGCTGTAGACGGGTGTGTCGGGGTGGTGACACATGCTTGTAATCCTAGTACCTGGGAGTTTGAGACAGAAGGATCAAAGGTTCAAGAAAATCCTCAGCAAGTAGTGACACTATAATTAACCTAGCAAGACCAAATAAAAATAAAATAGGGCTAGGGATGTAGCTCAGAGGTAGAATGACCCTGGATTCTATCCCTAGTGCCACAAAAAAAAGAAACAAAATGCTGCAGAAATCTACATTAAAAAGGTGGTAGACCAGCCGGGCGTGGTGGCGCACGCTTGTAATCCCCGCGCTTGGGAGGCAGAAACAGGAGAATCGCGCAGGTTCGAAGCCAGCCGCGTGCGCTGGTTTAGGAGACCCTGTTTCCAAATAAAAATGTAAAAATAGGTCTGGGAGTGTAGCCCGGAGGTAGAAGGGCTTCCAGGGACCCCAGTACCACAAAAAAAAAAAAAAAAAAAAAAGGTGGTAGACCTTGGATTATGGTCTAATGAATAACATAGCTCTCACGACCCATCTCACACACCCCAGAGCCTGCTCTGGGAAGGTGCAGGGACAAGGGCACCTTCCCTTTTTTTTTTTTTTTTTTTTTTTTTTAATGCAGTACTCACTGGGGATGGAACCCAGGGGCATTCTACCTCTAAGCTACACCCCAGCCCCCAGCCCTATTTTTTTATTCTTTAAATTTTTTTTTTTTTTTTTTTTTTTTTTTTTGGTGGCACTGGGGTTCCTGGAAACCCTTCTACTTCCAGGCTACACTCCCAGACCTATTTAATACTTTTTTTTTTTTTTTTTTGGAAACAGGGTCTCTTAAGGCACCCACGCTGCAGGATCCTCCTGTCTCTGCCTCCCAAGCACGGGGATTACAAGTGTGCGTCACCACGCCCGGCATTTTATTCTTTATTTTGAAACAGGGTCTCACTGAGTTACAAAGGGCCTCACTAAGTAACTGAGGCTGGCTGGGAACTGCGATCCTCCTGTCTCAGCCTCCCAAATGCTGAGATTATAAGCTTGTGCCACCACATCTGGCTTTATTCTCTATTTTTGAAACAGGGTCTCACTAAGTAGTTGGGGCTGGTCACGAACTCTTTGCAGGCAGAGACTGCCTGCAAAGTTCCAAGTTCCATCCTTAGAATTCATGAAAAGAACAGTTCAAAATATTATAAAATAAGCAGGGCATAGTGGCACATGCGTGTAATCCTTGTACTTGGAAGGCTGAGACAGGAGGATTGCAGGTTTGAGGACAGCCTTGGCTACTGGTGAGACTCATAAACCTAGCAAGACCCCATTTCCAAATAAGAAATATAATCAGGCTGGGGTGTAGTTCAAAAGTAGAATGCCTCTGGGTTCAATCCCCAGTACCACACACACAAAGAAATTTTAAAATTATAAAATAAGGACAGATAGTCAGGAGTGGTGGTACAGTTTTTTGGGGCTGAAACAGGAGGATGCAGGTTCAAGGCAGCTTCAGGAGTTTAGGATATCCTATTTTATTTATTTTTTTATTTTTTATGGTACTGGGGATGAAACCCAGGGGCATTCTACCTCTGAGCTACACCCCCAGCTCTATTTTATTTATTTATTTATTTATTATTTATTTATTTATTTATTTATTTATTTATTTATTTATTTATTTATTTTCGGGTCTGGGGATGGAACCCAGGGGCATTTGACCTCTGAGCTACACTCCCTGCTCTATTTTCTTTTCTTTCTTTTCTTTTCTTTTTCTTTTTTTTTTTTTTTTTTTGGTGGTACTGGGGTTCCTGGAAGCCCTTCTACCTCTGGGCTACACTCCCAGACCTATTTTATATTTTTGAAACAGGGTCTCTTAAGCCAGCGCGGCTGGCTTTGAACCTGCTTGAAACTCCTGTCTCCGCCTCCCAAGCGCAGGGATTACAAGCGTGCGCCACCATGCCCGGCTCTATTTTCTTTATTCTTTATTTTGAAACAGGGTCTCACTAAGTTGCAGAATGCCTCACTAAGTAGCTGAAAGTAGCTGAGGCGGTCCTCGAACTGTGATCCTTCTGTCTCAGCCTCCCGAATGCTGTGATTACAAGTGTGCACCACCACGCCTGGCTAGGATACCCTATTTTAAAATAAAAATGGGCTGGTGGTAACTCTAACTCAAAGGTAGAATGCCCCTGGGATCAATCACAAAACACACACACACACACACACACACACACACACACACACACACACCAAAGAAAGAGATACTGGGATTGGAGTGCTTGCTTAGCACTTGCATGGATCCTGGGTTCAATCCCCAGCATCACACACATGTGCACACACACACACTCAATCATAGCTGAGCTGGAAACAGCCACTTTAGCGTGTCCTCCCTTGGAACAAAAAGAATCTACAAATATAGAGGCCAACAATATAGGATCAGTACTGACCTTGGTACATGTTATCAGGTCCTCCCTTCCCTTCTTTCTTTCTTTTTTCCCCTATTTTAAAATTTTCCTTCATACCTAAGGATTTGCAACTATAATTGTGACTTTTGCCCCTTGATAAGCCTATGATCTCCCCTATGAAGACACTGACTTCCTTGCCAGTTGCCTTGACACAGTTCTGAACTCCTACTACTTGGAAAGCTGAGAAAGGGAGATTGCAGGTTCAAGGTCAAGGTGCAATAATTTAGCAAGACCCTGTGCAAAGTAAAAAGTAAAAAGGGGATCCAGGTGTGGTGGCGCACGCTTGTAATCCCAGCATTCAGGAGACTGAGACCAGAGGATCGAGGTTCCAGGACAGCCTCAGCTACTTAGTGAGGCTCTTTACAACTCAGTGAGACCCTGTTTCAAAATAAAGAACAAAAATAGGGCTGGGTGTGTACCTTGGAGGTTGAATGCTCCTGGGTTCTATTCCCAGTGAGGAGGTAGAAGGGAAATAGGCAGATAGGGAAAAGGCCTTGGTAGAAAAAAAGTTAATTTCCTGAGTTTCCTGAGGGGCGACAAATGCCTGAAACTCCAAAGGCTCAGAGATAAGAAGATCAAAGCTTCACAAAGCCATCCTGAGTTTCCTAATCAACAAACCCACCCAGCAAGTCTGGCATTCCTGAAAGGAGACCCTTCAAAGGACTTGCAAATGTCCTATGCAAATTCTCCTTGGAGTCACCACAACCACAAACGGACTTGCTAGCGGTCAGGCATCAGCCAGTCAGATGGCAAAAGGGGGTCACTTTCCCACTCGGGACCCCCTCCCCTTTTGGGGAGCTGTTCTCTCTCTTGCAGGTCGTGTTGGCCCTGAGAGAAGGCAGAGTGCATCTGAGGGCACGTGGCTCGGGCGACTCTCGAGCAGTGACCTGAAGGCCTCTGCTGGACATCATGGCTGGCCAGGCCCCTAGGGGTGACCTGTACCTCTTTTCTGGCAGATCGCGTGGACTCTGGGAGAAGGTAGTTTGTAATTGATGGCACTTGGCTCGGGCGACACTCGAGTAGTGACCTGAAGGCAGCTACTGGACAACAGAGACCCGACAGCCCTTAGGGGTGTTCGGCCACTTTTCTCTATTCCCTTCTGGCAGATCGCGTGGACTCCGGAAGAAAGCAGCCTGCTCCTGAAGGCAATTGGCTTGGGCTACTCTCAAGTATTGTCCTGAAGGCAGCTGCTGGACCCAGAGTTCCAGCCCCTTTGGGGGTGTTCAGCCACCCTTGCCCCATTCCCTGCTGCTTCCAATAAACCTTTTACTCCCCTTCCTGAGGTCTGCGGGTGTCATTCTTCGCTCTCCGTAGACAAGAACTCGCAGGGGTTTTCTCGCAAGAAACCCCCGTTTCACCAGTACCCCTCACCCTGTTAAGTAAAATAAAAAATTATGCGAGTAAAATAAAAAATAATGTGAGTACGGCGGAGTGTGAAAAACACGAAAGAGGTCCGGTACACGTGGCATGTAAAGTTTTAATTGCACGGCTCTCCCGGGGATCAGGGCGAGGCACCGTGGGGCCCGTGCGCCTGTCCGAAGCTAGAGGACTCGGGCTCTCCTTTTCAAGGTATGTGTCTCGCAAGATGGGGGTTTACTCGCGGGAACGCCCAATTCTCGTGGGAGTTTCGGCCCCCCCCTTGCCCATGAAGAGGTCATGTGACGCAAAGTCACACAAGTACAGGACCCAACTTATCACACCCAAAAAAAGAAAGAGACCTCCTTGCTTAGAAAGATTTCCAGGTGAATGTTGAAGGGACAGAAAGGAGGGAGAGAAGAAGCAGGTGTGAAAAAGGAAAAGAAGAACCGGGCGTGGTGATGTACCCTTATAATCCCAGCGCTTGGGAGGCTGAGACAGGAGGATCGCACTGGTTCGAAGCCAGCCTCAGCTACTTAGTGAGGCTCTCAGAAACTTAGTGAGACCCTGTTTCCAAATAAAATATAAAATAGGTCTGGTAGTAAAGCCCAGAGGTAGAAAAGTCCCTGGGTTGTGATAGGTCGGGTCCTCTCCCCTTCCCCCACAGCACCCCATAGCAGGGACAGGAGGAAGAACCCCGGGGGCCAGAAGTGGATATATCACAAGAATATAGGTGTCTCGAGACTCCAAGCATTGCGAGGCTGACTCCAGAGGTCACGAGATTATGGATGTCTCTAGAGAATCGGCATTTCCACACTGCTTGCCTCACTCCAAACCCCACGCTTAAAACACCGGTATTTCTGCTCTGCCACGTGACTCTGCCGACCGACCATGACCCTGCTTGACCAAGTGGCTCTGCTGCTGGTCATTGGTCCCTTCCCCCACAGGCAGCAGACCTGGCCCATAGGTGCTGGGTTTGGTTAAAGCAGCAGTTTTTGATAACCTGGCTGGTATTTACCTCCTTTGTGACTTCCCTGTTCAATTTCAATGTTACATCATTTGGTGCAAGAAACCTGGGAGGATTTTTGTATTTTCCCTTTTTTTTCTCTTTTTTGAGCACCAGACTCTCCGACTCACCAGCCGCTAGCCTGTGAGGTCCAGTGCCACCGTGCTTCCTGCGGCTGCTGCGCAGCCCACTGCTTGAGCCCCACGGCCTGGCCCTGGCATATGCTGCTCATGCCCCGCAGCTGCCTACTCCATCAGCCGCTCAGGCCCCACCACGGGACCCACAGCTGTGTGCTGGCTTCGTGCTCCGCCTTGCGCTCTGGCCACTGCCACTGCCGATCCAATCCGTGCTACTGCGCAGGGTTCCTTGGTCATTCGGTTCCGGCTTCTTGCCTCTTCTCTGGACTTGGGTCTTCTACCAGTCCACCGGGAGCTAAAAATCCAAGCCCTTGGTGACCCATTGTCCTCCGGTTCACTGGGACCACTCGCCTGTTAGATCCTGGTGGCACCTGGGCTCTTTGGTCGAGGTCCCCAGACAACCAGGTGGTTCTCTATTCCCAAAAGATTTCCCAGGAAAATGGGGGCACCTGCTTCCTGTTCTTTGTGCTCGCCCACTGACCAGAAATGGGAATCCAAACCTCCAGACTAGCAGAGGACATACGCCCTGAGCACCTGCGTGGCCTCCCTATGATATAATAGGTCACGGTGGCCTGAGACTTTTGTAAGTGGTCTGGTACATGTTCGGAAGTCCTTTATGCCCAGGCTTTCTTTTTCCTGAACTCCCATCCCTCCGACTGCTCTACCCCATCAGCAGCCATTTTCTGTCAGTCGCCGTTTTGTGATGGCACTTAGTCACTACCTGGTAACGTCATAATCACCACCTTGGTCACCACCTTGGTCACCATTGTTGTGGTTTAAAGATGTTACGGTTTAGCCGGGCGTGGTGGCACACGCTTGTAATCCCCGCGCTTGGGAGGCGGAGACAGGAGGATCGCGCTGGTTCGGAGCCAGCCTCGCTGGCTTAAGAGACCCTGTTTCCACATAAAAAGATTAAAAAATAGGTCTGGGAGTGTAGCCCGTGGGAGTGTATCCCAGAGGTAGAAGGGCTTCCAGGGACCCCAGTACCACCAAAAAAAAAAAAAAAAAAAAGATGTTATGGTTCGAGATGAATGTTACCAATTGGGGGGTGAGGGTTACTGTTTAGGGGGAACAGTCCCCGGATACCTATGTTAGACCCCCGGAAACAATTCCCCTCAAAAAAAATGCGGGTTCTTGTCCCAAGCTAAGGATAGATATGCGATACCTTGGACTCTTGCTGAAGATTTAAAGGAGTTTATTAAAAAGATAGAAATACAGAAGACAGTCACAGCCCCGCGCCATTCAGGAGTGGCAAGGGTGGGGGTTGTTTCGAATGAATTCACCAGTGCTCTCTGGATGCAGAATATTCTTATAACCAGCACAATCAGATCTGTGGCAGGTTGTTTGATATGTAGATATCCTGCCCTATATCTAACCCAAGTATTCTGCTCTGTCTCCAGCCCAGATCTTCCCAGGCCTTTTGTTACACTCCAAAAGGTGTTGTCTGGAGTCTGGATTTTCCCCACATCTTTGAGGAAGTGTGCCTCTCTTTAGCAATGTAAAAAGACCCTAGACTGCTTCTTTTTTTTTTTTTTTCCAGGTCTGGGGATGGAACCCAGGGGCATTTGACCTCTGAGCTACACCCCCTGCCCTGTTTTTTATTCTTTATTTTGAAACAGGGTCTCACTAAGTTGCGGAGGGCTTCACTAAGTAGCTGAGGCTGTCCGCGAACCGCAATCCTCCGATCTCAGCCTCCCAAATGCTGGGATTACAAGCGTGTGCCTCACGCCAGGCTCTGAGGCTTCTTCTATTCCTTTGATAATTATCCAGGGTGCCTGGAAATCTGCCGCCCTCTGACCACAGCTCCTGGCTTTCTTCACTACCAAAGATATATTTTAAAATTGAAAATCTTTCCCAATACTGGTATATTAATACTTTTTTTTTTTTTTTGGTGGTACTGGGGTTCCTAGAAGCCCTTCTACCTCCGGGCTACACTCCCAGACCTATTTTATACTTTTTTGTTTTTGGAGACAGGGTCTCTTAAGCCAGCGTGGCTGACTTCGAACCTGTGCGATCCTCCTGTCTCCGCCTCCCAAGCGCAGGGATTACAAGCGTGCATCACCATGCCCGGTTACATTAATACATTTTGAAGCCTCTTCCCAACACTGGTACAGCCATCTTGTGACATTATACAGTCACAACCTTGTGATGTTACACGGTTGCCATCTTGGTTGCAATCTTGTGACATTCAGTCACCATATTGTGACGATGCCCGGTCGTCATCTTGTGACCTTGCTTGGTTACAGGTGCCATTTTTCTGATTTCACCCCCGATCTCCTAGGGTCTCTCTTCACCGCCCCGACCACCACCTACCCTAAGACAGCCTCTCATTCTAACCTGCTCTTTCCCCCCTGCTGTCCTCCCTTACATTGTGCAAGTGTACAATCTCACATGGCAGGGTCCTCATGTTATTTTGACCTCTGCCTGAACTCCAGATGAATGGGATCATATTGTAAAGGCTGCCTGGGAGTGGGCCGACCAGGCTCATTTAACCAACCCAGCGCTCTCTGTGGGAGCAGCTGCAGTTCCTTCTTAGGACCCCCACTGGGATTATCAGCCAGCCCCAAATGGTGGGGGTGAGGGATTAGAAATGAGAAACCAAAGCTGGGCGTGGTGGCACACGCTTGTAATCCCAGCATTTGGGAGGCTGAGACTGGAGGATCTGGGTTCATGCCCAGCCTCAGCTACTTAGTAAGGCCCTCCGGAACTTAGTGAGATCCTGTTTCAAAATAAAGAATAAAAAATAGGGCAGGGGGTGTAGCTCAGAGGTTGAAAGATCCTGGGTTCCATCCCCCAACCTGCAAAAAAAAAAAAAAAAAGAGAGACCATATGATACTATGCCTTCTTGATGGCATGCAGGCTCCTTCCCAAACCCAGCCATTTTTCTTAATCGGCTTCAGGAAGCTTTTACCCTTTATACCCACTTAGATCCATCTACTGAGGATATGTGGTGTTGGCTACCTATTTCATTGGGCAATCAGCCCGACATTCAGAAAAAAATAAGGATGGTCCTCAAACCCCTATTAGAGATTTGCTGAACATGACATTTAAATTTTTTTAATTGCAGAGAGGAACAGGTGGAGATGGAGCATGTACCAATATTGGGAAGAGGCTTCAAAATGTATTAATGTATCAGTATTGGGAAAGATTTTCCATTTTCAAAATATATCTTTGGTAGTAAAAAAAACAAAAGCCAGGAGCTTCAAGGAAAGAGCTGCAGATTTTCAGGTGCCAAGGGTAATTAGCGAGAGAATAGATGAAGGCCAAAAGCCTAGGGCCATTTTACATTTCTTTCTTTCTTTTTTTTTTTTTTTTTTTTGGTGGTACTGGGGTTCCTGAAAGCCCTTCTACCTCCGGGCTACACTCCCAGACCTATTTTTTATTTGGAAACAGGGTCTCTTAAGCCAACACGCGCGACTGGCTTCGAACCTGCGCGATCCTCCTGTCTCTGCCTCCTAAGCGCGGGGATTACAAGCGTGTGCCACCACGCCCGGCCTGGGCAATTTTACATTTCTAAGAGAGGCGAATTCCTCAAGGATGTGGGGAATCCCAGACTCCAGATAGGCAACTTAACACAATTTGGAGTGTGACGAAAGGTGTGTGTGGGGGTCTGTGCTGGAGACAAAGCAGATCATCTAAACATCAAGACTTGCCGGTCGTGGTGGCGCACGCTTGTAATCCCCGCGCTTGGGAGGCAGAGACAGGAGGATCGCGCAGTCAAAGCCAGCCGCGCGTGCTGGCTTAGGAGACCCTGTTTTCAAATAAAAATGTAAAAAATAGGTCTGGGAGTGTAGCCCGGAGGTAGAAGGGCTTCCAGGAACCCCAGTACCACCAAAAAATAAGAAAAAGTAAAAAAATAAACATCAAGACTTGCCCCGGAGTCGGGTCAGAAGGCTGGTTATAAAATACTCTGTATCCAGGAATTGTGGGTGACTATCCCAGGATATATACTATCCTCCTGCCCTATTTTTTCTTATTCTTTATTTTGAAACAGGGTCTCACTAAGTTGTGGAGGGTCTCACTAAGTAGCTGAGGCTGCCCACGAAACGCCATCCTCCAGCCTCAGCTTCCCGAATGCTGGGATTACAAGCGTGCGCCGCCACGCCCGGCTCCTTTTCCAATCTTGATACAGGGGATTGACAGCAAGCTCTCCTGCCCACACACTACAGGCCCGTGTTTACAAGACAAAACTGCTCTGCCTGAGGCTGAGGCCAAAGCAGTTGTTAACCTAATACATAATTCCCTACACGTGGGACCTACAGCGCTTAAACATTTCCTAAGCCCCTTGTTTTATTCTCCCCTCCTGCAACAGCTCATTAGTGAAGTCAGTGCCTCCTGTTCTACTTGCACTGCTGTTTATCCCCAGGAGGCCTTCGCCCCTCCTTTCCTACCCACCAAATGAGAGGACACTTGTCAGGACAGGACTGACAAATTGACTTCACCCATATTCCATCTCACAAAACACTAAAATATCTTCTTACCATGGTCAACACCCTAACAGGGTAGAGGCTTTTCCCACAAAGGACAAGACGGCCAGCACGGTGGCCAATGCTCTGTGCTCAGACATCGTCCCTTGGTTTGGAATCCCTAATTCCTTACAGTCTGATAATGGACCAGCCTCAATTTCTAAAGTTACTCAAAAGGTGGCACAAGCCCTTGGCATTTTTGGAAGCTTCACATCCCATATCAACGAAAGGTAGCTGAGGCTGTCCACAAACTGCGATCCTCTGGTCTCAGCCTCCCGAATGCTGGGATTACAAGCGTGTGCCACCACGCCCGGCTTTTGTTAGATGTTTTTTAAGAATCCCATTCATAACCCAGCTTTTGTTAGATTTTTTTTTTTTTTTTTGTGGCACTGGGGTTCCTGGAAGCCCTTCTACCTTCAGGCTACACTCCCAGACCTATTTTATACTTTTTATATTTTTGGAAACAGGGTCTCTTAAGCCAGCGGGGCTGGCTTCGAACCAGGGTGATCCTCCTGTCTCTGCCTCCCAAGCGCAGGGATTACAAGTGTGCGCCACCACGCCCGGTTTTTGTTAGATGTTTTTTAAGAATCCCATTCATAGCCGGGCGTGGTGGCGCACGCTTGTAATCCCAGCATTCGGGAGGCTGAGACCGGAGGATCGCGGTTCGCGGACAGCCTCAGCTACTTAGTGAGGCCCTCTGCAACTCAGTGAGACCCGGTTTCAAAATAAAGAATAAAAAATAGGGCAGGGAGTGTAGCTCGTAGGTCGAATGCCCCTGGGTTCCACCCCCAGACCCGCAAAAAAAAAAAAAAAAAAAAAAACCTCTCTCTGGAGCTGCGGGTATCGTGGCCTGAACTCCTACCACTGGCTCTGGCCTGTGTAAGGGCCACCCCTCAAAGTCGCACCCCTCAAAGTCCCGCCTTCATGAGCCCCTTTGAACTGCTGTATGGTTGCCCTATATTGCTTAATCACGCTTCGGATCCCCCTTCTCTGGTTTCCTATCTTCCTTACTTGTCTTTTCTCAGGTGCCTTCTTAAGGAACATGCTGACTGATAACCCCCCCAACCTGGGACTGGAGAAGCAGCTCCACACCCAGGAGTCAAGGCCCTGAAGCCGGGGGATCAAGTCCTCCTCAAGTCGCTCCAACTAAAACATCTCCAACCACAGCGGACTGGGCCTTTTACAGTGGTCCTCACCACACCTACTGCAGCCAAACTGCGGGGGACCCCAACTGGCATCACCTTACTCGGCTAAACAGGGCTCCATTACAACAGCCTCAAGACAAATTCTCTTGTATAGTGTTGGGGCCCACGAAGCTCCGTTTTTCTCAGCATAATTCTCTTTAATGCTTTTCTTGTTTCACTTGTTTACACAGTACAGTGCTCTCCCTCTCTGGATGCCAGACAGCCATAAGTATTAAACTCTCTAAAATCCGCTACTGATGATCCTGGCCCAATAGCATGTTTTTCACTTGACCAGACTGACCCAAACCCAATCACTGCTGAAAGAGTAGCATGTGTTCCTCTCAGGGAAAATGTTGCGATTACATGAATGAATCTGGTCTAATGAAAAAAACTGCGGAAAAGGGTGTTGTACGTCTCTTTCTCAGGAAAAATGCTGCTATTATATTAATAAATCTGGTCTAATGGAGGAAAATGTCTAAACTCTGAGCAGGTTAAGCAAAAATCTAAAAACATGAGAGTGAAAATCTGCCTAATATCTGAAATAGTTCCAAGGGCCAGTAGCTGCGGGGCTCTTTCCCTTCTGGGTAAGGGCCAGTAGCTGATGGGCTCCTTCCCCTCCTGGAACCCATTCTCCTGAATTGCCGTTCTCACGATTTGCCTTTCTTTTAATAGTTTCTCATCTGTTAAAGTTTATTCAAATGCGTGTTACTGACCTGTCCAGGGTAACCTCCAATCAACTCCCACTGCAGCCATACTCCCACCTGCCCACTTGTGAAGGACCCGACCTCTCCTGGCCAAGGGGCCCCCTAAGATGTCCCTTGACTGCAGGAAGTAGTTATGGCCTCGGTCTTCGCTCAATATCACCAAAAGGCCAGGATGATAGGTCGGGTCCTTTCCCCCATCCCCCATGAGGCCCTGCAGCAGGGACAGGAGGTAGAACCCCAGAAGCCAGAAGCGGAGATATCGCGAGAATACAGGTCCCTTGAGACTCCAGGAATTTTGAGGCTGACTCCAGAGGTCACGAGATTACAGATGTCGCGAGAGAATAGGCATTCCCACGCTGTTAGCCCCACCCCAAACCCCCCACTTAAAATATTGGTACTGAGCCGGGTGTGGTGGCTCACGCTTGTAATCCCAGCACTTGGGAGGCTGAGACAGGAGGATCACACAGGTTTGAAGCCAGCCTCAGCTATTTAATGAGGCTCTCAGCAACTCAGTGAGACCCTGTTTCCAAATAAAATATAAAATAGGTCTGGGAGTATAGCTCAGAGGTAGAAGGACCCTGGCTTCCATCCCCAGTACCACAAAAAAAAAAAAAAAAAAAAAAAAAAACATTGGGCTGGCTTTGAACCAGCCTCCCAAGCGCGGGGATTACAAGTGTGTGCCACCATGCCTGGCTTTACTCTTTATTTTAAAACAGGGTCTGACAGGCCAGACGTGGTGTCGCATGCTTGTAATCTCAGCAATTGGGAGGCTGAGACAGGAGGATCACACAGGTTTGAAGCCATCAACCTCAGCTACTTAGTGAGGCTCTTAGCAACTTAGTGAGACCCTGTTTCCAAATAAAATATAAAATAGGTCTGGGAGTACAGCCCAGAGGTAGCAAAGCCCCTGGATTCCACCCCTGTACCACAATAAATAAACAAATAATAAACAAATAAATAAACAGTGTCTCACTAAGTTGCCTAGGGCCTCATTAAATAGCTACCCTTGAACCCGTGATCCTCCTGTCTCAGCCTCCCAAGTACTGGGACTACAAGTTTGAGCCACCATTCCCAGCTATAGGTTTTTGGTTATGTTTAATGCCGGGGTTGAATCCAGAGGCATTCTATCTCCAAGCCAAACCTCAGGCTGGTTTTTTTTTTTTTTTCTTTTTTTCTTGAAACAGGGTCTCTCTCACTAAGTTGCTGAGAGCCTTGCAAAATTGCTGAGGCTGCTTTTTAACCTGTGATCCTACTGTTTCAGCCTCCCGAGTACTAAGATTACAAGCGTGCGCCACCATGCCTGGCTCTTGTTAGTTATAAAGTTGTAATTGCGTTTAATTCAATGCCTATCTTATCTATCATTTTCTGGAAGCCACTGTTTACTGATAGCATAGATAAATCTTGTGGTGGTTTCTTTTTTCTGAAAATTAATGTGTGTGTGTGTGTGTGTGTGTGTGTGTGTGTGTGTGTGTGTGTTAGTGGTGGTGCTGGGAACTGTGTTATATCCCCACCCCACCCCACTTTTTTGTGGTACTGGGGATGGAACCCAGGGGCATTTCTACTTCCAAGCTATGCCCCCAGCCCTATTTTTTATTCTTTATTTTTTGAAACAGGGTCTCACTGACTTGCAAAGGGCCTAAGTAGTAGCTGAGGCTGTCAGCAAACTGTGATCCTCCTGTCTCAGCCTTCCAAATTCTGGGATTACAAGTGTGCCCCACCATGCCTTGCTCCCCAGCCCTTTTTATTTAATTTATTTATTGGTGCTGGGGATTGAACTCAGAGGTGTTCTACTTCTGAACTACACCCCAGCTCTTTTATTTTTCATTCTGAAACAGGGTCTTGCAGCTGGATGTGGTGGTGAATGCTGGTAATCCCAGTACTTGGGAAGCTGAAACAGAAGGATCATAAGTTCCAGTCCAGCCTTGGCAATTTAGTGAGACCCTCAGCAACTTTGAGAGACCCAATTTCTCTTCCTTCCTTCTTTTCTTCCTTCCTTCCTTCCTTCCTTCCTTCTTTCCTTTCTTTGGCACTGAAGTTCATACTCAGAGACATTCTACCTCTGAGCTATACTCACAGCCCAATTTTATTTCTTATTTGTAAACAAGGTCTCATAGTTTGCTGAGAGCCTCACTAACTTGTTGTGGCTGGCTTTTTTTTTTTTTTTTGGCGGTACTGTGGTTCCTGGAAGCCCTTCTACCTCCAGGCTACACTCCCAGACCTATTTTTACATTTTTGGAAACAGGGTCTCTTAAACCAGCGCAGCTGGCTTCGAACCTGCATGATCCTCCTGTCTCCACCTTCCATGCGTGGGGATTACAAGCGTGCGCCACCACGCCCGGCTTGAGGCTGGCTTTGAATCCTTCTGTCTCAGTCTCACAAATACTGGGATTATAAACATGTGCCACCATGTCTGGCTGAGAGACCCTATTTCTTTCTTTCTTTCTTTCTTTCTTTCTTTCTTTCTTTCTTTCTTTCTTTCTTTCTTTCCTTCCTTCCTTCCTTCCTTTCTTCCTTCTTTCTTTCTTCCTTCCTTTCTTTCTTTTCTTCTTTTTGTGGTACTGGGAATGGAACCCATGGGCATTCTACTTCTGAGTAACACCCCCAGCCCTAGTGTGTGTGTGTGTGTGTGTGTGTGTGTGTGTGTGTTTTACAGGGGATTAAACCCAGATACATTCTACCACTGAGTCCCATTTTTTTTTTATTCTTTATTTTCCAACAGGGTATCACTGAATTGCAAAGGGCCTAAGTAGCTGAGGCTGTCTCATCCTCTTAGCCTCCCAAATGCTGCGATTATAAGCATTTGTCACCATGCTCGGAGAAACCTTATTTCAAAATAAAAAATAAACCAGGCAGCAGGCATGGTGGCACATGCTTGTAATCCCAACACTTGAGAGGCTGAGATAGGAGGATCACAGGTTCAAGGTTAGCCCCAACTACTTGGTGAGGTCCTCTGCACCTTAGTGAGAACTTTTTTCATAATAAAGAATTAAAGAAAAAGGGATGGGGTGTATGTTGGGGGCAAAATGTTCCTGAATTCCATCCCTAGTACCACAAAAACAAAAACTAGAGTTGGTTGTGGTGGCGCACGCTTGTAATCTCCGCATTTGAGAGGCAGAGACAGGAGGATCGTGCAGGTTTGAAGCCAGCCTCAGCTACTTAGTGAGGCTCTCAGCAACTTTGTGAGACCCTGTTTCCAAATAAAATATAAAATAGGCCTGGGAGTATAGCCTGGAGGTAGAAAAGCCCCCAGTACCACCAAAAAAACAAACAAACAAAAACAAAACAAAACACTAGGCATGGTATCATATGCCTGTAACCATAGTACTTGGGAGACTGGGACAAGAGAATCACAAGTTTGAGGCCAGTGTCAGCAATTTACTGAGACCTTCCGCAACCTAGGAAGACCTTGTTTCAAAATAAGGGCTGGGGCTTTAGCTCAGAAGTACAATGCCCCTGGATTCAATTTCTGGTTAAAAGAAACAAGGTTAGTGTGTGGTTTGGAGGTAGAAATCCCCTGGGTTCAATCCCTAGTCTGCAAAGGAAAGAAGAATAAGGAGAAGGAGGAGGGGGAGGAGGAAGAGGAGGAGGAGAAAAGAGAGAAAGAAATGAAGGAAAAATAGGGTCTTCCTAAATTTGAGGCTGGCCTCTATCCTGTGATCCTCTTCTCTCAGTCTACCAAGCACTGAGATTACAGGAATGAACTACCATGCCTGATTTCTTAAATTTTATTTAGAGACAGCATCTCACTAAGTTACTGAGAGTCTTGCTAAATTCCTGAGGCTGGCTTCAAACTTAGGGTCCTCCAACCTCAACCTTCCGAGTTGCTGGGATTACAGGTATTCACCACTGGGCTTAACTCTGTAAATGAACTGTGTGTGGGGGGAGTATCAAAGGTAGGTGTATCAAACATAGTGTGCATTGAGCATGGTGTTGTAATCCCAGTACTTAGGAAGCTAAAACAGGAGGAGCTCAGGTTCAAGGCCAGCCTCGACAACTATCAAGACCCTGTTTCAAAATAAGAAACAAAATTAGAGCTGGCCATGGTGGTACATGCCTATAATCCCATTACTTGGGAGGATGAGACAGGAGGATCGCAGGTTCAAAGTCAGCCTCAGCTATTTAGTGAGGCTCTCAACAACATAGTAGTGAGACCCTGTTTCCAAAAAATATAAAATAGGTCTGGGAGTGTAGCCTGGATGGGTTCCACCCCCAGTACCACACACAAAAAAAAGCTTGGGGTGTAGCTCAGAGGTAGAATGCACCTCAGTTCAATCCCATGTGCCCCCCGCAAAAAAAAGTGTAGGCATGCTTACAGGGTGACACTAAATTCCAAGTAGTCACCTGTTGTGTGGTATCTCCTTAGGAAATTTTGTTTGTGAGGACATTCTACCTTCAAGGTACACCCCCAGCCCTATTTTTATTTTTTATTTATTTATTTTGCAGGTCTGGGGATGGAACCCGGGGCATTTGACCTCCGAGCTACACACCCTGCCCTATTTTTTTTTTTTTTTTTTTTGGTGGTACTGGGGGTGGAACTCAGGGGCTGTTCTACCTCCGGGCTATACTCCCAGACCTGTTTTATATTTTATTTAGAAACAGGTAGAAACAGAGTCTCACTAATTTGCTGAAAGCCTCACTAAGTAGCTGAGGCTGGCTTCGAACTTGTGTGATCCTCCTGTCTCAGCCTCCCAAGCGATGAGATTACAAGCCTGTGCCACCACGCCTAGCTTTCCAGATATTATTTTGAAGAATTTTCTGGGGGGTACCGACAATAGGACCCAGGGGCATTCTACCTCTGAGCTCCACTCCCAGCCTGATTTTTTGTTTTTTTATTTTGAAACAGGGTCTCACTAAGTTATAAAGAGCCTCACAATTTGCTTAGGCTGGCTGGGAACCTGTCATCTTCGTCTCAGCCTTCCAAGTACTAGGATTACAAGTGTGTGCCACCACACTTGGCTTGTAGAATTGTTGTAATATATATATATATATATATATATATATATATATATATATATATATATATATATATATATATAATGCCGGGCGTGGTGGTGCACGCTTGTAATCCCCGCGCTTGGGAGGCTGAGACAGGAGGATCACACAGGTTCGAAGTCAGCCTCAGCAGCTACTTAGTGAGGCTCTCAGCAACTTAGTGAGACCCTGTTTCCAAATAAAATATAAAAAAGATCTGGGAGTATAGCCCGGAGGTAGAAAGCCTCTGGGTTCCACCCCCAGTACCACCAAAAAAATATCTATATCTATATCTATATCTATCTATCTATCTATCTATCTATCTATATGCTGGGCGTGGTGGCACAGGCTTGTAATCCCAGTGCTTGGGAGGCTGAGACAGGAGGATTGCACAGGTTCAAAGCCAGCCTAGCTACTGAGTGAGGCTCTCAGCAACTTAGTGAGGCCCTGTATCCAAATAAAGTATAACATAGGTCTGGGAGTATAGCCTGGAGGTAGAAAAGCCCCTGGGTTTCATCCCCAGTACTGCAAAAACAAACAAACAAACAAACAAACAAACAAACAAACAATGTATATATATATATATGTGTGTGTGTGTATATATATGTGTGTGTATATATTACATATATATTTATTTTATTTTATTTTATTTTATTTTATTTTATTTTATTTTATTTTTATTTTTTGGTGGTGGTGGTACTGGGGTTCCTGGAAGCCCTTCTACCTCCGGGCTACACTCCCAGACCTATTTTATATTTTTTATTTGGAAACAGGATCTCTTAAACCAGAGAGGCTGGCTCTGAACCAGCACGATCCTCCTGTCTCCGCCTCCCAAACACGGGGATTACAAGCGTGTGCCACCACGCCCGGCAGTGTGTGTGTATATATTTTAGGAAGGAAGGAACCAAGGCACTAAGGCACAAAGGATATAGTGCTTAGAAAAGAGAAATATAAAGTTTTTTGGGTGGCTTTTTTTTTTTTTTTTTTGGTGGTACTGGGGTTCCTGGAAACCCTTCTACCTCTGGGCTACACTCCCAGACCTATTTTATACTTTTATTTGGAAACAGGGTCTCTTAAGCCAGCGAGGCTGGCTTCGAACCTGCGTGATCCTCCTGTCTCTACCTCCCAAGTGCGGGGATTACAAGCATACTCTACCACGCCTGGCTAAAGATATTTTTAATAAGAAAGATTAAAAATAAAAGAAGCAGAATAGTATAACAGGGCTATGTAGGACTTTTCTTTCCCTCATCACAGGCCTCTCTCCAAGATTATACCCCGAGAGAAGTGTCTCTTGATGGAGATAAAGTAGAATTTGTTTTTTTGTTAGTGGGGATGGAACCCAGGGTCATTCTACCTCCAAGCTACATCTCCTGCCCTATTTTTTTTTTTTTTTAGGTATGGGGGTGGAACCCAGGGGCATTTGACCTCTGAGCTAAACTCCCTGCCCTATTTTTTATTCTTTTTTTATTGGCGCATTGTAATCATATATCACATTGGAATACAAGACTTGAGAGGATATACAAGCACACATCATCCAATTAGCCCTCATCCAGCCCCCATCCCATTCCCTCACCCTCCCTCGATCCCATGCTCGTTTGGTGATTAACTTTGATACATTTGTTTATGTACCTCCTGTGTTTTAAAGAGCCTCCATCCTCCCCTATTCCATACCCTCTGATTGGCCACCTTAGTTGTTTCACTATAGGGCCCTTTCTATAGCTCGACCTCTTCCTGTTGCCCCTTTCCTCCTAGTTTTTGCTGATTAGGAGAAGAATCTGATTTTTATTTTCTGTGATATTTCTCTGTGCATGCCGCGTTGCAAGTACCGATCCCACTCTTGACGGCCCCAGTAGTGGCCTGGCTACCCAGTGGACTGATCCAGACCTCGCTGGCTCAAGCAGTGGCCTTGCCTCATGGGAGGCCCCAATTCTAGTCTCGCTGGCCCCCACACCAGCCTAACCCCTCAGCTGGCTCCGATCCCAGCTTTGGAGGCCCCAGCACCAGCCTAGCCTCACGGCAGGCTCCGATCCCGACCTCGCTGGCCCCAGCACCAGCCTAACCCCTCGGCAGGCTCCGATCCTGGCCTCGGAGGCCCCAGCATGAGCCTTGCCTCACGGCAGACTCCGATGCTGGCCGCTGGCCCCGGCACTGGCCTAACCCCTTGGCAGGCTCTTATACTGGCCTCGGAGGCCCCAGCACTGGCCTTGCCTCATGGCAGGCTCCGATGCCAGCCTCGCTAGCCCCAGCACTGGCCTAACCCCTTGGCAGGCTCCGATCTCGACCTCAGAGGCCCCAACACCGGCCTTGCCTCACATCAGGCTCCGATCCTGACCACGCTGGCCCCGGCACCGGCTAACCCCTCGGCAGGCTCCGATCCCAGCCTCGGAAGCCCCAGCACTGGCCTTGCCTCACGGCAGACTCTGATGCCGGCCATTGGCCCGGCATCGGCCTAACCCCTTGGCAGGCTCTTCTCCCGGCCTCGGAGGCTCCAGCACTGGCCTTGCCTCACGGCAGGCTCCGATGCCAGCCACTGACCCCGGCACCGGCCTAACCCCTCGGAGGCCCCAGCACCGGCCTTGCCTCATGGCAGGCTCTGATGCCGGCCTTGCTGGCCCCAGCACTGGCCTAACCCCTCAGCAGGCTCCGATCCTGGCCTCGGAGGCCTCAGTAGCGGCCTTGCCTCACGGAAGGCTCCGATGCCAGCCGCTGGTCCCGGCACTGGCCTAACCCCGTGGCAGGCTCCGATCCCAGCCTCGGAGGCCCCAGCACCGGCCTTGCCTCACGGTGAGCTCCGATCCCGGCCTTGCTGGCCCCGGCACCGGCCTAATCCCTTGACAGGCTCGGATCCTGGCCTTGAAGGCCCCAGCACCGGCCTTGCCTCACGGCAGGCTCAGATCCCGGCCTCACTGGCCCCAGCATCGGCCTAATCCCTTGACAGGCTCGGATCCTGGCCTTGAAGGCCCCAGCACCGGCCTTGCCTCACGGCAGGCTCAGATCCCGGCCTCACTGGCCCCAGCATCGGCCTAACCCCTCGGCAGGCTCTGATCTCGGCCTTGGAGGTCCTAGTAGTGGCCTTGCCTCCTGGCAGGCTCCAATGCTGACCGCTGACCCTGGCACCGGCCTAACCCCTTGGCAGGCTCCGATCCTGGCCTCGGAGGCTCCAGCACCAGCCTTGCCTCACGGCAGGCTCCAATCCCAGCTTTGCTGTGTCCGTCGCTGGCCTCACCCCTCGGCAGGCTCCAATCCGAGCACCCTCTTCGCCCAACCAATTGTCCCACGTTCTCGAGGGTGTGTGGTGGTAGCATTCTGCCTCTGGGGTTATTATTCCAAAGGTTCCAGGTCGCCGGGCATGGTGGCACATGCTTGTAATCCCCGCGCTTGGGAGGCTGAGACAGGAGGATCGCGCAGGTTCGAAGCCAACCGCGTGCGCTGGCTTAGGAGACCCTGTTTCCAAATATAAAATGTAAAAAGAGGTCTGGGAGTGTAGCCCAGAGGTAGAAGGGCTTCCAGGAACCCCAGTACCACCAAAAAAAAAAAAAAAAAAAAAGGTTCCAGGTGTAATGCATCAGATCTCTGCCTCCCCTGAGTACTGGCCACTGCCATTGCCACTGCCTCCACCATTTCAAATCCTTCCCAAGCTCTTTTTTCACTCTGAATGTTGTCCAGTGTTCCTAAGCATGCATGACGGTAGCATTCGACATTTGGTGTAATTTCTCCAAAAAAAAAAAAAGGTTGGTAGGCTCCGATTTCTGCTTCTCCTGAATACAAGTCTCCACCGCCATCGCGGAGACCGCTTTCAACACTGCCTTTCTCCTTGGTCTCCGCTAAACTCTCTCCTTACAGGTGATGTCCAAGATTCTTAACAATATAGAGAAACAGCAGTCCTCCTTCACGGGGAATTTTTACATAAGTTCCAGTGCATTTGGATAAGTTTTGTCTTCATCCCCAGTATCCTGGCATCCACCACGGCCTTCTTAACCCCTCTCCGATATTTTTCATTTTTCTTTTTCTTCAGTATGTGTGGTTTGAGGAGGCAGTGGGATCAGGTACACAGTAGCACTGTGACCCGGCCTGGTTTCCCCATGGGTCCAGCGTGCTCCGCACTACTCCGCCTGGGGCCCAGAGTCCCGCGACCCGGGCCCCGGCTGTTCCGGGGTTCCGGCATGCCCCGCGTGACCCCTGCCCGGGACCCAGGGTCTTACTGGGCCTGGTTTCTCCAGGGGTCTGGCGTGCTACGCGTGGTCCAGCCCCGGGGCCCAGGGTCCCACGACCCGGGCCCCAGCTGTTCCGGGGTTCCGGCGTGCCCCACACGACCCCTGCCCGGGCTATTTTTTATTCTTTATTTATTTATTTTTTGTGGGTCTGGGGATGGAACACAGAGGCATTCTACTTCTAAGCTATACCCCCTGCCCTATTTTTTATTCTTTATTTTGAAACCAGGTCTCACTGAATTGCAGAGGGCCTCACTAAGTAGCTGAAGCTGTCTACAAACTGCGATTCTCTGGTCTCAGCTTTCCAAATGCGGGGATTACAAGCATATGCCACCATGCCCGGCTTCCTGCCCTATTTTTAACTCTTTATTTTGAAACCGGGGTTCACTGAGTTGCAAAGGGCCTCACTAAGTATCTGAGGCTGTCCGTGAACCATCATCCTCCTGTCTCAGCCTCCCGAATGCTGGGATTACAAGTGTGTGCCACCAGGCCCAGCTCAAAACAGAATTTGTAAATGTATCCCTGACTGGTTCAGAAGTGAGATTTTTTTTTTTTTTTCGTGGTGAGGACATTCTACATCTGAGCTACACCCCAGCTCTATTTTTTACTCTCTCTCTCTCTCTCTCTCTCTCTCTCTCTCTCTCTCTTTTTTTTTTTTTTTGTGTGTGTGGTATTAGAGATGGAACCCAGGGGCACTGTACCTTTGAGTGACACCCCAGAACTATATTTAATTCTTTATTTTGAAACAGGGTCTCACTGAGTTGCAAAGGGTCTCATAAGTAGCTGAGGCTGTTTGTGAACAACAATCCTCCTGTCTGAACCTCCCAAATGCTGAGATTACAAGCATGCGCCACCACATCCGTCTCTGTTTTTCATATTTGGAAACAGGGTCTCACTAAGTTGCTGAGAGCCTAAGTAGCTGAGGCTGGCTGCAAACCTGTGCCCCTCCTGTCTCAGCCTCCCAAGTACTGGGATTACAAATGTGTGCCACCATGCCCTGTTTATTCTTTATTTTATTTTTTTTTAAAGGATGAACCCAGGGGCATTCTACCCCCAAATTACACCCCCAGCCCTATTTTTTATTCTTCATTTTGAAATAGGGTCTCACTGAGTTGCAGAGGGCCTCACTGAGTAGCTGAGGATGTCCTGGTACCATTATCCTCCTATCTCAGCCTCCCAATTACTGGAATTACAAGTGTGAGCCACCATACCTGGCTTTATTCTTTATTTTGAAACAAGATCTCATTAAGTTGTGGAAGGGCCTCACTAAGTGGATGAGGCTGGCAGTGACCCTGTGATCCTCCTAGCTCAGTCTCCCAAGTACTGGGATTGTAAGCATGTGCCACCACACCCAGCTAGGAAAGGCTTTTATATGGCAAGATCTTTGTTCTAAATGACTGAGTGATCCCAGAAGGGAAAGGAATGGAGAGAACAAAGATCAATATCAATCAAGTATCACAGGGTTTGAAGTTACAAATGCTTTGTAAAGAGTAAAACTTAAGCCGGGCGTGGTGGTGCACACTTGTAATCCTCGCCCTTGGGAGGCAGAGACAGGAGGATTGCGCAGGTTCGAAGCCAGCCGCGCGTGCTGGTTTAGGAGACCCTGTTTCCAAATAAAAATGTAAAAATAGGTCTGGGAGTGTAGCCCGGAGGTAGAAGGGCTTCCAGGAACCCCAGTACCACTAAAAAAAAAAAAAGAAAAGAAAAAAAGAAAGAAAAAAAAAGAAAAGAGAGAGAGTTAGGAAAGTGGAAACAATTAGATGAGAAAGAAATGGTTACCAAAGCCATTAGAAGAGCACTTCTGACACAGGGTGGTCCCTGGGGGCCACAAGCCTTCTCAAGGTACACGGGTGCATAGAGATACATACTATAACTAAGCTGATGTTAGAAACCAAGCTCTCCTGGGTCAGATGCCCGCCCATTGCTCTCCTCCAGAGTAGGATGGCCCCTAAAAAGGACACTGGAACTGGACTATTTTCTTACAAAATGCTGTATGAGCTGCTTACTTAGGGAAAATGACTAACTACTATGAAGACCACAGATTAGTTTCTTAAGAACTATATACTACGCATGTTTTTTTTTTACCCTACTATAATGTGTGAATATAATGCACCAATAAAAAATTTAAAAACATAACTATATACTGGGTGCCTCTTCTACTCTGTTTTCTCTTAGACTAAAATGGCTTTTGGATGGACATGGTGGTGCACGCTTGTAATCCCAGTATTTGGGAGGCTGAGACAGGAGGATCACAGCTTTGTGGACAGACTCGGAAAACAGCGAGATTTTCATCAACCTAGTGAGACCCTGTTTTAAAATCAAAATAAAGGCCGGGCGTGGTGGCGCACGCTTGTAATCCCTGCTCTTGGGAGGCTGAGACAGGAGGATCACACAGGTTCAAAGTCAGCCTCAGCTACTTAGTGAGGCTCTCAGCAACTTAGTGAGACCCTGTTTCTAAATAAAATATAAAATAGGTCTGGGAGTATAGCCTGAAGGTAGAAAGCCTCTGGGTTCTACCACCAGTACCACCAAAAATAAATAAATAAATAAATAAATAAATAAATAAATAAATAAATAAAATCAAAATAAAACAGGGCTGAAGTTATAGCTCCGAGGTAGAATGCCTTGGCAAGAGGAGATGCTCCAGCCCCAGTGGGACAGTCCTAAGCAAGTGCTCCTGACTACGGAGATGGTTGCCCAAAGTGTGGAACAAGGCTGGGGCCACTGCAACAAGGTAAAGCAGCTCCAGTTGGATCCAGATTCAGGAGAAATGGATTCAGCCTGGACCATCATCAAATCTCAAGCAAAGGGCAACAAGAACCCCCCCTTTTCTTTCTGTCCATTTACCATAATTTTTACTCAAGCCTCTGATCCTCTTAACTGTTCTGACACTTGCCAGGTAAAGTCATGTGGAGATCTTAAAAAACAGAGGCGTTTTGCCAGGCGTGGTGGCGCACGCTTGTAATCCCAGCACTTCAGAGGCTGAAACAGGAGGATCTCACAGGTTCAAAGCCAGCCTCAGCTACTGAGGGAGCCTCTTAGCAACTCAGTGAGACCCTGTTTCCAAATAAAATAGGTCTGGGAGTATAACCCGGAGCTAGAGAGCCTCTGGGTTCCAGTCCCAGTACCATCAAAACAAAACAAAACCACAACAATAACAAACAAACAAACAAACAAAAACAGAGGCGGTTCACCAGTGGGTGGTTTCTGTCCTGAACAAGTCACTGGATCTACTACTATACTGGGTGGGGCCAGTGGCAGCTGGGATGATACATGGTGGACAATAAGGTTTCCAGGGGAGAATTCAAAACCTGGATAGGTAGCTTCATCCTTGAAGCCCCTCAGACAAAACTACACTTGTACTAGGTAATCTCTAGCATGATTGTTAACAATTACAATGTAACTGTACAATGTAAATGTTAAACAAGTGGTTGCAGCCAGAGTAAATATTTACAGCTGAGACCCCCCTGAAGCCTCATTTGTTCCAGATAGATAGATAGATGGAAAGATAGGAGCAGAAAGGCTTAGAAAAATCAGTTAGCTTTAGACATGATATGGGTGGAAGCTGGATAAAATTAAAAGGAATTATTTAAAGGGTTTTCTAAAAGTCACATTAAATGTACTAATTCCATTTTTTTTTTTTTTTTGTGGTACTGGGGTTCCTGGAAGCCCTTTTATCTTAGGGCTACACTCCCAGACCTATTTTATATTTTTATTTGGAAACAGGGTCTCCTAAGCCAGCGAGGCTGGCTTCGAACCTGCACGATCCTGTCTTCGCTTCCCAAGCGCGGGGATTACAAGTGTGCGCCACCACGCCTGGCTAATTCCACGTTTAAAACAACGCAATAACTGGGTGTGGTGTTACACAACTAGCCCATTGCCTTGGTAATGGTGATAAGAAGATACCAAAAAAGCCAGGTGTGGTGGCACAGGATTGTAATCCCAGCATTTGGGAAGCTGAGAGAGGAGGATTGCAGTTTCTGGACAGCCTAAGATACTTAGTGAGGCCCTTTGCAACTTCATGAGACCATGTTTCAAATTAAAGAAAAAAAATAGGGCTAGGGTGTAGCTTCAAGGTAAAATGCTCCTGGGTTCCATCCCCAGTGCTGCAAAACAAACAAACAAACAAACAACAACAACAACAAAAAGATTTTCTTCATGCCCATAGACTATGCTCACAGACATGGGTTTCACAGGTTGAAACCCATGTGATTCAGGTTTTGCTAACCAATATACAGCTACGCGCACTCCACTCATTACACTCAGGTTAAAAGGGCCTGACCCATAGACAGCTGCCTTGCCCAGACCCTTCAAAGCTACATTTATTTATTTATTTATTTATTTATTTATTTATTTATTTATTTTTGCGGGTCTGGGGATGGAAACCAGGGGCATTTGACCTCCGAGTAACACCACCTGCCCTATTTTTTTTTTATTCTTTATTTTGAAACAGGGTCTCACTAAGTTGCGGAGGGCCTCACTAAGTAGCTGAGGCTGTCCACAAACCTTGATCCTCCGGTCTCCGCCTCCCAAGTGCGGGGATTACAAGCGTGCGCCACCACGCCCGGCTTCAAAGCTACATTTAAAAGGCACGCTTGTAATCCCTGCACTTGGGAGGCGGAGACAGGAGGACCTCAGAGGTTTGAAGCCAGCCTTTCTGGCTTAAGAGAACCTGTTTCCAAATTAAAAAATATAAAAAAAGAAAATAGGTCTGGGAGCGTAGCCCGGAGGTAGAAGGGTTCCATCCTCAGTACCACAAAAAAAAAAAAAAAAAAAAGGCATTAAGTGTTCTATCTGGGTTATTTCCTTGCTTCCAGGGGCTTTTAGCAACCTTATAATTAGTGTAACTAACTAGCAGCCCTACCCTCATGTCATAAGAAAGTAACAGTTTGTAGAAGTTAAGTATCTACAGCAGACCCCTGCTGTGGAAACCGGAGACAAGAACCTGGCTGGACTGAGCTAGCTAATCAGTTCACTCAGCCGTGCTTCTCTGGTTCTCGCTGCTATCTGGCGGTATGAGGGGAGGCGACACTTGAAACCTCGCCTGCAGAGTGGAGTGGCATCTGTGCTTTGCTCCAATTGGCTATCCCTTTATTAAAAAGCATAGATTGGATAAATTGCATTACAATCAACAACAATTTGTTAGCCATAATAGGATGCTGTAAAAGGAACAGCAGAACAATTAGATGTCATGTCGAATGTCATGGGCAACTACATTAGTTTGGGATATGATCCTATCTGAAAAGGTTGTGATTCGAAAGCAGTGCTGCACCTTTATTCTTAGTAGTATGGCTCCAGATTGAACCATAGGCTGGCGAAGATTAGCAACCTTAGCAAATGAACTTGCTGAAAATTCAGGAATGAACGACCCTTTAGCCAATTCAATGGAACGATGGCTTGACAAGTGGTAAGGGATAATGGTTGGCTCCCTTATCATCGTTATCGGAGTAATGATTTTAATAGGAGCTATATCATTTCCTGCATTAGTTCAGAGACTGATAGAAACAGCCATGACCAAACAGCTTCCTCCTCCATACAAGAGCCTCTTTCTAGTTATTAATGTAGATGAAAAAAAGTCAATTCATGTTAGAACTCAAAGAATAAAATATATAATAAAAGAGGAGGAATTGTAAGAAATAGTAAAAACCATCTTTTCTGTGGGAGTGGTAAATTACATAAATGTATTTCTCCCATGTTATGATTTTAGCATTAAGCATTCATTTGTAACTGTAGCCCGGGTCTCTATGTAATTTATTCACCAGTTTTTTTCTGAGTATATCTTAAAATTTTGTAGTAAGCCAAACAATGCAGAGGATACACTAAAATGTACTTCTAAGTTTTTTGTTCTAGCAGTGAACCAGTCAATGCAAAATGTGCCTTAAGACTGTTTCCTTATCTAGACTATGGAATAGAAATCATGCTGAGCTGTGAACTCAACCCCCCTCCAATCAGCTGGAGGGGCAGGATCCTGTCAGGGACACACCTTCTGCAGAAGTAAATTGCCTTGCCAGGCTACTTTTGGTTTTGAGTTTTATTTGGTGCTTTTCTAGAATCAGTTTCTAGCACTACTTGCTGAGGCTGTCCTTGAACCTGAGATCCTCCGGTCTCAGCCTCCCAACTGCCGGCATTCTTTAGGAACTTGTGCTGTAGGTGAGGAGTCTAACCTCTTTGGGCAGGTGTCCGAAGCCACCCTTCCCTTGCCTGCATGCCACATCTCTTCTGACTCGTGTTCCTCCCTCTGGGGAAAATTTTACCTGCCTACTGAGGAGCCCTGAGGTTACAGCTCCCAGCGTTACTCCCTTGCTTTCCGGAGGCAACACTTTTTTCCTGGGGGAGCGTCGTCCACTCCCCCGATTCGGCTGCAGTAGTGTGTGGTTCCTGCAGTTCTGCCCAGGTCTAGCCAGTCA